>NC_142873.1:129837424-130140454 GCF_051225735.1 Oryctolagus cuniculus
ATCCAGGTCTCCTGCATGGGTAGCAGGGGCCCAAGCACTTGAGCTGTTTTCCGCTGCTTTCCCAGGGGCAGTAGCAGGGAGCTGTATGGGAGGCAGAGCAGCTGGGACTCCACCGAGGCTCTGATACAGGATGCCGGCATCACAGGCAGCGGCTTCGCTCTCCTCAACACAGCGCCGGCCCTGTCCTGTGTCCCATCCCTGCAGGGCTCTTTAGGACAAACTCCATCCTTCCTTCAGCTCAGCTAAGCGCTCTGCCCACACCTCAGTCAGGGTCCACCCCATTCAGGAACCTGGTCATAAAGCTCCCACTATGGGCAGCATCCCAGTTAGACAAGGGCCATGCCTTCTAGGATTTGCCCCTAAGGAAGACAGAAGGACACAGCTGAAGGCTCGGCAAGCCCAGGCACACACAGCCAGGCCCTCTCAGGGTGCCGACCCCCTGCCCGGTCTCTGCTTCCCTTTGCCTCTTTTATTGCTGCAGCTGCAGGTTTTAGCTAATTTTTTTTAAGTGTTTATTTATTTTCATCTACTTGAAAGGCAGAGCAAAAGAGAGAGATAAAGACAAACAGAAAGAAAGATCTTTCATATACTGGTGTATTCCCCCAAATGCCCACACGGCCAGAGTTGGGCCAGGCTGAAGCCAGGATTCTGGAACTAACAGGGGTCCAAGCACTTGAGCCATCATCCGCTGCCCTTCCAGGAAGCTGGAACAGCCAGGTCTCGGACTGGCACTCCCATATGGGATGCGTGTCTCCCAAGAAGAGGCTTCCCCCTCTGTGCCACGACACTGCCCCGGCTGCAGATTTTATTCCCCATCTCACTCGTCTCTTTCCCTAGTGGTCTGACAGGCACCACTTCCATCCAGGGCCTCTACGGGCCGCAGGTCACTCTGCGCAGCCACAGGCAGGCAGGGCCCTCTCCTCTCCCTCTCCTACAAGTCAGTTCAAGTCAACAAATGGGAACGTGGGGACACTGTGCCGGGCGCTGGAGGCCCAGAGTGCACGTGGTGCTGGGAGCTGCCTGGCCTGTGGGAAACAGGAGACAAAGCAGTTCTAGGGGCCGAGGAAGGGAAGTGCCGGGGGAGCTGAGAGCCAAAAGGGGAAACCTAGAGGGGCTTTCAGGAGGAGGTGGCCGTGGCACAGGCTTTGACAGGAACACAAGAGGATGTTTCCCCCGAATAAACAGAGGGTAGGGAACGCTGGGAGTGACTGAGCGCCGAGCAGGAGTGACGTGGAAAACTCCCTGCGTCTTTCCGCATTGCCCGGTGGAAAGCCGAGAGGCCAGGGAGCTGGCTTTCCCGTCAGTAGGCAGCAGGGAGCCACAGGTCATAAAGCTCATAAAGTCATATTGTTGACTGAGCATTCTCTGGCCGGCTCAGGACGATGGTGAAAACAGGCCTCTTCCCTTCCACGGTGCCCACCTGCCCACCATGCCCTGAGCCCTAGCTTCTCCCAGCGCCCTCGAGTTGACAGTCGTCTCTGCCCTGCCCCCAGATGCTGCTTGGAGAGGAAGGAGGGCTTCGAGGAGGGACGGCCTGGGCCCTGAGAGTGGCTCTGGGTGGGGGGGTGGGGGCGCCTCCTGCTCACGCCCCACCTCCCTTGCAGTTCATTCTCATCTTCACGGTGATCCAGTACCAGCCAATCACCTACAACCACTACCAGTACCCAGGCTGGGCAGTGGTCATCGGCTTCCTCATGGCTCTGTCCTCGGTCATCTGCATCCCGCTCTATGCCCTGTTCCAGCTCTGCCGCACGGATGGGGACACCCTCGTCCAGGTGAGGGCAGGGGGCAGGCTGGGCGGCCGCGTGGAATAGGAAGGGTGGATGGATGGGGCAGAAGGGCTCCCTTCAGACCTGACCTCCCCCCTCCCTGCCCCCGCTCCATGCTCCATGCCCGCCTCCCGTGCAGCGTCTGAAAAATGCCACAAAGCCAAGCAGAGACTGGGGCCCTGCCCTCCTGGAGCACCGGACTGGGCGCTATGCCCCCACCATCACCCCCTCTCCCGAAGACGGGTTCGAGGTCCAGCCGCTACACCCAGACAAGGCCCAGATCCCCATGGTGGGCAGCAACGGCTCCAGCCGCCTCCAGGACTCCCGGATATGAGCAGATTCCAGGGGAGTGGCCCCACCCCCACCCCGCGCTCCCACCACAGAGACTGGGGAGGCTGTGGACAGGTGTCACTGCCTGCCCCCGCCACGCCCTGGCCAGGACGGCTGCTGTCACCTTGGCCACCACTGATAGCGCGGTCATTCGTGCTCGTGTCCCCAGTGTTTACACGTCCTTTGGATGCCAAGACGGCAGCTGGGGGAAGGGGGCGATGGGAGAGTTGCCGGGGGTAGAGGGCCAAAGCACTTTGGAGGGGGTCTCAGGCCAGGTCCCCAGAGGCCTGGCAGGCTTCCCATGGCCTCTGAAGCCCCCTCGCTCTGCTCTGAGCTGAGGTCTGGGTGGCCCCCCCACCTCACCCCTTCCTTGGGCCTCCGGCCTCGTGACCAGTGTTCCTGCCCTCCGAGCCAGCCCCAGCCTCTGCCCAGGCGAGTCTGGGCTTTCCCATGGGAGCGGGCGAGGGGCTGCAGGCTGCACGGCATTCCTCATTGGGCTCCATGGCCCAGCCCCCAGTATCTGTGTAATTATTTTTGTAAACATTGTATGACCTGTGGTTGCCGCCCCTCGCCCCAAGCCGGGGCCAGTCTGTCTTCCAGGCCTGCTCGCACCTCACTCGGCTGCTCTGGGCTCTCGGCGCGCACTCCAGGCCTGGCTGTCAGGCCCAGCCAGCAGAGGCCAGGGTCCAGCAGCCTGCCCAAAGCACTTGTTCCTGGGGGCAGGGCTGGGAGCTGCTCAGCAGGAGGTTGGCGCCCAGACCCCTGGGGAAGGGGACCTGCACAACACCCCTTGCCCTCCTCCCTCCCCCAGGCTGAAGGCCCAGCCCTCCCCGGTGAGCTGCCCTTGTTCACGTGCCAAATGGCCCCAGCTCGTGTGCCCCCATGCCTCTCCGGAGCCAGAGCCCCAGGCCCCAAAGTGTCCGTCTGTCCGTCCTCCATGTCCTCCGTGCAGTGACAGCCCGGCCAAGCCGCCTCTAATCCTCCGTAGCAATAACGGTGCCCCCACCCCGCCACCGTGCACCACTAGGATTTTAAAGTCCATAGGTTTTAATGAAATTTCTATTCCTGTCTTGGGCTGCTGCTGTGCTTTGTCCGGGTCTCCTGGGGGGCCAGGAGTCAGGGCTGGGCTGGGACCTCTGTCTGCCAGGCCTTCACCGAGGCCTGAGGGGAGAAGGGCCAAAGGTGACGGCAGTTAGGATGGCTATCCCACGCAGGCCTGGGCACCAGGGATGTGGTGGGGGTGGGGCAAGGGCCAGCAGGCACACAAACAGCCTGGGGGGGCTTGGTGAGGGCGCTCCTGAGAAGCGCGACCTGGCGCTGGCAGCTAGGGGGCAGCAGCAGCGGTCGGGGCAGTGTGGCCCAAGCCGAAGGCTGCTCTGTGGCCAGCCCTTCAGGTTGAGGCCTGGGGTGCTGCGCTGGACACTGGTGTGGAAGCTGGCTGCGGCCTGGGACTGCACTGAAGCTGCCGTCCCCAGCGGCGGATGGTGGCCTGGCCTCGGGGTCGTGGGCAGCGCTCCGGAGGTGGCGTGGGCAGGTGACCCTGGAGAGGCACAGCCTGCACGCCCCCAGCACCAGCGCTGCGGAGCGGAGCACAGGGCCCGTGGCACCGACTGGAGGGCTCCGGGGACAGCCGCCTGCACAGGCAGGAGTCACGGTGAGGGCTGGCAGCCCGACCACTCAGCCCACTCTGCCCACTGGCCACTTGCTTTGGTCTACCTGTGGTTGGGGGAGACTCGGGGAGGCTCCAGGGAGAGCTGCAGCTCCCGTTCCATGGCCTTCTTCTGTTCCTTTAGCTCTGAGAGAGACAGGGAGCTGAGGCACAGGCTCGCCTCTTCTAGCATGTGTGAGGGGTGCAGGGCAGGGAGCCGGGGGAGGGCCTGCTCAGGGCCTCACCTGCCAGGGTGGGCTCCAGGGCTGCCTTGGAGGGCTGGCAGGCCCGCGCAAGCTCCTCTTCCAGGCAGTGCTGCGGGGACAAAGGGCTCAGGACCCCAGCATGAGAGCAGGTGTTGGGGGGCCGGGGCCCCGCAGGAACCCCCTCAGCCTTGCCAAGGAGCCCAGCTTGGCGAGGTGGTGGTGGGGCTTGTGCCAGACTTGGCTCAGGGAAGGAGGCAAAGACCTGGGGCAAATCCTGCAGGTCAACCTAAAGTTGCGGGCTGGATGCTGGCCTTCCAGATCTCTCCTACCCACACCCACACGTGTGTGCCTGTGAGAAGTGGGGGTCTCCATGCCCAGCCGGGGCACCTGGGGGAGGCCCAGGGCTGCAGCTCACCTGCAGGATGGGGATCTCTCTCTCCAAGTTGCGACACTCCTCCTCCAGGAGGCCCCTGGGACACGAGATCACCGTAGCCAGAACCAGGGCCACAGGGCCGCGGAGCCCAGCACACGCCCCAACCTCCAGCCTTACCAGCAGCCCCCATAATGCCCCCTCAGCTCACAGTGCCCCCTGTTGCCTGGGTGCTGCTCCCGCAGTCTCCTGACCCACCTCCCTCTCACAGCTCCCACCCTGGCAGGCACCACCCTCTCTCCCGCACAGGTGCCCTGGACTTACAACTCTCCTGCCTCCGTCCTCCCTCACAGCACTGCCCTGCCCTGCTTAAAACCCGCTGTGCCCCCACCCCCACCCCCACCCAGTGTCGGGATGAGACCCCTCCCGTACACGCATCTCCCGGGCGCCTCCCTTCTCCTCTCGGTTCCAGCACCTCCAGATCCACCACCAGCATACACTCAGGAGTCCCTGGGCCTCACCTCAAGTGTGCAGCAACTTGGTCAATGTTGCACACATTCAGCTGGTCCTTGATGATGCTGATGTCCCTGTGACTGCTGCTGGCAGATGAAGTCACCATCACTCTGCCCATGTCACCCGCCCAGGCCTTCAGGACACAAACCCTACTTCTCCTAGATCATTTCTGGTCTCTTCTCACAAAGGCAACATAATAGCACAGAGCAGTTCTGTGGGTTTGCAAATGTGCTCTGCTATCCTTTACTGCGTGTGACCTTGGGCAAATGGGTAACTTTTTTTTTTTTTAAGATGATTCGAAAGGCAGAGTGACTTTAGAAAGACAGCTGGGGGGGGGGGGGAATATCTTCCATCCACTGGTTCATCCTCCCAAATGGCAACAACCAGGTTTGGGCCAGGCTGAAGCCAGGAGCCAGGAACTCCATCCAGGTCTCCCACGTGGGTGGCAGCAACCTCTGGTTTCCCAGGTGCATTAGGAGGAGGCTGGATCAGAAGCGGAACAGCTGGGACTCCAACTGGCACTCGGATACGGGATGCAGGCGTTGCGGGTGGCAGCGAATTCACTGTACCTGCACGCTGGCCTTTGTGCTTCCTGCCTGACCTCTGGTTTTCTCACTTGCAAAAACGGGATGTGGCCCATTTCACAGGGCTGCGAGAGGGTTAGGCTGAGAAGTTGCTGCCACTGCTCTGGGGCGGCCTCACTCCTGTGAACACCGCCTGGGGCCCTCTCGCCTCACCTCGCTATGGAGCTCTAGGCCCCAGGAACAACCGCCCCCTGGACACGGCCTCCTGACCTCATGCTTCCTGCGAAGCTCTGCTCTCTCCCATCTCCCCGGGAAGCTGCTCCTTGCGCTCTGAAACCCAGATCAGCACAGGCACTTTCTCCAGCAAGACTTACCTGCCCCCAGGATGGGCAGGTGTCTGCTCTGGGCTCCCACAGCCCTCCTATGCTGAACCCTATCACAAGTGGTGGTGAAACTGTCCAGCCCCCAACTGGGAGCTCCTCCCTGGAGCCCAGGGGGGCCCACCAGCTGGCTGGGCCCTTTGCCAAGAAGGGACGGATCCCTCCTCTTCCACTGCCACTTTACCTGGGCTCAGTGGCTCTCAGCTGCAACGTTTCCTGTTCTGGCAAATCACTTCTGGGCTCCTCCAAGGCAAAGCGCAGGACTCTGGGGCTATATTGGACCCAAGCCTGCGCCTGGTCCCTGCAGAAGGGGAACCCAAAGGAAACCACAGGAGGGCCAGCCGCTCCCTGTCAGGGGCCGGGCTAGCCCATCTGATGTCTGGGGAGGGGACCAAGGCCAGAGGCTCCCACCTGCCCTCGCAGATGGCCTTGTGGCGGAGACCTTGGAGCAGCTGCCGGAGTTCCTGGCGCACGAGCTCCCGCAGGAGGGGCGGCGGGGCCAGAAGGGAGGCAGGGTCAGAGATGGGGTGGGAGCCAGGGACTCGGGAGGACCGAGCCTCTTGGAGCAGTGCCCGCAGCATCGCCACCTGCAAGGAGAGCTGGGAAACTTCGCGACTGGGCAGCCAGGTGAGGCGACGGAGGGGTGGGGGGAGTGAGAGGTGGGGCGTAGGCAGGCCAGAGAGGGCACGGGTAGGCATGGGGGCCCGCCAAGGCCTCAGGATCACCGGGCGGCGCCACAAACCCGGAGCGGACGGGAAACCTCCCAGTCGTGGGCAAGCCTGGGGCGTGGCCCACTCGCCGCTCCCCACCTCCGCCCGCAGCTCCAGGCTCAGGTCCACCGCCGCCTCCCCCAGAACCCTCTTCACTTCGGGGCGCTCCGGGAGCGGAACGTGCTCCTCCACGAGCTCCCACAGCGACAAGAAGTCCCGGGGCATGGCCGGCCCGCGCCACTGCCGCCCGCTCACACCTGTGGGACAGCGGGTTCGGGCTCCGCACGTCTCCAGGGTCCCGCCCGGGTCCCACCCCCGCCCACTTGAGCCCCATCCTCCGGCTCACAGGCCCCGCCCCTGACCCCTGCAGCTGGAATTACCCTGCCCGCAGCCCCTAGTCACCTGCCCGGCTTCTGACAGACTCTTCGGAGTCCGCAACTCCCGGCCACGGCCCCTAGGAGCCGCCAGTGGGAAGGGAGGCCTTAGCCCCGCCTCTTCGCCGCGGCCGTCACCCGGGAAACCGCGCCGCGGCCCCAGGCCCCGCCCCGGCAGGCCCCGCCCCAGGCTCTTGGAATCCGGCGAGCGGGCGACGCCTGCGATGGGAACCGTGCACCGAGCCAGGATTCCCAACGCCCGGGGCTCCTCTTCCGGCGCCTTTCGGACTCTGGGCCGATGGAAGAAATAAAATCCGGGCCCAGTACACTTACACTTCTTCCCCTAAGGCCGGTGCATTCTAGTGAGTGGAGGGAGAACCAGGCCAGCCCTGCCGAGCTGACAGGTGGGGCCAGGCATACTCTCATCACAACCCACCTGGGGTGACTAGGGTCAGGGTCCCTATCCCCCAAAAGACAAAGGGGGCTGCTCCATTCACGTTTTTTACTAAAGCACCCACACAAGTTTCTGTGCAATATACAAACACGAGCCGGCCCTGGGGCCACCGCCTCTTCTCTGAGACCGGGAGACAGGAACCAGGTTGGCTGATCCAAGCCCTGCCTGCGCCCCGTGCAAAGGCCAACCCAGGGATCCCAGGCAGCGACACAGAACCCCCTCCGGTCCCCTCCTGGGCTGCTCCTCAGCAGGGGGCACACCAAAGCTTGCCCCCTGCAATGTTGAGTGAAAAAGGTTTCCCCGCCCCTGGGAGCACGGGGGATCCCCAGGTCTGAGAATTCCCCCTGGAAGAGACACTGCCCTCTAGTCATTCCTCCCACCCTTCCAGGCCCTAGGGGACTCAAGGGGGGGAAACTGAGGCACAGAGAGGTGAAGTGACCTAGCCCAGGCCACTCCGCGAGGCAGTGCAGGGGCTGGCCCGACCCTGACAGTGAGGGGGGCTGGGTTGGGGGGAGTGGGGCAGGAAGAAGGGGCCTGCCCAGGCCGGATGCACCCCAAAGTGGGTTCTGAAGCTTCCAGGTGCCGCTGAAGATCCTCAGTCCTGGGGGGTCCCCCACGAGCGGCTGCTGGCCAGGCTGAGGTCAGTCCTCTGGCGGGCAATCCTTGACGCCAAGAGCCGCTGTCCATCAGTGTCAGCCCCGGGGGGGCCATGAGGGGGGCCGTCCAATGTCCACGGTGATGTTGGTGAAGAGCGGCTGCCGAGACACCTCCAGGACCTGGTACCGCACGGACCCGATGCCGTCCCGCTTCATGGTCAGCTTCGTGTTCTGAATCTTGGTAAACCTAGTGGGGATACGAATGGATGCGCGTCAGAGCTATAACCACCAAGTCCAGCGTGGACTCTCCAGGGCCAGGCCCGGGCCAGCCCGCTCCTTCCGGGGTGATCTGCCAGGAGTCCCTTTGTGTGCTTGGGTTTGCACCCCCAAAACAGACATCTCATCCCCCATAGTCAGAACACAGGATTGTGACACCCTCACAAATCTCTCCACTCAGACCTTCCTCCCACACCTGAGATGCAGACCCCAGCTGACCCACAGGCACCTCAAGTGCAACGTGCCCTAGGGCACCCTACGTGCCCTATGTCAGACGTGCCGGCTGCACTCCCACTCCTTCTTTGCTCCCAGCCTTCAGTGACTCCCTCTGCACCCATTTCCTGAGTGTTCCGATGTGCCAGCCTGTGGTCTGAGCACTAGGGGGCACGGTCATGAACAGGCGGGCAGCGGAGACGGCTAACCAGCTAAACCGACAAGGAAACCCTTAAAGAGCTAAGGGGACAGGATGGCTGTGCCAGAGGAGGCGGGGGTGTGACATGAGCTGTGGAGGGGCAAAGGGCATTCCAGGCAGAGGTCGGAGCACTGCAGACCCCACACTGGGGTAGGATTTCGCATAGCTGTGTGGCTACACCTTGGGGACAGATGCGAAAAATAAAGATGCAATGAACCTGGAGGTTCACACGGATGATGGGCAGAGCTCTGGAAGTCACGGTAAGCAGTGCACAGTTTGCAAGTGAGAAGGCGAGGGTTTTTTTTAACTCGGTGTAGGGGGGGCAGGGAGTGTCATAAACCACAGAAGGTCAAAGGGAACGAGCAGAGGCCCCTGTGGGAGTCCAGGCGAGGTCAGAGGTCAGACTAGCGTTAAAGATAATAAAGGGGGGAAATGGATGGGCTCAAATATGTTTTGGTGGAGGAAGTGACGTGAATTGCTGATGGTCTGGACATGTAGAGTAAGAGAAAGAAGAATCCAGGAGAACTCCTAGGTTGGGGGAAAAAGCCACTAGCTAGACAGAGCTACCATCCAGAGTTCTTTAAACCACAAACTGCTTGCCACTTGTCATTTCCACGCCCAAGGCAGACATTACTAATTGATGATGGCACCCAGACAAGGAGCAAGGTTCCTGGCATGTACTTGCAGAGCTCCAACTCCCACTCTCATCCCAGCTGGGCTCAACCCCTCCCCAGCGCCTTCCTGGCACTAGGCACTCTCCATCAGATGCCTCTGTTCCCAGTCCACCACTCCTTCCCTGCTGACCATGGTTTTTATCTGAACTTCTCTTTTATCAGATCCCTGGCCTCCCAGTGCCTCATGCTTCTGCCCAGTACTGCCTCCACCCCTACATCCTGCATTCAGGGCAGAAAAACCTCACTGTCCAAGCTGAGGCCACCACAACCCCGCCTCCCCGCAGCCTGCCCCCTCCCGGTCCAGCGATTCCTTCTGGCCCAGTCCACTTCCCTCTCCTGCACCACCCAGCAGCCAGGTCAGCTCCTCACCTTCCTGGAACTCAGAGTGAGCCTTCCAACTACAAATCTGATTCTGCCCCTCCCTGCTAAGACCCTCCCACAACTTCCCAGTGCCTCCAGGACAAGAAGGAAACTGGTATTTAAGACCCCCACCCCCACCCAGCACCCAGCACTGCCCCCTCCTGGAATGCCCAGACTTCAGAGATCTTAAAGCCAGAGAGCTGGAGACCCTCGGTGAGTACCTAGCACGCACATTCACACCCGACGCTTGCCAGTGAGACCCCCTTTATTCACCCTGGCCTCCTCCAAACATAACAGCACTGTGCCCAAGGCAGGCATGAGGCAAATATCTGTTGAATGAATAGCTCTTATTCAACTCCAGTTTACCATTGCCTCCTCCAGGAAGCCTCCCACCATCACTCCCTTTTCTGCCAGAACAGCACCTTGCTCTGATCACGCTGGGTTGTGAGCGCCTGTTTCTATACCTGTTGGCCCACCTAGGGCGAACTGCATGTGGGACAGCAGGTATTGCGTAGGATCATGGAGTCCCCTGCCCCAGTGTGGGACTAGTCAGAGAGAAGCAGCAGGAAAGCCCTTGTCTAACTGCACGTGCCCTTCAGTCCCTTCTCCCAGCCAGTCCTGGACCTAGAATGTGGCTACCTTGTAGGAGACACAGCTGCCGCCTCCTCCAACCTCAGGGAGGCTGGTGCTGTATTTGCACTCCTCGCCCCCGCCTGCTGGGGCTCCCTCGGTCAGATCCCCGGGAGCTGTGCTCAGCACCCACTATTTCTGTCCTGTGTGCTCAGGCAGGGTCAGTAAAAGCAGGGATCATCCCAGGTGCACCGGGGGAATGCGATCTACTCAATGACATCTTGAGCCCTGGCTTTCAATTCTTGGAACCAGGCTGGGGTGAGATATTTGGGGCTGAGGCTGAGATGGGAGGTGGGAGACAGGGATCTGAGGTGCCTGGAGGCATCTCCAGGAGTCAGAGGCCAGGGGCCTTGGGGACCTCTCTGGGGACCAATGGCACTGGGAAGTCACCTTGGAGGCCAGGGTGTCAGGAACCAGGGGCACTCACGATCAAGACCTGGGGACACAGGAAGGGCCCCTGGAGAGCATGGGCTGAGGGGCCTCTGGGGTCAGGGGAGCTGGCGGTCACCTCTGAGGGTTGGGCTCGTTATGCTTGTCCCGGTCGTGCTTGATCATGCGGTAGCGGCCTATGCGGATGTCTGGGCGTGAGATCTTCATTCCAGTCAGGGAGATCCTGAGGTCAGGGACAGGCAGCCTGGAGCAGGTATCGGGCAGGGCCCGGAGCACCACCCGGTCTGCACCACCCCCCTCCCCCGCCCCTCCTGCTCCCCATCCCACCCCTACTCACCGATTGAAGATGTCGTCATCCTCACCACCCCAGCCCCAGTACTCATTGGGGAAGCCATTGATTCTCAGAAACTGGGCTTTGCTCAGGCCCGACACGCCTCCAAAGTAGCCAGCATAGGGCAGCCTGTGGCACGGGAGGGCAGGTGTCAGTAAGGGTCCCCGAGGGATTCAAGGTGCAGGACCCGAGGAAGGGCACGATGGGGACCGAGGGGCCAGCAGGCACAGAGACTGGGAAGTCTGGGTCTAGCCGAGCAGACGGCCTCACCGGAAGCCAAACTTGTCCATGGCAATGGCGAAGTGGCGGGGCTGGTCGCCACAGCGGTACAGGTTGCGGTCGTCCATGGGCACCAGGTCCACGTCACTGAAGATGAAGCAGTCATAGGCAGCGTCCTCCTTCAGCGCCTCCAGGAAGCCCACGTTGAGCAGCTTGGCTCGGTTGAAGGTGTCCTCACCATGCTGGGGTGGCGACAGGGGACAGGTCAGCTCTGGGCCCAGGGCCTGGAGCCACCTGCCACCTCACCAATTCTCTAGAGCAGTCCCTAGGCCCCTCCCCTCCTTCGGGGCTCCCCCAGGCTCCCCGGGTCAAGTCTAGCCTCCCACCCTAGCCCTGGCCTTCAAGGGCCTTGCAGGATTCGGCTGCAGCCTCCTCTGGCCCCTGCCCTCAGATCCACGGCACTCGCCAGCAGCTGCAGAAGAGGCGGGACTCTTTCTGGCCCGCAGGCCTTGGGGCTAGCAGCTCCCCAGCCTGCCCATCAGACTCCTCTCTGGCCGGGCTCCCCCAACCGTGCCAACCTGGCCCCAGTATAATCACTCATTCCCTCCCGTGGGCTTCATTTATGCCTATGGCTGTTCAAATTGTTATTTAGAGCTCTTGCCTCATTCACTCATTCATCAAACATGCCCCGTGGCCCTCGCCTTTGTTGCCAGTGGGGATTCTAGAGATGAGCAGCCCTGGTCTCTGTCCCTGCTGAGCACATAGTCACGAAGCGAGATGAACAATGAGTGCCCCAGATGGCCAGCGTCTAAGATGCAGGAGCCACGGGGACCGAGCCACCAAGCCACATCCAACTACATCGGAGACAGAGACAGGCCTGAGCTACACTTGCTTGTCTTCCCAACAAAATGACAAGCAGGGGGCCTATAGGCAGTCACGTCCTAGGAAGGCTGGGCTCCCCCTCCCCAAGACAGGAGACTGCACACATCCTGACCACGTGGGACGAAGCGTCAAGTACTGGACAGAGCAAGGGGCAGGCAGTGGGCCCGGAGCCCCGCCCCAACCCACGGCCTCCAGCCTGCCACCAGCGAGGCCCCACGGAGGGGCCTGTGAGTAGGCCCTTCGTAGCAGGAGAATGGCGGCCCCGCCTGGACACCAGCCAAGCCGGAGCCTGAGTGGGCAGGGAAGCTGCCCAGCCCCAGCCCTTTCTCTTGCCTCTCTGGCACCTCTCTTCCCCCTGCCCTTTCTCCCGGCTCCTCAGCATTCCTCGCTGACCTCCCTCGCCACACAGGTCCTTGCAGTCTCCCGTGCAGCTCCTAACCAGGCTCAGCTCCCCCTGCAGAAGAGCAAAGCTCCCTCCAGCCGCCACCCCACCTTTGCCTTCCCTTTCCGGCAGAGACTTGTTCGAGTTGTCTCCGATCGGTTATTTCCATTTTGTCAAATCTAATTCCTTCTCCAACCCACTGCAATCTGCTGCCGCCCCCACCATGCCCCCGAAATGGCTCTCACTGGGCCCACCTTGTTGCTAAATCCACTGGACGCTTCTTGGGCCACAACCCCCTCGCTCGCCCACAGTGCTCACGCAGCTGCCACGCGTTCCCTGCCTGCTGCTGACGGTGGGGCCTCGGGGATGCCGCCACGCCGGTCTCGGCCCCTGTGGCCCTTGGCTCTCTCCATCCTCCCTGCTCTCTCCATCCTCCTCTCGGCCTGTGCTCCCTGGCTGTAGGGGGATCATCTACCCGCCGGTGGCCCGGATCCCGCCCTCTGCCCTGAGTTCCCTCTGGGTGTAGGTCTGCCTGCCTGCTGGGTGTTCCGCCGACACTTCCCGCAGGCACCCAGGTGTGAGCATGGACTCAGGGGTGCAGCAAGTGGCCAGGAGAGAGCGAGTGGGCCTGACGTTGCTCTCCTAAGTCTCCAGTTCTCACGCCTCACCCTCATCCCACAGCCCCTGTCCTCTCACACGCACCTTCAGCCCCACGAGGTCTCCCAAGGCCCCCTCCCCACCATCCTCCACAAATGAGCAGAGCAATCTTCCTAATGAGCGAACGGGGTGCCCACTGCCTCCAGGTGGGAGCCCAACTGCCTACCCTGTGTCCCAAGACCCTCCTCAATCCACCCACCCCCAACTCCCGCAGCTCCCTTTGCACCAGCCTACATATCGGACCCCACACCTCATCGCCGGTTCCCACACACACGGGCCCGGCTCTCTCGCTGGGCCCCAGATTCTCTGGGTCCCTCTCACTACAACACTTTCCCCCACTCGTCCCTCGGTGCTCTCACGGCCCCAGCTCCAGTGCTAGTCACACCCCATCGTGCTGGTGGACTCCACGGATCTAGGTTCCAGTGGGGGTGGGGAGGGCCTGCTCAGATCCTGTCTGGGTCCTAGTGGCCGGCCCTAGCCAGGCCCACAGCAGGGCTCAGAGCCTGGGTTGAGTCCTGGACCTCAGCTGAGGCCGCCGAGTCTCCCTCTCATCTGGGCCCTGGAGAGCACCTCCTGATCAGCATCCCCCAGGCCTCCACCACTGCAGCGTGGGGCCTGCTCATCAAGGCAATGGGGCTGGGCCCTTTGAAGGCTGTGCACACACCTGCCAGAGTGCACGCCAACATTCCTGTGCACACACACACACACACCACTCCTGTGCACACTGACAAACACAGACCCCTGCCCCATGCCTGTGTCCGTTCACAGACCCACGTGATCTGGGGCAGAACAGGGCCCACACACAGCCCCGCCCCAACCCATGTAAGCACCAGCAGGCACTAGGGTCCCCACACCCCTATGAGCAGGTACACCCACAGGTGCGTGGGGGCTCCCTGGGGGACAGGTGCCCAGGCAAGGACCACAGACAGCACACCTGGTTGATGACATAGATGCCGTAGCGCAGCCGCTGCCGCCTGAGGATGGGGTGTAGATAGTGGAGCCAGTAGCGCAGGTGGTGCTCCCGGTGTCTAAAGGGGATGATGACAGCCACCGTCTGCGCAGGCGTGCAGTCGGGCGGTGTGTAGCGGCCACCCAGGAGCACACCCGGGTTCTCCCTCTGCACCCGCTCCAGGGGCATGGGCGAGGTGAACTCGATCAGCAGCCGGCCCACTGCAGGCAGGATGATGTGAGCGATTAGGGTCTTCGCCAGAATCCAGGGAGACCAGCCCCGGTCCTCAGTTGGGGGGTGGGCAAGGGAACCCCCCTTTCAACAAACCTGCACCCTTAGTACCCCGGCTGGTCAAGATTTTTCTCCCCACCCTATGAGCAGGCCCCACCCTACAGGCTCACCAAGACCAGGTGGCGAGTCAGGACAGGGTGGCAAGACAGGAGCTGTGGGCCCAGGCTGGGCACTGGGGACCTCGGGGAGCCCGGAGCTGGGGGCAGTGGCGTTGGGCCGAGAGCAGTTGGTGCTGCTGCTGGCAGCCGGGTGGAGGGCACGGGCAGGGCCGCGGGCACTGAAGCGGCTGAAGAAGGCCAGGTGCTGGGCGTAGACGTCAAAGTAGAGGATGACGGCCACGAGGAAGTGCAGCAGGCAGAGGAGGAGCACGGCCTTGCAGACGCGCTCCAGCGTCCCCCCCAGCAGCCTGCTCATCCCGCAGGCGGCCGCCGGCCTGCCCAGCGGGCCCGGGCATCCAGCTGCTGGCCTGAGCAGGGGCGGAGAGAAGCAGACCCGGCAGGTCAGGGCGGCATGAGCGGGGCTGCCCACCCCCCTCGCGCCCAGCTGCTCCTACTCACAGCCCCAGCTCCACACCCTTACCTGCTCGCCTCCCTGGACTCTGCAGGACTCACCCAGACAATGGCCCCCAGCAAGTCAGCGTGCACAGCTTCAGGCACACCTCGGGCACTGAGCCGCACACATACACCCTTATTGCACAACTACACACACACATATCCAGGGAGACCCAGGAACACAGACACCGGAACCCTGATCACGTCTGTTAGCACCTATCCAGGAGAACACGCTGACCGAAAGACTCACATGTGCACCTGTGCCCCAGAGAACAGACATTCCACGGGGCAGCAGCCTCAACCCGGGCCTCCCGTCTGGGGGAAGGAACAGGATCCTCTTACTGAGTACCTACCATGCAGGAGCACTTTATACTCATGACTTCATTTGGTCCTTGCAGGAGCCATGGTGACATGTGGTTTGGTTATTCAAGTCCCAGCGACAAGCAGGGCCAGGCCAGGCCAACGGGGACCAGGCTGGGAAGAGGCCCTCAGCACCCAGGGGCTCCAAATAGGGACATGATGTTTCTGGGATCCCTTCCCACTGGAGCAAGAGGTCAAACAGGGGTGGGGCAGGAGACATCCCTCACCCAAGACCTCAAGGCCTGCCAGCACAGCGGGTTCCAAGTCTCAGCATGGGCAGGCTTGTGCCCTGGAGGTGGGGCCACTGGAAGGGCTCTTGCCTGGGCCACTGCTCCAGCTGTGGTTCCAATAGGGCAGCCACTTTCCTCTGGCAGAGCTCCAGGGAGCAGGGTCTTTCCCGGGTACACAGAACCACACAGACGCCTCGGTCTCAGCCAGTGGGTCCCACACTCAGACACACAAAACTACAGACACACCCGGGTGACAGGAACACACAGAGTCACACACTCACCCACAAAGCCGCTGCTCCTGGACTTACACAGCCACACATGCAGGCTCCCGGGCAGCTCACACCCAGACCCACGTGCAAGCATTCCCACCCCTCCCTCGGGGCCAGGGGTTCTGGGTCAGCCCGGCCGCCAGGCGAGGGCAGCGCTTGGGCGCGGCTGGGAGGCTGCCCACGTGGCACCCCGGGACGGGGGAGGCAGCGAAGACCGGGTGGGTGTGGAGCCTACGGTGGGGGAGTGCATGTGAGGCGGGGGCCGCGGCAGAAGGGGCGACGTGGATGGAGCGCCTCCGCGCGCCACGAGGCCGGGGCGGGCGAGGACAATGAGGGAGGCTGGCTGGGGGCGGGTGGAGGAGCCTGGGGGGTGCTGCGGGATGGGGGTTGGGTGGGGTGAAGCCAGGCCGGGCGCCTCTCTCACCGGGTCCTGGGAGGGGATCGGGGGCCGCGCTCAGGGTGCCCCTCGCGGGGCCGGGTCTGGAATGTCGGGGCCCGGGGCGGGGGGCCGCGCGCGCCCTCCTCTCACCCGGCGCTCGGGGCTCAGCAGGGGATGCCGCTCCGGCTCGGGCAGGGCTCCCGGCTCCGGCGGCTGCGGACTGCTCCGTCCCCCATGGCCCGGCCCCGCCGCCTCCCGCCGCCCGGTCAGCGGCCCCCGAGGCCCCCGGGCCGCCTCCCGCCGCCGCCGCCGCCGCGGGCCATGGAGCCGAGCCGCCCCGGGGGGCAGGGCGGGGCCGGGCGGCCGGGCAGACCCACCGACCCGCGGACCGACGGACCACAGCGCCGCCGCCTCCCTCCCGCGCTACGGCGCCTCGGAGGGGCAGGCCCGGCCGCCGCGCCCGCGCGCGCGCCCCCGCGGCCCCCGCCTCCAGCGCGCCCGCACCCGCACCCGCCGCGCGCAGCTCCGGCGCCGCCCCTGCCGGCGGCCGCACGGGGAACCGGGGGGTCGCCGGCCCAGGGAGGGGCGTAGGAGGTTATTCCAGCTGGAGCTAGGGCTTGGCTTGGGGCTCGGATCGGGGCCGGGTGCACGGTGAGGCCCAACCGCGGGGAGTGGGGATGCAGCCGGAGCGCGGACTCTCCAGGATCCGGGGCCCTGGAGGTCGGGCGCACGGAGGCAGGAGGCCGGGACTTGAAGCTGCTTGGGGGGAGCAAGATTAAAGGTCGCCGGCAGAGAGGCGGCTGCGGGCTGGATAGAACTCTATTAAAGTCGCGGACTGGAGGAGGATGGGCACGATTAGGAGAAAATCAGACATGGGTCCAGAATGGGTGGAGCTGGGCTGGGCCCTGGAATCAGGGGTGAATAGAGGCTGCTGGGGGGGGACCGTGGGACAGAACTGCCAGGGATATGGACTCCAGGCCTCACAGGGGCGGGCGGGTGTGTGTGTGTGTGTGTGTGTGTGTGTGTGTGTGTGATGAGGGACTAAGGCCCCAGGCACAATACCCCCAGCCCCCCTCATCCCCTTCAATCTGGATGCTCGGGGCCATCGGCTAGGCGGCGTCATCTCCCCACCCCGGCAGGTAGTCTGTCCAGGTCCAGAGCACGCAGGTGTGGACGAGTCAGAAGCTGCCCAGAGCCTGGCAGGGAGTTGAGTGCTGGGCCCATTTTACCCTTCCTTTGTGAAAGGCGGCGCAAGAGGGTAACGGAAGCAGAAGGAACCCAGACAATCACGTTTATTTCACAAACACAGGGACGGGGTGACAGGTGGAAGTGGGGGCCACAGATGCACGGCTGCAGGAACGGTCGGTCGCCATCAGCAGTCCACTCCCCCACACAGGGTTCAGCCTGGAGGGCGAGGCCTCCCAGGTGACAGGCAGTGAGAGGTGGGTTCAGGGGCGCCCTGAACAACTACAGGGCACAGCTCCAGCTGTCCCAGGAAACCAACAATAAATAAGAGGGGGCGCGGCCCCCCACACGGATGATCTAGTCACCCATCTTCACTCTGGAGGTCTGCAAAAGAAGAACAGGAGACGTCAGGCAGGGCCAGAGGAGTGGGAACGCCAGAGCCCAGCGACACGTGGTTACATGCAGAGACTACAACAGATGGAGGACTGGTCCAGGACGGACACTCAGGGACACACACACAGGAACAGGGTCAGCCACACAGCGCCTGAGGTAGGCTAAGGGACAGAGAGAAGCCGCGGACGGACAGGGCTGTCAACCAGTCAAGCACCCACAGCCACCCTCAGATCCTCAGGCCAACCCTTAGTCACTTCAAGGACACACAACTTAGACAGGCATGCCCAGGATAAGAGACACAGTCACACACAAGACAGACTTGTACACGCACAGGTAAGACCCCAACCCAGCAGAGACGGGAGGAGATCAACTGTGTTTCCATTGACAGCTGACAGGAAGGTGGGAAATACACAAAGTAACAGGAGACGCAGGAAAGCTATGAAGCAACAGAGCGGAGGCCTGTGGGCCTGACACCAGCTCAGACAAGCACACGCGCAAGCCTCCGAAGAGAACAGCGGAAGAGGAAGAGCTGCTCCCGGGCTCTGTGGTCGCGGAGAAGGGGGCAAGGGTGTAACGGCTCCCGGGGGTTCAGCACCTGAAGGATTGCAACGATGACCCCAAAGAGGCCGATGGCACTGCCAAAGATCTCTACGATGAGAATCTTTACAAAGAGGCTGGGGTTCTGAGCGTCGGCCAGGGCGGCTCCACTGCCCACGATGCCCACGCAGACTCCACAGAAGAGGTTCGACAGGCCCACTGTGAGGCCAGCTCCGAACATGGAGTAGCCTGGGGGGACGGAGAGGGGGCACGCTGAGCCCAAGCCAGGCCCAACACAGGCTGACAGGGCCAATCCCCACCCCAACACTGCAAAGCCGGCCAAGGCAGGTGGGAGTTAAGAGGGGGAGGCAGGTGTAGACTCCAGCTTCTTGCTTTCGCAGTCTCCCACCTACCTGCATGGTAGTTCCGATGGCCAATGGCCTGGGGGTCAGTGGCACTGAAAGGCTGAGGGAAGCAGAAAAGCAATCAGAGATCCCCCTGCTGCCTCCACCCCATCCCTAAGCCGGGTGTAGAATACACTGCAATGGATGCCCAGCCCCACCCAGCCCCATACCTCAGCCATGTTGCTAATGACGATCGCCATGATGATGCCGTAGATGGCCACAGCCTCACAAAAGATGATGCTGGTGGCAGAAGGGGTGGGAGCAGGGGGTGAAGAGGAGAGATGAGAAGGAAACCAACCTTCCTCCCCAGAGACTGACACCCACTCCAGCAGGAGGCTGGCGAGAGGCAGTCACATCAGGTCAGGCACACGGGTCCCACTGTCCTGACAACTTTCCCACAGCCCACACACTTACCTCACCAGGTTCTTGGTTTTGATCCTGGGGGCCTTCACCCCTCCCCCAATGATGGATGAGCCGGTGATATAAATGCCCCTGGAGGAAGGGTAACAAACTGAGCAGCAGGCCCAAGCTGTCACTGCCCCCAGCGTGACTAAGAACCCAGTGATACCACCTGCCATGACTCAGCCCCTCCCCCAGTCCCACCAGCCAACACTCACCAGGCCGCTCCAACCACAGACAGGGAGATGGCCAGGCCAATGCCCAGGTTTGACCACATGAAGGGGGAAGTCTCGGTCAGGAACCTGGTGTGCAGACATGGAAGAGAACCAGTCTTTCTTCCCCTCTCTCACCCCACAGGCCCATGACCCAGGCAGCCAGGGGTGTGGGTGGGGGGCTCAGAGCAGGGGGCAGGCTGCAGAGAAGCCGCTCCCAGGGGAAATCCTCCCCTGCCCTCCCTTACCAGGCCACATCAAAGCGGAAGCCCAAGTCAAAAATGGTGTAGCAGATTCCTGCAGCAATGGGAGAAAGAAAAAAAAAAAAAAAAAAAAAAACGGGGTCAGGGGCTGCTCTCCAGAGAGAAGTCCCCCAAATGGAGAAGCCGCCGCCGGGCTGAAGGGCCACTCCCTAAAGGTGTAGGCGGCCCGGGTCAAGGCAGATGCCTCCGGCCGGTGCCCCACGAAGCGCTGCTGTCCGCAGACTGCTCTGCCCAGGCCTCCACTTTCTGAGACTCCCCCGGGCACAGAGCTCCCTCCAGGACACCCGTTCCAGACCCAGACCCTCCAAAGACACGCCCCCAGCAGGCCGGAATAACCCGGAGGAAGGGAGGGAGCGAGCAGGTGCTGCGGTCCAGGTCCCGCCAGATCCCGCCGGCCCAGTGCGCGCCGCTGTTTGCCCAACAAGCTGAGGGTGGAGTGGGGGAGGCAACAGCGCCGGGGAAAGAGGAACTGGAACGGCCGGCTCCTGACCGAAGCAGGCTGGTCAGGAGCAAGAAAGGGCCGTCAGCGATGAGCTGAGGGCGATGGCCGTGGTGACAGAAGGGGACGACTGCTGCTCTCGCGGCCCCCACCCTCCGCCGCCTGCGCCCCTCCTCCAGCAGCTGGGGATGCGGCTCCTCTGCTGGGGATAAGAGGCCCCAACAGACGTGCGGCCAGCACCGCAGCCCAGGCTACAGAGCCTGCGCTGGGGCCCGGCATTCCCGGCACCCCACTTGCTCCGCTACGCTCCGGCTCAGCCCCGCGGCTGCCCCCGCCCGCCGGGACCCCCGCCTCACCCACGACTAGCGCGCAGGCCCAGAAGGCCACGAAGACCCCGGAGTAGAGCAGTGCTAGCCCCGTCATGGCGGTAACGACACTGGGGGTCGGATCGGCGGCGGGGCCAGAGCTAGATCCGCGTCCCTGCGTCCACCTTCCACCCCGCAGTCCGTCCGCCCGCCCCGCAGCGTCACCTGACCTGCCCACGTGATGCGCGAGCACCACGTGACCCTGGCCAGGCTCTGCGCGGCGGCGCTGCCAGTCCGGAGCACGACGCCGGAACTGCAGGCGCTGAGGATTGTGGGAGTTGTAGTCCCACATCTCGGAGACGGCCCCGGCGCGGTGCCGGCTGAGTGTAGAGGCTTGCGGCCGGCCGCAGCAGCCCTGCTTTGTCCCGGGTTCTGTGTGCGGACTCCTGGTTTAAGTCTTGGGCCGCGTTTGTGCTCGCCCTGCGTACCACCCAGTTCCCGGAGGGTGCCGTGCTCTCTTCCTCGCCTAGCGAATGCCGTTTCCTTCCTTGTGCGCGTCCCGTTGCCTGGCTGAGCCCCAAAGCCAGTCTTCCGGCAAGACTTCCCTAACCCAGAGGCAGGTAGTGTAGCTGCCGTGGTTTCCACGAGGCCCGTGAGCCTTACAAAACTTCAGTAAGGTCACGTCGGTCCCCTATTTAAATACCCCACGGTTCCCATTTCTCTCAGAATCTCAGCCAGAGTCCTTGGGGGTCGACCCCAAGCTGCCGCCCGGAGTTGCTGAAGTCCCAGCTATTGAGACCCCCAATTTAAAAAGTCCTCAGAGGCGCACCAGGGCCTCAGATGCAGCCGCTGTGCACTCTACCTGGCTTCACCTAGTGCTCCCCGAGCAACTGCGCCGGCGGCACTGCCTTCCTCGCTGTTCCAGCCGCGTCACCTCCCTGCCCTTGAACTCTGCAGCTCCTGACCAACCATGTGGCGCCCTCTGCAACTTCCATTCAGCCTTTGCTCACATTCCTTATAAGGTCTTCACTGACCATTCTGTTTAATATTGTAACCCCCTCCCTCATAAACGCTCCTTTTTCATTTTTAAAAATGTTACGGCAAAGGTAGACAGATGGAGAGGTCAAGTTCACGTGATGCACTGTGGGACTGGGCCAGGCTGAAGCCAAGAGCCCAGAGCTCAATCCAGGTGGCAGGGACCCGGGTGACGGAGCCACCCCCTCTGCTGCCTCCCAGGGTGTGCATCCGCAGGGAGCTGGATGGGAAGAGAGCAGCCGGGACTCAAACTGTGCACTCTGGACACAGTCCCTGAAGCTTCTTCCCGGTTACTTCCCTTGCCACTCGGCAAACAGGCTTTGTTTGCCTACACCCCTTGGTCAGAGTATAAAGACCAAGATTTCTGTCTTGCTCACTGCTGTATTTCCAGTGGCAAGCAGAGTGGGTTCCCAGTGCTATTTCTAGAATACAGGATTGGTAACTACCTTGCCCGGCTTACCACAGTCAGTTTATAGCTCTGCCTCTGGGTCCTCCCCAAGGGCAGGCAGTCACAGCTCCTTTGCTAACTTGTGCCGTCAACTCCCTGACAATACTGACAGGACAAGATTCTCAGCAAACGCAGAGGAATGAACAGGGGAGTCTCTTTACTACACCCCTCAACCTTTAAGGCCCAGTAACCAGACTTTGCTTGAAAACACCCACCATGCTGGTTCCTGCCTGTGTCTTAGCCCAAGCATACTTTCCATGCTTTTTCTCTTGAGTTTTTTTTTTTTTTTCCTCCCTCTACATGATTCAGCTTAGAAAGGACAACATCATGGTGCAGTGGGTTAAGCCACTGCCTGCCGTGCCACCAATCCCTACTGGAGCCCCACTTCAGGACCCAGCTGCTCTGTTTCCAATCCAGCTACCTGCTACTGCACCTGTGAAGGCAATGAGTGGGTGATGGCCCTAGTACTGGGAACCCTACCACCTATGTGGCATGCCTGGATGGAGTTTCTGGGTTTCAGCTTAGGCCTGGCCCAAACCTGGCTGTTGCAGCCATTTGGGAAGTGAAGCAGCACACGAAGAGCTCTGTCTCTCCTGTTCCTCTTGTCCTGCTGCCTTTCAAACAAATACATAAATCTTGAAAGAAAGGGAAAAAAGATCCAGCTTAGGACAAGTAGCCTCTTGGAAGGTTCCTCGGAGTGCCACTCAGGTGCTTGGGGGAACAGAGCTGCCCTGGGGCTTCCCCCCTCAAGGTGCAACCACTTCACCGTGTGGGGATGGCGACTTAACCGTTCTTCCCCCCAGCCACACGGTGAGCATAGGATCTGGCTAAATACAATTCACATGTCCATCCACCGGGCCTGCCGTGTTTGATGAATTAAAAGGAGCAGAAGCAGACAGAGTATTTGCTTTATTTGAGTTTCTGTGGTCTCCCTGAGAAGCAAACCTGAGTCGGTACAGACCAGCTCTGTCCGGCTGAACTCTCTGTGGTGCGGAAGTGTCCTCTGGCTGCGCTGTCCCCTGCCGTGGCCACTCAGCACCTGAGTGTGGCCAAGAAACTGAGCTCGGAACCTGACTGAAGCGCGAGCACGCGGGTCTGCAGCGGTTCTCACCCAGGGGCTGTGCTGCCCCCCGCGGGCCATTCACCATTCTCTGGAGACATGCTTGGTTGTCCCAGGCGGGGTGGGGGATGGGGACGTGCTGCTGCTAAACACAGCACAGACACCACCGTAAGGAATCACCTGGCCCCAAATGTCAACATGCTGAGGCTGAAAGAGCCAGGCCTACGGCTTCTAGTACCTTTCACAGGCCCCCGGCTGTTCCAGGACTGATGGGCTCGGGCCTCAGGAAGGCCCGCGCTCCCTTTCCCCACTCAGTCTGACAGGCATTCCCCGAACCAGTGCATGCTGGGCCCTGGGCCGGCGCCTGGCAGGACGGGCACAGAGCCTGTCCCTGGCGAGAGGCCGCCTCTGCCCTCCCTCCCTTCAGGCTTCTTCAAGGATGTAGGCAGGACGACAGGCACCTGCTGCGGGGAGCGCTGAAGGCCCGCGCAGCGATCCACAGGTCCACGTGCATCTCTGGCCCCGTGTGCTATCAGCTGCTTCCCTCATCCTCGTAAGCGATGGCGATCCCGCGTCTTCCGCTCACAGCTCCGGTCACTGGCGTCTCACCCAGGCGCGGCTCCAGCCCCTGCCAGCTCCGGGAACTAAGGAATGAGGCTGTAGAGGAAGGCGGCTCAGGCTGGGTGGGCTGAACCTGCCGGAGGAGCTGGCTGGGGCTGCTGACCTGCACACTCACCTGCAGGGCTGCTCTCGGCCAGCTCCAGCTGAGGCCGAGGGGTCAGGGCCGAGCATCCGGGCTCATCGGGTGACTTCCAGGCAGGTGGGGGCCGCAGCTCCCCAGAAATGAGCGACACATCTGGGGTGTCCCACAACTCAGACTCAGGTGGCGGGAGGGGCACGTGGAAGGGAGAGCCTGAAAGGGAATGAGGAAGAAAATGCACACCGGCCCCGACTCCACGCCCGGAGTCCCCACCTCAGCCCAGGCAGCGCCCCATCACTCACCGGGCAGTAAGTCCGCGTAATGAGTGAGGTGGGGAGCCAGGCCTGGAGGTGGCCAGGCAGGGTTGCAGGCAGCCTCCAGCTCACAGGGTGCCAAGACGGGCCGGAAGAAGCCACCAGAAGGCTGGGGGGCCAGGGCACCCAGGGGACAGGCCAACAGCACAAAGATGTCCATCTCAGGGAAGTTGGCGAGCTTGGCAGGGGTGGGTCGCCCCAGGGCCAACACGTAGCTACGCTTGCCAGCAGCCTGTGTCAGCTTCTGAAGGTGTGCCAGGGCCTCACGGTGCCGGGCCACACCCAGCGTGCCCGCCAGCAGCCCCACCACACGGGCATCTCGAGCTCTTTCTACCAGATAGCGTCTTCGTGCCCTCAGACGCCCAGCCCGGGCACCCTCATCCTGAGTCCGCCCTGTGTCTGGGCAGCAAGAGAAGAAGGGCCGCTCTGGTGCCCATCCCAAGAGCAGCCGGCTCAGGTCCGGATCAAGGTCGGGGTCAGAGCTGGCCTCAGAGCCTCCCACGTAGAAAGCCCCATACTCTTCCAGGCACCTCCCTGGGGCCAGGGGGAAGCGGCGCCCAAAACGCTCCAGGGGCTCTGGCTCTGGCCTGAGGGACCCCGCTGGCAGGGGGAGAGCTGGGCTGGAAACTAGCAGGTCCAGGTAGCGTGGGCGCAGGAGAGTGGCCAAGGCCTCTGGAAGACAGGGAAGACGGCGTCACAAGTCGGGGCTTGGCAAAACAGGAGCTCCTCCTCCCCAGGAGACCAAATGTGACCCCCAAAGGAAAGGCTGGGGCCGAGCAACCATCACAAGACGTCTGTATACTAGAGAACCGGGAAATTAGCGCACAAGGCAACAGGCCCACCCTTCCTTCCAGCACACACAGGCAAAACCCCTCACCCATGGCGTGTGCGCAGGCCGGCTCACTCAGCAGTGCCACGGGCACTGTGGGGTCTGGGTTCTGGGCTTCAAAAGCCTTGGCACAGAGCTCCAAGGCCACGGAACGCTGACCAAGGACGAAGGTGATGGGCAGCGGGCGGGATGGGGGGCTCAAGCAGGCAGGGCCAAAGTGTACAAGGGCCTGAGCCCCAGCTTGCTCGGCACCCAGCACGTCCACGCAGCAGCTGCAGGGGAGAGACCATCAGTGAGCGGAGCTGCTCTCACCAATGGGAAATGTGATCAGCGCCGGAAGCGGTGTTGTGAACGGGGGACAACGCCACCGCGGGGAGCTAACATCGGGAGGACACCCTCACGAAGAAACACACCACTGGAGGCAGACACTGTCATATGAGCGACATCCCAGGATGCACAGCCCACGTAAGCCCCAAGCCGCACCTGCCATAGGCCGTATCCCCCAGAATGAACATCTTGGACCCCGTGGCCTCCTCCAGTCGTGCAGCCACAGCCCCGGCGTCCCCCAGGAGGTGGTCAGGGAACTGCAAGGCCACCTGTAATATAAGCCGTGGAGTCGGGCACGGCCGCTCCCTCACCGGAGCCCCCACTCAGCTTTCAAAGCCCGTGCTCCCAGAGGGGCACTCCGCCCACGGAGAGGGTCAGGGGTGGCCCGCGCACTGCGGCCGACCGACTCTCCCACCCGCTGTCTGCACAAAACCCCACAGGACCCTGATCCCCAGACGGGTGAGCCACCCCGCCCTGCGCCCGCTCTCACCCGCTGACTCCCCAGGTCGCGGACAAATCCCACGACTCGCTCCAGCTCGTAGACTCGGTCGAGGTCGGCGATGGGAGTGAGCACTCCCGGGGCGCCCGCCTCCCGCTGCAGCGCCGCCTCCGCGGGGCTGCTGAAAGTAGTCTCCATGAAGCAACAGCCTGGGTGGCGAGATGCAGCGGGGACTTCCCTCGGCCAGCTCCGGGGCCCTCAAACAGTCAGAGTCACTTCGTGGACGGAGGTGGAATCACAGGCTATCCGCGGCCCACGCACCACACTTCCACTCTGCCAAACTCGCCTTCTCCACTGCGCATGGGGCCTACACGCGGAGGCTACTTCCGGAATTTGGAGGCGTGGCCGACAGCAATCTTACCAATCCCAAAGCAGCGTGGCTCTCTCCCTCCAATCCCTGCCACCGAGCCGAACACGGAGAGCCAATGATCGGTCCAAGCCTCGGTAGAGCCGCAGAGGAAGGCGCGAAGCCTTGTGGGTCTTGTAGTTCCCCGGGTCGCCAGTCCCAAGGGCAGGTCCCCAGAACGCGGACTCTCCAAAAATTCCTGCACCAAGTGAACCGCTCCTCCTTTTTGCCTCGCAAATAAACAATACCCCAACTTGAGCAGGCCCTATTTGCTATCACTGACCCTCTCACCGGCGAGGTAGCACTGCGTTCCTAACGCGGCACCCAACTGCATGGGTTTCAATGTTGCGCTTGGCCGCCTATTATGGAGTAACTCAGAAATGTCTCTATCCTTTTCCTGATCTGCAGAGTGGTGTTGGTGGTGGAGTGTTAGCATTAGTATTTCCTTAGATTAAAAAAAAATTAATTAAAAACGTGTGTGAAAGATCCCAGGACTGCAGATGAGAGTTTGATGTCAGGAGAGCATTAAGACTACAAAAGAAAGAAGCTGAGCTTATGTTTTGATGTCAATCTGGATTCAGGTGTTTGGCTTCCACTCTGAGGTCGCTGTCGAGACACAAAACCTTTCCAGACCTGCACACACACAGAGCTAACAGGTCACTGGATTTTTGTTCCACTTCTCTCCCCCACTCCAGTTTTTCTGTGGCTAACAAGACATAAATAATAAAGTCAGGGCTTATTCCCCGACATGCAAAACAAAACAAAAGGACTTTTTAAGAGGACTGTTGTGATGCTCAAATTAAACTTGTATGGAAAACATCACAAGGTAGCCCCCCATGTATCAGTAAAAGCATCTGCTAAGACCCTCATAGCAGCCTGTCAATCAGGAAAACACTGAGCACCTACTGCTCACCAGGGATGACATTGTTAGCACTTACAGCCTGTGGAGGAAGAATTATCCCATCTTAGACAAGAAAAAGGGTGTGAAGGGACCACTTGGCCACTAAGACACTGCATGCCAGTGCCACAGTCAGCATCAAACAGGTCTACTGTTTCAGAAGCTGGGCTTTAGACCTCTCCTGCATTCTCCTCTCTTCTGTTATATTTGCTCCCGTGGTTGGGGGTAGAAGGCAGAAGAAATCTTGATACTGTGTAATAAGAAAGGACTAAAAGTAAAACATCTCCACATACCCCAAGAGGTGAGAAATCAAGAGTAAGGTAAGAACAGGACATAAGAGGAGGTGGGGGGGCCAGCGCAGTGGCGTAGTGGGTAAAGCCGCTGTCTGCAGTGCCGGCATTCCATATGGGCACTGGTTTGAGTCCCGGCTGCCCCACTTCAGATCCAGCTCTCTGCTATGGCCTGGGAAAGCAGTGGAAGATGGCCCAAGTCCTTGGGCCCCTGCACCTGTGTGGGAGACCTGGAAGAAGCTCCTGGCTCCTGGCTTTGGATCAGCGCAGCTCTGGCCACATTGGGGAGTGAACCAGCAGATGGAAGACCTCTCTCTCTCTCTGCTCCTCCTTCTCTGTGTAACTCTTTCAAATAAATAAATAAAATCTTAAAAAAAAAAAAAAAAGAGGCAGGAGAAGGGGACAGGGTGGCTTCAGGAGATTGTAGATGATGGAGTGGGACTTAAGCTGGCTGGTGGGGGAAAAGGTTGAATGAGGAAGAATGGAGACAGGGAACTCAGGGAAAAGTTGGGAAAAGGGAAAGTGTGGGATGCATGTAGGAGTAATCAGTTCTCCCATTCGTTCAAGGGGACTCAGGAGTGGGGAGACCTGTCCTTTTCTTCAAATCTTGGAGAAGGCTGGGGTGCCTGAGGCAGCCCAGATGAAAGCATGGCCAAGGAGACAGAAGGGAGACTACGCTGAGGGAGGAAAGCAAGGGCAGCGCGGGCGCTGTCCCTGGTCCTGACCAAGCTCTGCCCATCTGCACTGGGTATCCCAGAGAAGCGGGGAGCTTCAGGTTCACAGACAACACCAGGTCCTGCTGTCCTCCTCCTCTGGGGGCTGTGATGCCTTCTCTCCCATGTACACTCAGCCCCACTTTCTGTAGTCCTCGTCAACTGTGTGATTGGTGTAACCCATGCCAGAAACCCATTCTGGAACTCAAAGCCCCACTCTGTTTCTCCCCTCCCAACTGGACACAGAGCCACCCACTTCCAGCCCAATTCTTCAAGAATGGATCTAGGAAGACTTCTATTCCCACCAGAAATGAAACTTCCTCCATGCAGCCCTTCTCTCACCATTCTCCCAGCTTACTATGGTGATCACGGACTACGTCAGCTTTTGTACAGGACACAGCTAGGGGTCTAGTACTCAGCACTGTTGATTAAATAAACATATCCACGCATGTGCCTTGGGACTAGCCAAATGGATGTTGGGGGGTGGCTGGTAATACCACAGCCTCTCCCCTCCACATCTCACCCCAAGGGCAACGGCTTGGCTACAGCAGTACCTCCTGTGCCCTAGGAACTAGAGGGTGAGCACACACCTCACTTCCTCTCGGGCACTCCCTCCCAACGCCTGGGCCCAACATCCTCCCGTCTTGCCCTCAGTCCTTCTGGGCCCAGGCTTCTCTTTACATGATGGCGGCAGCAGGAAGGAAGCAGAGGCAGCAGTGAGGGTCCACATTTACTCTTTGGGCATAGGGAGGGGTGAGGTGAAGAGGTGGGTGGGAAGGGGGCACCGCTCAGTAGTCAGCTGTGTAGTCTGTGCCATGCAGCCCCCGGCACAGCAGTGTGAACTCCTTCACCATCTCCTTCACTCGCCTCTTGTTCACTCGCTCGCTGAGGGAGGGAGGGAGAGGAGAGCAGGTGAGCACCGCCCACCGCCTCTTCCCCACCCACACCCAGGCCCACCCCAGCTCCGCTCACCGAAGGATCTGCTGGCTGAAGGTGTCCTTCTGTTCCGGGCTGAGGCGGGCAGAGGGAAAGCCAGGGGGCTGCAGTGCCTCCTTGATCCACATGCTCAGGAGGCTGAAGCAGTGCTTGTTCAGGGCAAACAGGATGTCGGCAAAGCAGTCCATGAGGCTGCGGGAGGCCTGGCCCCCGATGGCCTGAGGGAGAGGGGTTCTCAGCACACTGGGGCCTTGTCCCTTCCGCAGCAAGGAGGCCTAACCATGCCCCCGGGCCCTCCAGAATAGTTCCTGAGCCACACCGCACATCACAAGTGAGCGCTGCTTCTGGAGAGCCAGCTGATCCTCACAGCAGCCTTGATAACTGCCAGCCATTTAATTGAGGAAGAAACAGAGTCCAAGAGCTTAGGGACCTACAGGTTTACGATTCCCAGAAAGCCAGCTGCCCCAGCAGTAAGAGCCAACCCCTCTCCCCACCCCACCCTGCCCTGATCAAACATCCACCTGCCCCCGTTCACCTCCAGCACTGCTATGAGCAGCATACGGCCGTCCTCCTGCACCACTTTCCCCACGGATTCTACTTCCCCACACCGAGGCAGCAGCTCTGTCTGCAGAGGACAGAGAGACCCATCAGCCCCAGCTCCTTCCCGCCTCTCCCTGAGGACTGGACCTGCAAACGTCGACCGCTGAGTCCCGGGCAGGGCAGGCCACAGAGGTGGTGAGGAGTCAGGGGTCTGCTTGCAACTCACAAAGAAGCCACAGGAGGCCTTGACAGTAGGTGCCTCGGGAAACTTGAGGGCCAGCACAGCTGCAGGAGAGGAAGAGGCAGATCAGGTGGGGCCTAAGGATCCTCCGAGGGGAGCCCCAGGCCCACCTGTCCTCCCGGCCCCACTTACCACACTGGAACACAGCTTTGACATCCAATCGTTCACACAGGAACAAATCTGGCTTCCGCTTCAGAGCCTGCAGGAGGTGGAGCTGGTAAGCCCAGCCCCAGCCAGCTCCAAGGACCATCCCCCCCACTCACCTGCCACCCCAGCCCCCAACTCCACACCACAGGTAAAGGCCGCCAAAACCAGCCACCCCGCCAACTCTGGGGGACCCAGACCACCCCCAGAGTCCAGCTGGTCAAAGAGCAGCCCAAGGGATCTAGAGACAAGTATGTGTACCTGAATGCACAGGTGTGTGTGTGAGAGAGGTTGGAGATCGGGGAGCATAACGCAGAAAGTCTGGGCCCCAAGTCACTCCCTGAGCAAACACCTTCCTTCTCCCCCTCTATCAGGGCCAGACTTCCTGCAGGCTCCAGGTAGCCAGCACTGACTTCACTTTGATTCAAGAGGCAGCTAAGGCCCCTGGGTGTGTGGACAGGGCAGCAGGAAGGAGAAGTGGCAGCTGGACATGGAGATCTCGGCCCGACAGCCCTCCTCCTGTATTCTGCCTGCAGTCCTCAGGCACCCTCCAGCTCCTCTCAGGGAGAGGAAAAGCCGGACAGGAGCCCTGGAGCCCCGGCCCCACCTTTCCCCCAGGACATCCTGTGTCCAGGCTCCTCTCAGCCATACCCACCCCAGGAGCCAGGGCTACCACAGAGTGGAGGGTGTGGAGCGAACGGGGTGAAGGGGCAGGTGGCCTGGCCCAAGTGGTACCAGGACATGAGTGGCACATCCTCAGGTCACAGGAGATGCTCCGCACAGCTGCAGCAGCAGTCCTCGAACCCTGCTGCTCCCCAGCAACAGCCCAGCGCACACCCTCCAGCCCCTCGTATACCTTCTACCCTCCATGTTTACTCAGGTGCCAATACCCCGACATGCACCCCACCTGAAAGGCACCTCTAACACACACTTTCCCATGTTGACCACACACACTCGCCATGCACCCTAGCATCCTACATCCCCAAACTGTGTCAATACACCCACACCTTCAACCTACCCACAGTCCTCCAGTACATGGACACCCTTCCAACACACCCATCCAGAAATGCACACTCAAGGCACACCCTTGCAGCTGCCACACACACACACATACACACACACACACATCCATCCAGGCCTCATTCCTCATGCCTCCTGCCCCTCCCAACTAGACTCTAGGTTCGAGAGACCAAGGACCGTGCCTGCTTTAGCTCACCCTTACACCCTCAGCAGCACCTGGCCTAGTGCCAAGCATGGATGACACATTCAGAATATCTATGGAATGATTAAGCAAAGAAGCACTCCATTTACCCCAACTCACAGGGCCCCTCACCCCACCCCACAACCCACTGGGACTCCCTAACACACAGAACCCCACCACACTAACTCCACACACCCAGGAGCCCAACACATTTGTACTCTAGACATACCAATGCCACCACACACTCCTCATCCTCCCCCACAGCCCCACACACCCACACGTGTCAGCGAACACACTTAACACACTTACCCCAACACCCTACGCAACACGCACAGACTCACAGCAGCACCAGCTGATTTCTGCTCCTTTCCCAAACCAAACTCAAAACATACAAGAGGGTGCAACATGCTTAAACACATACCAATCGCAAACACATCCTAGCGTGGGCTCGCTGTAGAGTCTGCGCCCCTCCGCTCCACCCGGCTGCAGCACAACCTCCCCATGGCCCGACCCTGGGCTCTGCCTTGCACACTCATTGTCAGCCCCTCCTCTTGGAGCTGCTCCCAGCCTACTTCTCAGGAGCAGGCTGAGGGCACTGAGGCAGGCAGTTCCCGGCAGGAGCACGGGGACAGTGAACCCCAGGCCCTTCGACTCCAGCCCTACCCTGAGCTTCTTGGGCAAGTCAGCCACTCAGGAGCTGCTGGGCACAGTTAGCGCCCCCGTCCTTCCCCAGTGCCCCAGGCCAGCCCAGCTCCCTCCCTTCGGATCAGCCTCTCCCTGGTCTTTGTGGGAGACTCTGCTAGTTGAGGCAAAGGGGCTCTAAAGGAGGATGCTGGGTTGTCAACTTCCACGGAAACAGATGAAGAAACTCTATTCAACTGAACAGAAAAAAAAAACTTGTCAACAGAAAGCTAAAAATAGGCTTAAATTGAATTTCAACATAAGAGAAAGAGAAAGAGAGAGAACAGAACGTGAATGAATAAAACTAAAACACACCTGTGCCAGGAGTTGCATAAATGAATCAACAATATCAGGATGATCCCTGGGCCCTAAAATATAATAAAGATGGAACTTAAGAAAAAATTATACAAACAGCAACTCAACCTCATATAGTTATGTGGGACTGAGAGCCTGCAGGGAGACAGCGCGGGGCACATGAGCAGCAGGAAGCAAGATAAAGAAACAGAACATACAAAAACCATGAACTGGGAGAAGCCCAACAGAAAGAGACGGCAAAGTGAAGGACGGGCCTGCCCAGCTCCCCCAGGGTCCTGCCGCCTATTCCCCACCTACTCCTCAGGCTGGTCCCCCCGTGAGCCCGTGGTGCTCGAGCAATTCCGGACTCCATGTCGCTGAAGAAACACTTGCGGAGGCCTTGGACAGGCTGAGGTAGCCCTGCACTGCTCCCTAGCACGCAGCTCCCCAGCGCAGCCACTGAAGAGGAGGGCAGGGCTGATGGGCACAGTCCCTGGTACCTCCTTTTGAGGCTTGGCTAAGGGCCCTAGGATGACCAGGGCATCAGGGTTAGAGTAAACGTTCCTCTCACTTTAACGGGTTTACGGTTCTTGATCTAGTCAAGGAAAATAATCCATTGGGTCCATTTAAACCAGAGGACCTCTGCCTGGATACAGCAGTGCCCAGTGTGCTGTGGGCGTGGCTGGGGAAGTCACTGGCAGGCCCAGGGGAGAAAACAGCATCGTAAGGCCAAAAACAAGAGCCCCATCTAAGCAAAGCCCCTCCACAGACATGGACTCAGCAGAGAGCCAAGCTCAGGGCTGAGGACCAGCTCCCATCATCTGAGCATGCCAGGAGAGAGGGAAACCAGCCAATGTGTCACCCCATGGTACAGTGGGAAGGGTGCCTAGGACTGGGCTAGCACACAGATGCAGGAGCCATCCTATCCTGTCCGCCACCAAGCCCAACAAATGTGACGTTGGACGCTTCTGCCTCCAGTTCCGACGACTCCTGTGGCAAGAACAAGGTTTGCACCTGGAGCTGTCGCCCGGTTTTCCCACCCACGAGAGGATGCAAGGCAAAAATACCTGCCTGAGATACCACTAAGTAGCTGTGTGGTCCTGGGCAAGCCTCATATGCTCCATTTAGTAGTAGTTAGCAATCTCTTCCCTGGTTCCTTCTCCGAGCTACATGGAGTCGCCAATAATTCATACCGGAACCGAGTTACCTAAGTGCTGGGAAGTGAGGCTCGATGTGCCAGCCTCTACCCCCGACCCTGGGTCCTGCGGCAGATCAGCAGGTTCAGTGTTCAGCAGCGCCCCTGGCAGAGGTGGGCCAGATGGTCAGGGAGGAGGGCTCCTAGCACACGGAGCCTCACTCTCCTTTATCTAATGGTGTCTGGGGCCCGCTCTTCTCTGCAGAGGGGAGATTCAACGCTGCCTTTGAGGGGCTTAGGCTAGGCACAGAGACAGGCATGAAGGCCAACTGCTGTGTGTGTTCAGCGCTGCACTAGCAGTGTGAATGTGATGCGGTCTTCCTCACATCCAAGGTGTGAAGGAGTGAGCTCTCCCCTAGAGAAGCAAGGCACCAAGCGAACGGGACATGGGGCATTGGCAGGAGAGGAATTGGAGGTATGCCAGAGTGTGGTGGGTGGGAATGAGACAATAACTTGAGGGCAATGGGGAGCAATGACAGTGTCTTAAGCCAGGGAGGAAAAAAAGGCTTGTGTGTTATACACAACTTTACAGCTGCCGTGTGCAGAATGGGTGGGAGAGAAGGGCGGATGTCAGGCAGGATACTGAGGCAATCTGGGCAGTGGCCATGGAGGGCAGGGAGAGGTGGGCTGACTGAGGGACAGTCAGGGGGCATCACTGAGACTTGTCCCAGAGTGGCATGAGGAGTGGGGAGATGCACTTGAGGGCAAACACACCAGGCTGCCAGCTCAGGCTTCTCCCCAGATAGGATCCACCTGTGGCCCTGAGAAACCGGCCAGGATCATGGGTCCAGGTATGAGGAGAATACGAGCACACAGCACTCCAGGCTGGCTGAGGTTTCTGGGGGCCTCAGACCTGGGATAACAAAGCCCGGTAAGTCTTAGGAGGTGGTGGAGCAGCACTGTTTCGCTTCCAAGTCAGAAGCCCAAGTTAGACAGCAGGGGAGCCTAGAGTCCCTTCTCCCAGCTCTCAGGCAGACAGCCACAGTGACTAGGGAATGGGACCTCAACCAAAGTTAACTGACTTCTGGGATCACAACAAAACATTGGCCCAGAGAGGACTAAGCCTCGATGCAGGGAAAGGAAACAACATTCTGAATGCTTCATATGTTGGAACCCCCAAGCCAGGGACCCAGAAGGTACCATTTGAATACCTATAACAATCACATAAAGTATGTGACAGCTCCACTTCATAGATATGGAAATAAAGATCCGGCAAAGGTTAAGTGACTTGCCCAAGGTCACACAACTAGTTGGTGGTGATGAGCTTAGAATCTAGCTCTAGCTGACTTCAAAGCCCATGCTCTTTTCACTCTTCATTATTCCCTAGAGGAAAGGAGCCAGCCTAGTGCCCAAGTCCCTCAGAGCATCACCCCTACGTCTCCCACATGTCCAGCCTGGCCCTGAGCCCAGCAGGCTATTAGAAGACATCATTCACCCTCTTGTCCACTTCGACCCAGAGTGTCAACTCCTTATAAGGTGACAGCTGTGCTGTGTGTGATCCCAAGTTTCCCATCAAGTCCCATGTGCGACTCAGGGAACAGAGAACAGAGTGGGCAGCTTTGGCTCCCCAAATGGGGAAGCAGAGGCAGTGGCAGTGGCGGCAGCAGCAGAGACCCTCGTCAGGACCTACCTTGCTGGAAGAGAGTGAGTGTGACGGAGGTGACGAGCAGGAAGAGGGCCTCGATTGGGGGAAAGTGGGCAGGCTCATGAGCAAAGATGTGGACCAGCTACAACAGAGCAGGGAACACTGGTCAGCTGAGGCTCAGGCTCAACGGGACAGGTCCATATCCCTGGAATGCAGGTGTCAATCCCAGACCCCCACCCCCTCCAGGGTTAGATCTCTGACTTGGATGAAATCCAGAACACTGGCTGCCCCACCCAGGAAGCCCACCTGTCGAGTGAGGTCAAGAGCAGAGGCCTGGGGGATGGTGCTATACATCCGACCCAGCATCTCACACAGCTGTGGCACCATGGGAGCAAAGTCATCCAGCAGCGTCTTAACAGACTTCTCAAAGATAGCACACACCGCCTTGGGAAGAAAGGTCACCATCAGCCAAAGGTCAGGAGGTCTCAATCCACTGGAACATGATGGAAGTCCTGCACGGAGGAGGCCTAAGACAGAAGCCCTTATCTAGAAGCTTTGCCTAGCCCTGCAACTGATGGAAGGTGAGTAAGTCACACCCTCACCCTGTAGAGCAGGGGCAAAAAGGCCTTTCACACAGGGCTGTGACCGTCACTTACATCTTGCTGCTTACATATCCACTACTTCCTCTCATAGGGCAGTGACAGCAATAAAAGACAGGTCTCTGATGCTGAAACAGTGGCCTGGCTGTCACTCGGCCCTAATGTTACAGTCCCTTCGCAGAGCACTTGTGACACTGGGGAGTCCTCAAAGTCTTCCCAAAAGACTCCTTGTGTCTGCTGGGCAAAATTCAGCTTCTCTGTTTCCTCCAGGCCATCGCAAGCTGAAGTGAGGTGGCGACACCTTACTCGTGTTCCGCATCTCTGAGCAGTCACATGGGAGCTGAAAGCGAGGCCGAGGGCTTACCTCCACCACCTGGGCATCGTTCAACCACTTGCTCAGAACCTTCTGGATAAGCTGGAAGACCTGCTGCAGCACCACCACCACCTGAAGACACAGAGAGAAGTGAGGTGCCCCCGCCAGCCCTGACACCCACCTGAGCACTTGGTAATGGGGAGCAGACAAGGAGCTCAAACCCATTACCCTGACTACACAGTGAGCACTCAGTGCATGGACCGCCGGGGGAATGAAATGAATGAATGCAGGAGGAGAATGTCTGGAATTCCAGGGTTCATCTCAGAGGAAGCCTCAAACGGCGAAACGGGGTTCTTGTGAGTGCTCCCTAAGATTACGATGCCTTCCTCTTTCAGCTGTTCAAACGATCACACCCTATCCACTTCTGCCTCAGTAAAGCCCAGGCCATGGGCTGGCTCCTCATGGAGGGAGACGCTGCCTCATCCACACAGGTTGGGGCAGGGATACACAGATGTGGGCAGCTTATGAGGAGCAGGGAGCAGACGGAGCTCCTGGAGATGAGGGAAGGCAGGGTGACGACACTTGCAGAAGGGGCTCTGTAGGATGATGGTGGCCCAGGCTTGGTCTGGAGCCAAAGTGTACCTGAAATCAGGGTGGGGAGTTGAACGCAGAGGCCAGGGTGCCTGCAGCTTCCTTTTCTCTAGGAAAAACCCTGGAGAGGGTTCTGGAACAATGACCAAAGCAGTCCCTCATATTCCTACAGAACTTTAAAGTCTGCAGACTATTGTTACTTGAGACCAATCTGCTATCCAATACAGTTCTATGAGATGAGCAAGCCAGTACCCCAAAGTTCATAGTCTTGAAAGGGAAGCTGAGGCTTGCCCCAGATCAAACAGCTTGTAAGTGGTCACCCCAACCCCCTGTGCCTAAGCTTGTGTCACCACTCTGTGACAATCTTTGCAGGTATTTCCTGTAGTGAAACCCACCCGAAGGCAACAAATATACAGGGAGCTCATGCGCATTCTCAATGCCTGCAGGGGACAGTGGATGCTTACGTAGAAGCTCCTAAGAGTAGAAGATTGGACAGAGGCCCAAAATAACATCACTTAAGGGTTGAAGGATAATGTTGGTGTCTCTTACGGATCAGAAGGACCTCAGTGACATCACCCCAGTTGGGCCAGGGACAAGGACATCACCCACAGGGTTGAGAAAGACAATGACACTTCTACCTACAGAGCAGGGAGCAGTAAGGTCATCCACAGGTCAGAAGACCAAGTGCATCAGCCCCTGAGGCCTGGGGAGCAATGACAACACCACCCACAGAGGTGGGGAGTGACAAGGACATCCTCACAGGTGTGTGGGTGGGTGGGGGCAACAGCAACGACAATGTCACCCACGGGGTTGGGTCCCTGTGGCACTGGCAGCTTCCGGAGCTCAGAGCCTTCGTGATCATCCTCGTGATGACTGACATCCAGCGTGGTGAAGAGGTTGGAGAGGAGACCCAAGATGTGGACAATGGCCAGCTTGTTGGAAGGATTGGGCTAGGGGGAGAAGCAAAAACCAGGCTTCAGATCTCCCAGCCTCATCCTGGTCCCCAAACTGCTCAGCTCTGACCTGAGTAGTAGCTCGAATCCCAGCCCTCCGCAGCCACAGTCCACACAAAGGGAGGCCTCGCAGCTCAGCACTGTCCCTGGGCCCCAAGCTCACTCACCATCTCCTCTGCCAGCTTCTCCAGCTGCTGGATATACGGTGAGATAAGCGAGTGCAGGTTCTTAAGGATCTCCTCCACCTGCAGGGCCGACAGCAGGAAGCCCAGGGCCTGCATCAGCCACATGCATTGGCTCGTCTGTGGGGCACAAAAGGGATGGTCAGTCTGACCACGTCCTGCTGGGGGGGGTGGATAAGACGAGGACTAGGGGAAGGCAGGTGACAGGATTTGTGAGCCGCACCTTGTGGATCTGTTTCATCAGCACATCCTGGGTGGGGGGAAAAGAAGGAATGTGGTTCAGCACAGAGCAGAGGACGCCCGACACCCGGCTCCACCGCTCCACCGAGGGCCCCACATACCTGGGAGACGGCCACAATGTTGGCAGCATAGGGAGGCAGGTCATACTTGCACTCTCGGCAGATCTTCTTGAGGGTGGACACAGAAGAGACGGAGAGCTCAGGGTTGCCTAGGGCATGCAGTACAAGGGGCAGGACGCTGTTGATCATGACAGGGTGGTCGGCCAGCCACTCAGACAGAGCTCCTGGAGAAAGCAAGAGGGAAACTGTCAGGCAGGCCAGGGTGGCTTTGGACCATGCTCCCGAGCAGGCAGAGCTCCTGGCAGGCTCAAGTCGCAGTCCCGGCACTAAGCACTGCTCTCTCAGAGGTCTGGGCAGACAGTATGCAAGTGCAAGCTCAAACACAAGCCTTGCAGCTGAGCAGCAGAAAGGGGTTACTCTACAGAGGCCAAGGGCAGCTGTCCTACTGACCGTGAACTAGCCTCACTGGCTCAGCACACCACAGGAAGGACCCCTGGACTTGCCAGAACAGTCAGCTGGCTGCAACACGGACTAGGGGAGGTGGGAGGCGTGGGGGTTGGGAAGGAATGCGGGCGTGTGTCTCTTCCATCTTGGATAGGACCCAGCAGGCTGGGCTGGGGATGGCTGCTGTGGCTCTGGGAACTTGGCCGTGGGTGTGTGCCAGATCTCACCAATGGTGAACATGACGGTATCTGCCAGCTGCACATTGCTGATGCTGATCCGTGGGATGAGGCCAATGAGCCCGGGCACCACATCAGAATAGTTGACATCAATGGTCTCCGCGATGGATTGGAAGCCATAGAGCAGGGCTTCTGTGTGCTGCGGAAAGAGGGTACCACAGGCTTGGCTGAGGGGCAGGGTGCAACAGGTCAGGCAGGACTGAGGGAATCAGGCTTGGGAGGTACCTGCCAGGAGTAGGGCTCCTCTGAGCTGGTGAGCAAACGGCCTAGCTTGTCATAGAGGTTGCTGAGCAGCTCGGCCCCCAGCATCTCATAGACGTACATGAGCGTGTCTGAAATGTCCACCCTGGGAAGCAGAGCAAGGCCTTTTATACTGCCTGGGTCCTGCTCCTGAGCCCAGGACCCTCCCAGCCCAGCAAACACGCCCAGAGAACAGAGAAAAGAGCCCCAGAATTCAGTAACCTGGCCTCGGACCATTCCCTCACTGCCTGCGGCAGTTCGGAACTCCATTTGGAGCTAGGGTTGGCCTGCTGCCATCACCTGTAAATTCGGAACTGCTCCTTCTCATCTGAGGACCAGAATCCATACTCCTCGTCAGAAGGGAACTGGGCCTTGTGCAGAAGCACATCCACCAGCTGGAAGTAGACGGGCCGGTACACCTGCTGGTACACAGCTTGCTTCTCTGCCTCAAAGGACAGGATGTCATCCTGAGAGGGCCAGGGGAGAGAGTCAGCCACCTCACCAGCAGCCACAGAAGCCCCCGCTCCACCTTCCTCCACCTCGGGCCAGCCCCACCAGCAGTCATCCGGACACACCTGCAGTGTGTACCAGAAGGTGAGGGTCAGGGAGCTGGTGGTCTCATTGACAGGATAGTGGCCAGGGATGCCCGTGCAGAACATGATCATGTTGACAAGTGCCAGGAAGCTCTGCCAGTGCTCTACTTGGTCCAATAAAGCCCTGGGGAGGAGACAAAGAAAAGTCATCCCCCTCTCCCGGGGGGGGGGTTCCATGACCCCACCTCTCAGAGGGCTCTCCTTTCCCACCCCGAGCTGCCCTACTGCCTACCGGGAGTGGTTCTCGCCAAGGGCCACAGCGATGCGACAGATGCCATGGGAGGTCTCCATGTCCCCATTCTGCACTGCCTGTCGCAGTTGTTCCTGAAGTCCCAGCACCAGTGGGATGAGCTTCAGGAGTGTGTTCACGTACCTAGAGGCATGACGTGGGGAGACCCATCAGAGCCGTCTGCCCACCCCACCCAGCTCTGAGAGAAAGGCACAACCTCCCTGTATTCCATCAAAGCCCCTTTCTGATATCAAATCCTAAGCTAAAGAGAGATCAGAGCTCTGAGATCTAGTAGCTCTGATGCTAATAATGTTGGGAAGAACCTTCTAGAACTCTGGGAGGAAATACAAAGGGGCTGCTTGAACTGTGTCCTCCAATTGGAACGAGTTGGTGGTGGAATGGGTGAAGACTTTCGGGGGGGTTGCGATGAGGTGATGCAGTCTGCATGTGGGAGTGACATGAATTTTGGGAAGCTAGAGGACTATCATGGGGAGAATTGTGTCCCTCCTGAAAAAGATACACTGAAATCCTAACCCTTTTCTTACCTCAAAATGCAATCTGATTTGGAAAAAGGGTCATACTGGAGTGGAGTAGCCCCTAATCCAATCCAGCCAGTCCTTCTAAGAAGACATCCATATGAAAACAGGGGCACACAGGGAGGATGCCATGTGAGGACAAATGCAGAGATTGGAGTTAGGCATCACCAAACCAAGGAATGCCAAAGATTGCCAGCAAATCACCAGAAACTAGGAAGAGGCAAGGAAGGATTCAGAGGGGACATGGACCTGCTCACACCTTGATTCCAGACTTCTCGCTTGCACAATTGTGAGACGATACATTTCTGTTGTTTAGAGTCACCCAGTGTGTGGTACTATTACAGCAGCCCAAGAAATAAATACAGTCAGTGATGGAGAGAAAAAGGGTGGGAGAAACGGGGGTCATCCCAGGCTCAGGTTAATGACTTTAGCAGGGAGGCCAGAGTCATGGTATAGCAGGTAAAGCTGCTGCCTGCAATGCCAGCATCCCACATGGGTGCCAGTTCATGTGCCAGCTGCTCCACCTCCTATCTAGCACCCTGCTTATAGCCTGGGAAAAGCAGGAGAAGATGACCCAAGTACTTGGGCCCCTGCTACCCATGTGGGAGACCCGAAAGAAGCTCCTGGCTCTTGGCTTCAGGTTGGCCCAGCCCTGGCCTTTGGAGTCATCTGGAAAGAGAACCAGCGAATGGAAGATCTCTGTCTCTCCCTCTCTCTGTGTAACTGATTTCAAATAAAGAAATAAAGAAACCTTGAAGAAAAAAAAAAACTTTAGCAGGTGGCAACAGCTCATGTATGAATCCCCACCATCCACTCCACCCTGTACCACCAGCATGCAGCTCCCATGCAGTCTGAGGGGCAGCAGGAAAACAGAGCAGTAGTTGATGAATTCTGAGACAAAAGAGGCAAAATGGAGAGGACTTGATGACCGGCTGGATATAAGGATGGGGACGGGTCAAGGACAACTCTCCACCTAGACAGGTGGTGTGGGGCTACTTAGCTCTGGAGGAGTGGGTCGAGGGGAGTCATACACCGTTCATGGGAGGCAGAAAGTTCAATGTCAGGTTTGCTGACTCAGAGGCACTTAGTGGGCTATCTAGGTGGGACTATATAGAAAGAACTAGAAATAAAACTCTGAAGCCCAGTGAAGTTAGAGCATGAGACACGGATTTGAGTGTCATTAGCTAATAGTTGGTAACTGAAGCTATGGGAGTCTTTGCAAATTGCCCAGGGAGGGAGTGCTGCAGGAGAGAAAAGCAAAGGGCTCAGGTGAGAGCCCTAAGAGGAGGAGACGCAGCCCAGGGTACAAAAGAGATGGAGAGAAGACGTCACAATGCTGCCTCCCTCCCCAGCAGCCCGCTCCGGAGATCAGACTAAGCAGTGGAAGTGGAGATATTTGGGACCCTCCTGCTGTTAATCAGTGTTAATCAGCCTGCAGAGGGAGGGGGCACCGAGGAGCAAGGAATTCCAGCCAGACTTGTCCCAGGCAGATGACCAGGCAGTAGCCTCGTAACCTTAGTGGGAGGATGAGAAGAACAAAGGGAGGCAAGTGGCCAAGAGATGTTAGCCTCCTCCACATGCCCATTCTGGGAGGGACAGTCACCCATACTAGGAGATCCCTAGCCCAGAGACGGCCCCAGAAGGTGCCGCCTGGAGACAGCTGGGATAGTTTCAGTCCCATGACCCTGACACAGGCTGCACGGCCAGACAATGGGCACCTTCAGGCCAGACCCTGGCACAGAGCACGGGTAGGGGCAGGGCCAAGGCTATGGCCTGCAAGCTGCCCAGCAGTTGAAGTGGAAACAGGAGGTGGTGCCCTACCCCCATGGCATCCCACTGTACTCCAAGACTCCCTCTACCTCCCAAAGTTCATGCAGGCAGTAGGTACTCAGTGAAGATTCTTCGTTTGTCTCACCTGAGCCTGGTAACAGGTTAAATCAAGGACAGCATAGCCCAGAGGGCTCAGAGTATTACTCAAGGTCAAACAGCAACTTCCAGGCTCCAGGTTGAGATGACCCCCTCAGCTGTTACAAGTCTACTTCTCTTTCAGGGGCCACCAGAGTTCTCCCCAAAGGATCTATGCAAATCAGCCTATATCTCTGATCCTATCAGTCTGACTAATTCCCCTTCTCTCCGCCCCCAGGTCCCAGTAAAAAGCTTTTCCAGGATTAAAAACATTTAACTGTGTGTGTGTGTGTGTCTGTGTTTCCAAAGGAGACAGCCAGGAAGCAGCAGCAGTTGTGCAAAAGCAGAATAAGGGTGACCTGGGTACAAGTTCAGCCAAGGGGCGGGCTGATGTCAGGACACCTGGGGAAGGCGGTGCCTGGATGATCCAGGAATGAAAAACACCGAAGGTGATTTCTAAGTCAAAGCTATGAAACTAGACTGGACAGAGCAAGGCCCAAGCTCACCCACGGGTTGGGGTCGGGGCGGGGGCGCGGGGAGACTCTTTCATAGATTTCCCACCACCTGGGCAGCTATGCAACCAGGGAACAAACCTGAGGACCCAGAGGTTTTTAGGTTTGGGGGAGGGAGACAGGGAGGCGACTTTAGGACCATGGCTGAGACTGAGTTCAAGAGGCCCGGCTCCAATTGGTCAGCTCCAGCGGCAGGGCTGTTGGGACTCCTTGGCTGCCGCTCACACTGAGCTTAGCCCAGACCTGCAATTAGAGCTCCGGGAGCAGAGCTGAGAAAATGGGGAGAGTTGCTAAGCAACCAAGGGGCTGCAGCCAATGGGCGCCTAGGAGGCTGTGGGTTCCCTCCTGGCTCCTTGCTCACTCATTCGTTCAGAGGAGAAGGAGCATCAATTACCTGGCAAAGCCCCTGAGACTGGCTGGGCAGGTAAACTTGGTTGTATCCAAGGACATCCCACATCATCCATGCGCTTGCCCTAAGTTTCCCTGAGCCACCACACGTCTGAGCCCACTCAGCGCTTGAGCTTCAGGCTGCCAGGAGAGGCCTTGACCTGGGACTTGGCATCCACCTTAAGCTAGAAAACCTGGGAAGCCGGGGGGTAGGAATACTGTCCGCCACCACAATCACAATACCAAATACCAGCAGCTGCCACTTACGAAGTATACAGCGGGCAGGCTAAACCCAAGTCTTACACCAAATATCCTTGTTTTTGTTAAAACCAACCCCAATGTTCTAACCTGAAGTTTTACAAGGCAGCAGCTGTGCACGTTATCTCTGTGTGTGTATCACACACATATACATTTGTATGTGGGTATATACGCACGTACAAGGAAACTAATCCCCTGTCAGCTTTAGCCACATATCAGTTAGGTCCACTGTCCATTGCATGATTCATCTACTCCTGATAACCCATTCTAAAAGTTTCTCTTTTTTTTTTTTTTTTTAAAGTTACCATTAAACCGATCGCTTACAATACGAAGGTAGAACACACACACACACACACAGAGTCCCACACAACCTTCAGCTTACAACATGTCACACGTGAGTGGACCATCTGGGACTCAAACTCAGAGCTGACCATGCCGAGGCGTGGGCCATTCATTAACCACTCCTCCTTTCGGTCCCTTTCAGTGATTTTTGCCTGCAACTCTGCCGAAGTTTCCCTAGGTCCTACCTCTGAAACATCAGTGTCAGGCCTCCAGTCTTGCCCTTTCCAGTTCAACTCATACCAACAAATCACAGCAGGCCATTTTCTCTGCTTAAAACCCTTTAAGATCTTTCATATCACCCTCAGGATGAAGACCAAAGTTTTAAGCTTGGCCAACAAAGTACAGTATGATTTGGGTCTGGACCTCCTGCAACTCTGGCCCTTAATGCCTGCAGCCCGGTCACACCCAGTGATTTACAAATCACCACACTCACTGGGCTCTTTAGTTTGCTTGGACTATTTGTCATTTCCATCTGGCTAACTCTCAACACAGCCTTCCAAGCAGTTTGGCTGTCACTTCCTCTGGGAAGCCTTTCACAACCCTCAGACTGGGTTAAGTGCCCACTCTGGGCACTTAGAGCCCCTTGCTTTCCGGATCAGAGAATTCAACATGCTGCCTGCACTTGCCCATCATGGTCCCTAGACTGAGTTCCTGACACGCCCAAGTTAGAGCATTCATCTCTGTGCTCCCAGCACCTCAGCCCTGGGCTTGATACGTCAGGTGCTCAGCTAATGCTTGCCCAACAAACACTGCACCACACTCACCTTCTCATAGGCCTTGAATGGACCACAGTCTGCCCACCCCAGGTCTTTGCTTCTGTTGGGTTTCCGAAGCCTGAAACAGTCCCTCTCCTTCCTCCCCCAACACCTCCCCATTTGGGTACCTTCTACTTTTCATCCTTTCAAAAAATACTGAATGCTACCATGTGCCAGGAACAACGTAACAGAATAAAATGAGAGTCCCTGTCTTCACAGAGTTGGGAGGCTGATGAGAAGATAATCATTAATTTATAATGAAATCATGTTATGGGCTAAGGGAAAACACTGAGAGCTCGGAAATAATGTAACAGAGAGGGCCAAACCTAGCCTTAAAAAGCACTGAGGGCCGGCGCCGTGGCTCAATAGGCTAATCCTCCACCTTGCGGCGCCGGCACACCGGGTTCTAGTCCCGGTCGGGGCGCCAGATTCTGTCCTGGTTGCCCCTCTTCCAGGCCAGCTCTCTGCTATGGCCAGGGAGTGCAGTGGAGGATGGCCCAGGTGCTTGGGCCCTGCACCCCATGGGAGACCAGGAAAAGCACCTGGATCCTGGCTCCTGCCATCGGATCAGCGCAGTGCGCCGGCTGCAGCGGCGGCCATTGGAGGGTGAACCAACGGCAAAGGAAGACCTTTCTCTCTCTGTCTCTCTCTCACTGTCCACTCTGCCTGTCAAAAAAAAAAAAAAAAAAAAAAAAAAAAAAAAGCACTGAGGACTTCCCTACAGAAGTCAAGTTCAGGCTGAGGCAGGGGAATGTGTCAAGTACCTGGGATGTATCAGAGGCCGGAAGGAGCACAGGACGTTCAAGGAACTGAAAACCTTGTAAGGGTGTAGGCAGCAAGGAGAGTGGTAGGAGAGGAGGCTGGCAAAGCCAAACCGCGCAGCACCTTCCCGCTTCTCATTAAGGATTCTGAATTCTATCCTAGAAGCAATGAGAAGCCACTGAAGTGCTCTGACCAAAAAGGAGAAAGTTTAAGTCTCATTTGCAAAAGATCCCTTTGGCTACGGAGGCAATGAAGGGTACAAGAGTGAACACCAGGAGGCTGGGGAGAAAGATCTGCAGTAATTTGGGGAGAGAGATGATGACAGCTTGGACTAGGGTGGTACCAGTGGAAATGGAATAGATGTGCAATATGGTTAGAAGCAGAACAGCCAGGACTTGGTGACTGGCTGGGAGAACGAGAAGAGCTAAACGCTGTGACTGAATAATTCACTGGGTTACTTGCTTAACGTTTGCCTCACTCTCTGAACCACGAGGTCAGGGGCCATGTCTTGGTTGGTTCCTTGCTGTACCTCCAGCATAAGAACCAGGCATGCAGTACGCACTCAATCTCTACTGAACACACAGGTGGGTGTGCAGCTAGCTGGCCAGGCAGGCTGCTCCTCTCTGGGCAGGCGGGGGCCAGCTCACCTCTGGGCATCAGGCTGTGAGATGGCATTGACAATGGCCTCCACGCTGCTGTCGAAGAGCTCAGAGTCCTGCAGAGCAGCGAAGGCGGCCTGAATGAGCGCCTCGCAGTCCTGCAGCGGCACCTCCAGCTGCACCCAACTGGAGAAGCACTTGAGCACCTTCTGACGCACACAGCTGGGCGAGCTGGGCTGCTGGAGCAGCTGCTCCAGCAGTGGGAAGACGGCCCCACACTCCACAGCCAGGCTGGCCCGCACCAGGCCTTTGCGGTACTGGGGCAGGCGGCTGGTCTGGAACTCCTCAGGCAGCACTGTCAGCAGCTCCAGCAGGGCCAGGCAGCGGCCCTGGCCATCCACCGGTGAGTCCTCGGCCTGAAAGAGCCGTACCATATCCGCCACAGCACATGGCCAAGCGTCAGGCATCATACTGAGAGCCAGCGAGGCCAGTGCCACGCACAGCCGAGTCAGCACAATCTTGGAGCCGCTGGCAAAGCGGGTGATCTGGGTGAAGAGCTGTGCCTTGAGGCTTTCATACTGGTCAGTGGGGATGTCACTCCAGTAGCGAGAGATCTTGATGTGCAGGGCGCTGGCGCCAAAGTACTGGATCTCAGGCACCTTGTCGGGCTGCAGTAATTGCCAGCTGAAGTGCCAGGCCTGTGGGGAGACCTGGGCCTGCATCAGCCACTTCTGAGCCAGGTTCTTGTTCTCAATGTTGGGGTCATAGTAGAGCTGGTGCAGCGCCTGCAAGACAGCACAGGACTGAGCAGCTGCTGGCCGCTGGGGATCCCGCCAGGGCCCAGAGCAGAGCGACTCGGTCCTGCAAGACCTGCAAGACGGCACCCCCTATCTGATGGGAGTGGGGGGTGGGGGCGGGGGGCTCAGCAGGAAGGCTCTTGCAAAGTTGCCTGAGGTACCACTGGCATCTTGAGTGCCTCAACCTTGCCCTGCTCTACCCTATCCTCTTAAGAGTAAAACCACTATGGGTTCCGGGACAGGGAGGCAGAGAGAGAGGAGCGGAGCTCTCTAGTGGGAGGCACCTGAGGGCAAGGCCCAGGGGGAAGGAATGGCTCCCTAAGGATGAAGCGCAGCTGAGAAGAACAGGAAACAGCCTGAGGGGCCCTGACCCTTACAGACACAGCTGCTCCAGTCAACTCCTACAGCTCCATTCATCCCCCCGGGATATCACTAGGTCACTCCAGATGCAGGCACCAGGGCCAGTGTGAAACCTGAGGAGGACTGAGACTTCTGCCAGGAGCCCTCAGGCAGAGACAGCCTAGAGGGGGAGGGGGAGAGAGCACCCTCAGAGAGCACACGCAAAGGTCCCATAAGGTCTAGTAAAGAGCCGCTTGGGCCACAGCCGCAGTCCTAGCAAATGCCTGGTCCGGAGCTCTCAACTAGCAGAACCTCCGGGGTCCCAACTCCAGTGGGAGTTCACGCAGTGGGAAAACAGTGGCGTATCTCCCTGGTAGCACACAGAACAGTGCCAATACAGCCCAGCCCCAAGGAGTGGGTGAGTGAGGCCAGGATCCTGTCCCACAAGCTGGCTCCATCCAAGTAGGCTGAACCCCATTTGTACCCCCTGACAGCCAGCTCTGGCTACTGTCCCTTGTTCGGTCCCTCAGGGATGCAGAGGCGGAAGGGAAGCCATCCTCACTGCTTGTTATGGCAAACAGGGCTCAAGAGTAACAAGTGAACCTTTGCGACCATCCCCTGCTTTCCGGCAAGGTAGCCCATGTCCCTGTTCACCCCAGGGGCCATGCATTCTTGCATTCCAGGCTTCTGGGAGCCCAATGCTGAAGACAATCAGAGAAGCAGCTCAGAAAACAGGGACTGGGCAGGGGCCAGCCAGGGAGGGCTAGGGCAGGGCGTGATGTGAACAGGTGAGTAATGGAGGGCCTTGTAAGGTTCCCAGCAGGGCCAGGCCCCTTGACACAGCACAAAACAAAGAGGGGTACGCCCCACTGCTGCCTGCCCAGGCCCAGCACCTGTGCGGTAAAGAAAAGACCCTGCACCCAAGAAAAGTGAGAACGTAACCCAGGCTGTTTGGGCTCCAGATTATCTTCTGAGCCCCTGACTCGACACAGGTGTAGGATAACTCAGCATCAGTGTGGTTTCCAGGGACCAAGCTGCAGGTCTCCTTGGTTTCTTACTGCACCGCTCATGCATTTCCCACAGAGCTGGAGAAGAGCCAGTCTGGCTGAAGTCTGAGCCACCAGCACCGAGGGGGTACATCCCCAAACCCCGTATCTGTCCACAGAGGACCCAGGTCTAAGGAAAGCCAAAAATAGCCCACGAGGGCACTGCAACACTGCTGTCCTGCTGGCCGGAGACACGCAAGCGCCAGGTGCTCCAGGGGCACCATCCCAGCAGGCACCCGGCCCAGGCCTGAGCTCCGGCCTCAGTGTCAGTCCCCAGAACTTCTGCTCTGTCACTCGAGTACCCACCCCAAAGCCCTCGTACCTTCTCCACGTTCTCCACAGTGAAGTCCAAGGCTGGTGCTGCTCCAGCCCCTGCAGCTCCCGGCTGCTCCTCCCGCCGCTCCATCTTGGCTCCCTCCCCAGCAGGGAGGTGGACCCTGATCTGTCTCCTGCCCCAGCCCCTTGGCTGCTGGCCCCCTGCTAGACCCCGGCTTGTGTGTCCAGGGAGCTGCGGGGTGACGGGGGACCCAGGGCGGGCATGGCTGCCGAGGCCTCCCCACCTCCTTCGGGGTGGGGGGCTTGCCAGGGACCCAAAAGGGGGACTCTTGGGAGGAAACCCAGGGACGGTGACCCTGAGGAGGGAGCCGTAAGTGAGGGGCACTCAGGCCGGGGTCCTAGTGGTAGGTCAAGGTTCTGTCCCCAGAATCTGTGAGGAGGGAGGCCTGTGGGGAAAACCGAGTGCCGAGCCCGTGCGGGGTCACAGGGTCGACGGCCTGTACCCACAACACCCTCGTCTGTGCGAGCCCTTTGGCGCCGTGAGGAGGTCACCGGGCTGGGGGGCACGGGGGAAAGAGAGCCCTTCGCGGGTTACAGAGGCGTCCAACGAAGCGCGAGGGTGTAGCTTCGCGAGTCAGGGGCGAAGAGTCCGTGGAGTTGGGAGGCTGTGGCAGGTCCTCTCCATTCGGCCTGGCCCGCGCTCTGCTCACCGCCCCGCTCCGGCCCCGCTACCACGGCTACTGCCGCTGCCTCCGCCCCAGTGACTGACAGATGAGCCGGCCCGGCTGGGACGGGGCGGGGACCTCAGCAAGGCGTGGGCTGCCCCGAGCGCCTGTCGCCGGCACCGCCAACTCAGGCCCCCACCCCTGTCTGTTCTGGCCCGGCACGACCCGGCACTGCCCGGCACGGCCCAGCGGAACTGCGCGGAAACTCATTCCGGGTCCTTGGCCCTGTCCTCGCGCCAGCCCGCGCGCCCCCGAGCAGGCGACGGCGTGGTACGGCGCGCCGCCCGAGGCCCCCACGGAGCCGAGGCCCCGCCGCTACGCACCCTGGGAAATGTAGTTCGTGCTGAGCCCAGCCGGAAGGCGGCACCTCGCGGAGGAGGCCGGGGGCACATGGGTTGGGGCCTGAGAAGGCGTAAGCACCCCCCAGAGAAAAGCGGGGCTACACGCCGGAGGAATATAAAAGGACGGCTCAGGAACACCCAATACCACATACCATGGACAGTACTCGAGGAATTTCCTGAGGTTTTTGGAAGCAACTTCCCCCGATGTGTGCTTTGAATAAGACTAGCTCCCGTTTAAACCCAGGAGCAGTGCTTTGCATGCCTTGGGTTCCGTTAGGTTGGGGAAGTTGAGCTTATCTTGCCCCTGGACACACAGCTGTGGTGGCAGAGCCTGGCCCGGCAGTCCCTGCCTCTCACTCCCCCAGCTGTCCTCCAGTGAACTCCTGGCAGCCACCCCCGCAGGGATGGGAGGAAAAAGCAGAAGGGCTGGGGCGGGCGCTGTAGCTTAGTAGGTTAAGCATCTGCCTGCTGTGCCGACATCCCATATGAGCACTGGTTCGAGTCCTGGCTGCTCCACTTCCGATCCAGCTCTCTGCTGTGGCCTGGGAAAGCAGTAGAAGATGGCCCGAGTGCTTGGGCCCCTCACCAGCGTGGGAGAACCAGATGCCATTTGGGGAGTGAACCAGCTAATGGAAGACCTCTCTCTGCCTTTCAAACAAATAAATATAGCAAAAGGCCTACTGTACTTGAGTTCCAATGGAAGAGGTGGTGATGGCTGAGAAAGTTGATGAAGGCCTGAGGAAAGGGAGCCTCACTTAGATGCTAAGCAAAAGTACAGTGGAACTCCAGTCATTCAGCACATCTTCAATAAGAAAGTGCTGAAAAGGGGCCGGTGCTGCCTGTGAGGCTGGCATCCCGTTTGGGCGCCGGTTCCAGGCCTGGACGCTCCACTTACCCAGTCCAGCTCCCTGCTGCCTGGGAAAGCAGCAGAAGATGGCCCAAGTACTCACATGGGACCGGGATGAAGCTCCTGGCTTCAGCCTGGCCCAGGCCTGGCTGTTGTGTCCATTTGGGGAGTGAACCAGAGGTTGGGAGCTCTCTCTCTCTCTCTCTAACTCTGCCTTTCAAATAAATAAATAAGAACAGCTGGTAACCTATGTTCCATATAAGGGGAGATTTTAGGAGTGGGTGATGCTGAACCCCTACCCCTAGACCATGTAGGCTTCATTGGGCCCCATATCTTTTCCTTGGCTGCTCCTTGGTACACGTCAACTCATTAAGTTAAGGGAGTGATACAGGGTAAAGCCAGAGCTCTCAATGTTTGCCTCTACTCTGAGAGCTTTGCAGGAATGCACAGTCCCCTGATCCAACAAAGTAATACCCAAACCACACTTAGACCCAGACAGACTGGAGCCCACCTTTGCCATCCCAAAGGAAACCTGCTGCCCCTATCACTGACCAACTGCAGGCCCACACAGGAGCCGATCATGCACTTGGAAACCTAACATTGAACTAGAGGATTCACTGCCTTTCATCTCGGAGAGTCCAGGAATTAAGTGCTAGCTACCTGGCTCCTTGGTCTGCATGTTGCAATAAACACTTGCTTTTCTCCATCACCCTGGTGTTGCTGATTAACTTGCTGTATGCCAAATGAGCAGACCCAATTTTGGGGTTCTACAGCAAGTCCTCCAACCATTTTTGGGGTGTTCTATGACGTGGGGAAGGGAGAGAAGATGGGTTGTAGAGATGAGGTTGGAAGACAAGTTGGGGACAATGGACTATTATAAGAGTTTGGACTTTACCTTAAGTGTAATATGACACTATGGTGAGGTTCCCAGTGGATAGCATTTGCCTTTTTTTAAAAATCTGTGTGCAATATGGAGGAATGAAGTGGCTGGAGACATTTGGAAGAGGAAAAAGGAAGTCAAAATAAAGTGGCTGATTCCCAGGCCTGTGCCTAAGGTGTGAAATATCCCGGGGCCAGTGCTGTGGTGCAGCAGGTTAAAGCCCCGCCTTGCAGTGCCGGCATCCCATATGGGCACTGGTTCGAATCCTTGCTGCTCCACTTCCAATCCAGCTCCCTGCTGGTGCACCTGGGAAAACAGCAGAGGATGAACCAAGTGCTCGGACCCCTGCACCCACGTGGGAGGCCCAGAGGAAGCTCCCGGCTCCTGGCTTCAGATCAACTCGGCTCTGGCCACTTTGGGGAGTGAACCAGCAAATGGAAGGCCTCTCTCTCTACCTCTCTCTTAACTCTGTCTTTCAAATGGATAAAATAAATCTCAAAAAGAAATTTAAAAAAGGAGTATCCTGGGCTTGGTGTTGGCGGAAGGGGTGGGGGGTGGGGCTTAAGAGCACACATTTTGGACCTAAGGCCTGGCTTCAGAGCCTGTGGATGCCTCTTTCCAGCTGTGAAACTGGGGCATCTTTTGAAGCCCTCTTTTCCAAAAGAGAACAGTGAAGGACAGACCGAGGTGACACGTGGAGGGCGCTTGGCCCAGGGCTATGCTTGATCAGTGTGAGTGTTCTTCCTGCTTCCACTCCAGGGCTGCTTCTCATCCCTGTGGGCTCCCTTAGCAGAGAAAGAAACCAAACCTCACCAACAAACAAAGCTTCCCAAACAGTACCAGGGACAGATGGACTGACATGGGCCAAGGGAGGGTCAGGGGCATTTCGGGGGGGGGGGCAAACCAAAGGGGCTTTCCAGAAGATGTGAATGGCAGTGTAGGATGTCTTAGAACCAGTGACCAGTTACAGAAGGGCTCCTCTCTGAACCACAAGCCTAGGACAGACAGGGACACAACCTGTGTTAACCCTGGGAGGGACCTGCAGACACAGGAGAAAATACCTAAAGCCCACGAGAATGGGGAAGGACTTTCTGGTGGTGACCTGGAACCACTATCACCAATGTATATCCACGTCAAATCAAGTGATCAGGGCCAGTGCTGTGGTATAACAGATAAAGCCACTGCCTGCGGTGCTGGCATCCCATATGGGTGCCAGTTCGAGTCCTGGCTGCTCCACTTCCAATCCAGCTCTCTGCTATGGCCTGGGAAAGCAGTGGAAGATGGCCTAAGTCCTTGGGCCCCTGCACTCACATGGGAGACCTGGAAGAAGCTCCTGGCTCCTGGCTTCGGATGGGTGCAACTCCAACTGTTGTGGCCATCTGGGGAGTGAACCAGCGGATGGAAGACTTGTCTCTCTCTCTGCCTTTCTGTAACTCTGCCTTTCAAATGCATAAATTAAAAAAAATCAAGTGATCAGCTTAAAGCTTGTCTGTCAGTCTACCAAAACAGCGTGTTTACTACTTGCTGGTTCTATAGCACCAGACCAGGGCCTTGTAGCTAAGAATGCTCAGAGGAGGGTCCCCTCCTCCCACCTGGCATCGGGGTTGCAAGCAGGCCATTTTCTGTGTAGCCCTCTGGTTTGGAGAAGAGAAGTTAGGTAGTAGAGAGGCAGGTTGATGCTGGCTCACCCTCGCAGGGCAGGACAGCTCGCCGGGGTCTTGGCCTTACAGAGAAGTTTCTAAATAGATACCATGTGATGAGTAAGTCCTGAGCTTTGTCTTCTTTCTCATAAACTCAGGGACTCCTCCCTTGCAAACCAGAGCTGAGGGTCAGGCCGCGTGTAGTCAAGGTGAAAGCCAGCTAGAGAGATAGGGTTACTTTCATAGCTTCTCGCTTGTACTTGCTTTTTGGTCTCAATGTTTCTTTTGTTTTTGCCAACTCATGGATGCATTTAATTTCAAATATATATATATTTAAATATATATTTATAATTATATATATAGCTTGCATTTTTAGCTACTTCCAGCAAGAGGTTTAGCCCATGTTTATAAGTTAGCGTTACGAGAAGACCCAATGAGCAGTTTGCAGTCCTTGTAAAACTTGATTTTTCTGCTGCATGTGTGCCAACTGACAATTCTCTCCCCCTCTTCTGTGTTTTTTTCTTTAAGATTTATTTATTTTATTTGAAAGGCAGAGTTACAGAGAAGCAGAGAGAGAGAGAAGTCTTCTATCCACTGGTTCACTCCCCAGATGGCCACAACAGTTGGAGCTGTGCTGATCAGAAGCCAGGAGCCAGGAGCTTCCTCCAGGTCTCCCAGGCAGGTGTAGGAGCCCAAGGACTTGGGCCATCTTCCATGGCTTCCCTAGACCACAGCATAGAGCTGGATCAGAAGTGGAGCAGCTGAGACTTGAACCAGCGCCCACATGGGATGCCGGCACCACAGGTAGCAGTTTTACCCACTACACCGCAGTGCCGGCCCCTTTTCGATGTCTTTTTTTTTCTTTCCACCTGCCCCTCTGGCCGCTGCCCCTCGGGCTCCCCTGCTGACTCCTCTCTTCCACAACTTGCCCCCTGACTGCCGGATCTGCTTCTCCCCTTGGCCCTTAGGCCTCCCCACCCTCTTGGCTTCAAGCGGTGACTCTCAGTTGCAGCCCCGCACGTCTCACCCCAGCCTCCTGGCATCTGAAGGTAGCACAGGCACAGGCAGCACTGAGCACTTGGTCTCCCCGATCCCTCACCCACTCCCAGCCTACGAAGGCTACACCCCTGTGCTCCTTACCAGGAACCGAGCCAGATGCCTGGAACCCGTCTCTCCTCCAGCCTTCACTCCCAGCCAGTTGGTTGCCACCCCTGCTTACTGTGCCTCTCTCACACACCTCTGGTCTTTGCACACTGCTTCTGCGCTCACCTAAGGTGCCAGCAGGTGTTGCCTGGACAGCTCTGCCTGAAACAGCTCGAGCTGCCTTGCCCCTTCGAAACACACATTTAACTACTCACACTAAAACCCTTCCGTGGCCCCCGTGAGGACAAGTTCCCAGCTCCTTGGTGGAACATTCTGGGCCCTTCACGATCTCAGGAGCCTTTTGTCTTGATGAGCGCCCTCCCCCGGTTATACGTGAAATTGCTGATTTACACTCCCCTGCCTTTGTTCATGCCACTGCCTCTGCAGGGAAGGCTTTGGCTCCGTCTCAGTCCAATCAGGGGAAAGAAGCCACGCAGAAAGCACGCAGGGCAAGTTGACAGCAAGAATGTTGGCCTGTAACAGGGGGTTGCAGCAGTGAGGGATAGGCTCATAAGAAACAGAGAGAACTCTAGAGAGTAGAGGAGTTACAGAAGCTTAGGACTAGGAGGGAGAGTCCTTCATCCCTCCCACCTGAGACTGAGACGCATACCATGCTGCAGAGGGCATGAGGGCCACAGTGAATCCAGAGCTGAGAGGCAACTGAGGCAATAACCATCAGCCAGTGCAGGCCCAACGCCCCCACCACCTGTGCAGTGCACCTCTCAAGATCAGTTCAGGGGCTGGCATTATGGTACAAGGGGCTAAGCCACTGCCTGTGACAATGGCACCCTATGTGAATGCTGGTTTAAGTTCCAGCAGCTCCACTTCTGATCTGGCTGCCTGCTAATGTGCCTGGAAAAGCAGTGGAAGATGCCCCCAAGTACTAGCGTCCCTGTACCCTTGTGGGAGACCTGGATGGAGTTCCTGGCTCCTGGTTCTGGCCTGGCCCAGCCCCTGCCATTGTGGCCTTTCAGGGAATGAACTAGCAGGTGGAAGATCTCTCTCACACACACACTCTCTCTCTCTTTGTAACTCCACCTTTCAAATAAAATAAGTAAATGTCCCCTGTTCCATGAAGACTTTCCTGATCCCTGTTCCCCCTCCCTTCAGGTAAAACCAACTCCTCTTCCTTTGGGAGGCAACCTACTCCCCATTTTGACACACATATCTGTACCTCAGTCACACCTCTACTGAAGGGACATGCAGTAGCTGATTGTATTTTTGTTTATTGTGTACCCTACCTAGGGCTACCAGGAAAAAAAAAAAAACTCAGACACCAGTTAAATTTGCATATCAGATAAACAACAAATACTTTTTTTATATAAGTATTTCCTAACTATTGAGACATTTTTAAAGTATTTGTTGTTTATCTGAAATTCAAATCTTTCTGGATGTCCTATATATTTTATTTACTAACTCTGGCAACTCTACTCACGCTTCCGCCTCTAATGATGGCAAAAGATGCCTCTCATTTGTCTCTGCATCCCCGTAACTAGCCCAATGCATGACAGTTAGTCCCGAGAGTGGTGACGTCTCTGGCAATAGGGTTGAGAGTGGAGGGAGCAGAGACTAGAGACATTTTAATGAGAGACCATAAACAATAATCCATCCAAAAACTCATGACGGCTTCAACAGAATGGCCGCGGGGATGGAGAGGAGGGGATGGCCCTGCGAGGACCACGGGGAAGGGGAAGAGGGAGCTCAGCGAGCTGGGATACTGCCAGGACCTCGGCCTGGGGCACTGGGCAGAGCTTGGTGCACGCTGGAACAGGGGAACACTGGCGTGAGGTGTAGACCAAGGCGGGGAAGTCAGGAGAGCAGGTCGGAAGGAAGCAGCAGAAGGCCGCAGGACAAGGCCAGACGTTCCCAAAGCCACACAGACAGCGCTGGACTCGGGCCTCAGAAGCGTTAAGGCTAGAGAGCACACGTGGGCACGGGCAGCAGGGAGGAGGTAACTGGGAGAGACAGGGCTAACGGCGCTCAGACAGAGCCCCAGGGAGGAAGAGGCACCCGAAAGCACTCTGGGAACAAGCAGCCGGGGCAGCGCGAGGACAGGCAGGAGAGTCTGGGACTAAGAGAGTCGAGGCAGGATGGGTTTTCAACGTGGACTTCTGGGAGTTCTAAGAACTGGAGCTGGAGATGTGGTCTTCGGGTTTGCTGACACTGAGCGTGCTGGCTGTCTCCGCGAGAACTCTCTCACTGAGAAGTAGTGGAAACGGATACCGGAGGACGCTTCAGAAAGTTCATGACAATGCGTACTATGACACTATGACAGCACTGTGTCAGGACTTCCAAACTGTTTGCATCAGAATAAACTTACCCTTTAAAAGTCCATTTCCATGGGCTTTTTTTTTTTTTTCGATTTTACAAAATTTATTTGGGAAACACACACACACAGAGAGAGAGAGAGAGAGAGAGAGAACCCATCCACTCCCTAAATGTTCACAACACACACACACACAGAGAGAGAGAGAGAGAGAGAGAACCCATCCACTCCCTAAATGTTCACAACAGCCCCCTGGCTAGGACCGAAGCTGGGAGCCAGCAACACACACAGTCCAGGTCTCCCACATGGTGGCAGAAACCCAGTTACCTGAGCCATCACCATTGCCTCCCAGGGTCTGTATCAGCCAGAAGCTGGAATTAGGAATAAGAGCTAGGACTCAAATCCATGTGCTCCAATGTGGGATACGGGTGTCTTAAATGCTAGGCCAAGTGCCCACGCCCATCCCCAACCCTTTTGAAATATCCTTATGCATGGTGATCACAGTATCTTCTTTGTTATGATTAGGGAATATTTGAGTAAGCATAAATAAAGGGGGAAAGTTAGTATATATGTTTTTTTTTTTTTGGTTTTTTGTTACTTTTTGACAGGCAGAGTGGACAGTGAGAGAGAGAGAGAGAGAGAGAAAGGTCTTCCTTTGCTGTTGGTTCACCCTCCAACGGCCACCGCGGCCGGCGCGCTGTGGCCGGTGCACCGTGCTGATCTGATGGCAGGAGCCAGGTACTTATCCTGGTCTCCCATGGGGTGCAGGGCCCAAGCACTTGGGCCATCCTCCACTGCACTCCTGGGCCACAGCAGAGAGCTGGCCTGGAAGAGGGGCAACTGGGACAGAATCCGCCGCCCCGACCGGGACTAGAACCCGGTGTGCCGGTGCCTCAAGGCGAAGGATTAGTCTAGTGAGCCGCGGCACCGGCTAGTATATATGTTTTTTAAAGCCTGAAGAATGAGGAGATCTCATGAGGGGGCTGGCACTGTGGCGTAGAGAGTAAAGCCACCACTTGCAGTGGCGACATCCAATATGGGTGCTGGTTCAAGTCCCGGCTGCTCCACTTCTGATCCAGCTTTCTGCTATGGCCTGGGAAAGCAGTGGAAGATGGCCCAAGTTTTTGGGCCCCTGCACCTGTATGGGAGACCTGGAAGAAGCTCCTGGCTCCTGGCTTCAGATCAGCACAGCTCCAGCTGTTGTGGCCATCTGGGGAGTGAACCAGCAGATAGCAGACCTCGCTCTCGCTCTCACTCTCTCTCTCTCTCTCTCTCTGCCTCTCTGTAACTCTGCCTTTCAAATAATAAATAAATAAATCTGTAAAAAAAATGAGGAAGTTTGTAATTACTGAGACAGAGCCCTGCTACGGGCTCGTGAGTACAAGTGGAGAACCGATCAGGCTGCGGACAACATTCACATAGTATTGAGAATAAGGCTTCGTTCCTTTGGGGCCTCCAAATGAGCCTCAGAAACTCTGTGGACTCCCCTAAATATCTTTGTCAGATTTAGAAATCACTGAGTTTTCAGCATTTTTAGGGGAAGAGGGTCCGTAAGTCTCCTCAGAGTCTCGGAGGACTCCACGACCCCCAGAGAGGTTGAGACCCTATGGACGAGAAAGCTTGGTCCCCGGGCACAAAGTCTCCTGAATGTTTTCTCAGACCTCCCTCCCCCTAACCTCTCCTTTTCAAGATAAGACCCAGTGACTCAGTTACACACACGTGTCCTGCAGATGCCTTGCCTGGGAAAGGATGGCAATCCCTGGGCAAGCAAGGAGGAAAGTCCTTAGTCACGGCGCCTACCGGCTCAGTCAGCTGTGGGCAGGGGAACCCATGGAACCTGAAGGCATGCTTCCTGGCTAAAACCAATCTAGAGGCAAGTTTTAGGGGCTCCCTGGAACCCAAAAAGCTGTTTCAAAGCTGCCTGTAATTTTTCTGTCTTGCAAAGGAGCAGTGCTCGATATCCCTCTGCAGGAGAGCATGCCTTCATCCTGGGAAGACCACTCAAGGGGGCAGTGTAGTTTTGCAGATGTGAGACAAAGACCAGATTCAGAAATGGAGATACCAGAGCTCCCCACGGCCCCAGACACAACAGCGGGCAGTCTCGAGCAGTCACGTGACTGCTTCCTTCCACTGCGCTGCGGAGACAGGTGCAGTTCCGCAGTCTGTCTCCTTGGGGGTGGGGGCAGCTTTATCAGATCTGCCTTTAGAAGGGGCACTGGGATTGCTCTGGGCCTCAGGTGAGACTAGCTTTTGTGAAAAGGTGTTCTTGGAGAAGCGACTTCTCCATGTGGGACTTTTGTGAGATGCTGGGCTCACGTTGGGGACCTGCCCTGCTCCCTCAAGGAATGTCAAGAGCCAGCCCCTTTGGCCTGGCTCCCAACCTGGACCTCTGACTTCGGACATTGTCAAAGACGCGTCAGTCTTTCAAGTGGCCTTCAGAGCAGGGGTGTCTGTGCGGCAGGGCCTGCAGGCTTTGGGGACTAGGTTGCGCTTCGCAGTCTCTCCAGCAGGGGGCTCTCTGATCCCAGTGACCATGGAACTGATGGACTGTCCTCCCGCACCCCCAACAAGCCCTCTGCACACTGCACTGGTGCCATTGCCTTTGGGGCGGGGGCTGCAGAAACTGAGGGTCCTCAAGCAGCTTGTAGACAGGGGACAAGAAGGGCTTTGGGGGAACAAAAGCACCCAAGTCTGGGGAGCACCTGGGAGTGGGCCAGTGAACGTGTTAGAGCAGACCCCTTCCTCCTCCCTGACTCAGCACAGGCCCAGCCCCAAGCGAGCCCTTGCCCGCTCCTCGCTCCAGCCTGGGTGACCCGGGCACCTGCACCTGGGGAGGAGTTTCTGAAACAGTGTTACATACCAGAGGGACCCCCGCCCCCCACGACCCCAGCTCTCTGGGGGTGCTCTCACCCTCCCCTGGCTGCAGCTACTGTCTCTGGGCTGACAGTTCTCCATCTCCCGGGCCCAGAGCACCCTCCTCCCTCCAGGCCAGCATACCGCACTGCCTCCTGCAGCCCTTCCGGATGGACCACAGTTCTAACAGCGTCCTTCCTGGATACACACCCCTACCTGTTTTCCAAAGAAAATTCACATAGGCCCCACCCCCACCCTGACAAACGCACAGGACCTGGCCCAAAAGGATGTGCAGGAAAGCTCAGTCAACTACACTGAGCTCTTAACTTCCTGTTCCTGTTCAAATCATTTACCAAATTAAATTTAATGATTTATGTAATTGCTTATTTACTGTCTGTCTCTCCTGGCTCAAATTTTTAAAAAAATTTTTAAAAATTTATATTTAGTTGAGAGGGAGACAGAGGGTTCTCACATCTGCTGGCTCACTCCCCAAATGCCCACAAGGGCCTAAGGCTGAAGCCACGAGCTGGAAACACAAGCCAGGACCCCTGGATGGGTGGCAGGAATCCAGTTACTTGGACTGTCACCATTGCCTCCTAGGGTCTGCATTGGCAGGAAGCTGGAATCAGGAGCCAAAGCTGGAAAATCATTCACTTGTTGAAGGAATAAGTGGATAGCCTTGGTCATAGCCCCAAATGCAGGTCCCTGGGGCTCTTGGCCGCTTCTTGCCTTCTTACCCCAGTGAAGCTGTGCCTCACTCTCTTGTAACCAGCTTCCCATGGCCCCCTCTTCCCCACCCTTAGCCTCTTTTCGGGTGTTCTTGCTCTGGGCTGCTCCACGAAAGGAGGGTAGTGAGCCCCACTTAGGGCACCACCTACAAATGCGGGCAGTGTGTGCACCTGTCAGGGTGCCTTCCAGACGACAGTGCCCTGGATGGTGGGACACTGAGCAGTGGCAGAGGGGCACGGCAGTGTGTGGTCCTCTGCCACCTCACCCTCCACGCAGGGCCCTGGAAGATGCCAGAGGCCGCTGGAATAGGGCTGTCTCCACAGGAGGCTCTGAGTTCTGTTCCCCACAGGCAAATGCTGGGGACTGAGCAGGGGGTGGGACGGGGCCAGTGACGGTGCCAGTGCCACCCATTCTGCCTGTGCTCCATGCCTCCAGTGCCAGAGGGGCTGGCGGGGGTGCGGTTGGGGGGTGTGGAGTGGAGGCAGGGACCAGATAGGCCCGCAGCATATCAGTGGGAGGGTCCGGCCCAGACTTCCACTCAGCCATTCTACCCACTCCCCACTCCCCGCGGCCCGGGAAAGGATCTGACAAACCACAGAGGTAAATAAATAACTTAGAAGTAATAAATACGGGCCCAGGTCCCACAAGTGAGCACAAGGGCAGCTCCAGCACAGCCACCGGCGGCAACCCCAATGTGTCTGCTCCAAATCCCGGCGGCCCGCGGGCGCGGGGTTGGGCTCTGCAGGCGAGGGCTCCCAGTCCGTGGCCTGGCCAGGGCGAGTCTGAGAAGTGGACCCTCAGGTCTGCACAGCTGAGGTCTCGGGTGTCTGTAGGGCTGGGATCGGTAGGGTGATGGCCCTGATCCGCTGTCTCTCCATCTCTCCAGGGCAGGTTGGGGCCTCGGCTCTGTGGCCCAAGTCCCCAGCTGGCGGGTCCTAGGCAGCGAGAGGCGCGGGCCGGGTCCAGCGCACAAGCCCCGGGGGGCGGGGCCGGGCGGGGGCGCTCTCAGCCCAGGCAGCCGCAGGCGGTGGCGGAGAGGCGGTCCACAGTCCTCCAGGTGCTGTTCACGTCCATGAAGGAGACGGCCTCGTAGCGCGTGGGCCGGCAGCAGGGCTGGCTGACGGGCCGGGAGCCGGGCGGCGGTCGCAGGGCCCCGGCGCCCAGTAGGCTGGCCAGGCTGAGGTCGTGCGGGGAGCGCGCGCGGCGGCACGAGCCGCTGCAGAAGCGGAAGCGCACCAGCTCGTCCGAGCTGTGGCCCAAGCCCAGCGCGCGCACCGGCACCAGCTGCGAGCGCAGCCGGCAGCCCTTCGAGCCCGCGGCCTGCGCGCGGCTCCCCCGGGCTTCCGCGCGCGCCGCGCGGCCCCCACGGGGAGGCGCGGGTGGCGGCGGCGGCGGCGGCGGCGCGGGCGGCGGCGGCGCGGGCTGCGGGGGCTGCGGCCGCCGGGCTCTTCCTCCGCACGGACTGGCAGTGCGGCCCCCTGGAAGGAGACGGAGTCACGCGCGGCGTCCCAGGCCAGTCACCCCCTGCCCCGCCCCCTCGCCCTCTCACCTACCCGGCAGGTGGCCGGTGGGGGGCGCCAGGACCGGCGCGGGACTTTCGCGGGGGGCGGGGCCGAGAGAGGCCTCGGAGACGCTGCTCAGCAGGGCCAGAGCGGCCAGGGTGGGCCACAGGGCAGGCTGCGCGGGGAGAAAGAGGGCAGCCTGGTGGGCGCGGGACGGGCGAGCACGGGGCGAGCATGATGGGATTCCTGACTTCGGGAGCACAGGGCAGGGCACTGACCATGCGGAGGGAGCCTGCTCCTTCTCTCCTACTCCTGGTCCCTCCCTCCTGGCCGTTTCCCCTCTCACATCAGACCCCTGGCCAGGCCAAGTCCTGGTCCCTGCCTGATCAATACGGTGGGGGTCCCGGAGAGGCACTCACCTGCCGCCTAGGCACGAGGCAGGGGAACAGCGCCGAAGAGCCTCCGAGTCCGAGTTCCATCTCCAACAACACCAGGAGCTCCCATCAGCGTGTGTGGACCTGCTCCCCGACCCTCTCCTCGGGGCAGCTTGCAAGTTGAGAGATGAATGAATGGTTTGGGGAGTGGTGGAAGGGGGTCATCCCCCAACCTGTCTTTCTTGGTGAGGGTCAAGGGGCTGGGAGAGCTGTACCCGGCCCAGGAGGGGAGGTGGCTGCCCTGAGAGCCGGCTTGAGAGTGCTAGGTGCGGGCAACTGTCCCCTCACAGCGCGGAGGTCAATGGTTTAGTTCCTCTTCCAGAGGCGCAGACAAGGCCCCGAGATCGTCTAAGGTCACGGAGCAGGACCCGAACCGCTGGGGTGGGGTGGAGGTCCTCTCTCCCCAAAGGCTTCCTGCCCTGTGCTGCAGGGCTGAGGTTGCTCTGCTGCTGGGGACCCCGGCTCCCACGGAGGGCTGAGGGCTGCAGGGGAGGAAGCTGAGGCCGGGAGAACAAGGGCACGTGCGGGGCACCCCGACAATGATGACAGTGAGGCCCAGACCTCAGCCTGTGCTGCTGCCCCTTGCTGCTCTGGCTCTCTGTTCTGGCCCCACAGCTCCTGGAGTCCTGTCTTCGAACCACAGGTGTCCTTCAGGAGCCAGCAGATGGTGAGGGCTCACAGATGGGCCTTCTGAAAACTTGGGGCCTGAGCCGGGGCCTCCTGTGGCCACCAGGGGGCAGAGTCTGCTAAGCCTGCAGACGTCCACGTGGGGGTGGTGGGCCTTTCCATACCCTCAGCCCAGGAGGGCCAGCTAGGCCCCCACACCAGCCTGGTCTCTGAGAACTCTGCCACCCTGAGAGCTGGTCCCTGTCTGACCCCCGCTTGGCCTTGGTGGGGGGGGGGCCTGGCAGCCTCACTTTGATCCTAGTTGTGCCCTGGAGTCATCCTTATCCCAGCCAGCCTCCCCAGCCCGCCAGAGACTTCCTGACCCTCATTAGCTGGGTCCCAACTGTCACCATCTGCCCCGCCCCTTCATACACACTGGTGGCACACTTGTCCTCAGGCCTCCCCAGTATGGCTCTCTAAGGCCAGTGTGCCCCTGCTGGCTTACTGGATGCAGAGACCCCCAGAAGAGGCAGATGACTTCCCACAGATGGAAGAAAAAGGCCAGGGGAGGCGGCCCCAAGTGCCCTCTGCGCTAGGGGGAGCCCAGGAGCACATCCCTACGGGCAGCTCAGGCCCTACCTACCTACCCTCCTGGAGGTCTGCGGCCAGTAGGTCCTCCAGCCCTGGCCTGGCCCCCTTCCCCCGGCCAGCTACTCACCACAGGGGTCGGCGCCGTGTCCTCCTAGGCACCGTTCCAAGGACCAGCGCTGGGCTTTCCCCCGCAGCTCAAAAGGCTCATGCCCAGGGCTGTGCACCTGGCAGCACCTCTTCTAGCCCGAAGTGTGGCCTTGGCAGCCGGTCTGTGGCCTGCAGCGGCAGCGGGGGCCTCACATTACAGCAGGCCAGCAGGGCCAGCACAGACCCACAGGCGACTGGAGGGGCAGGGTGGGCCAGAGAGCTGCACTGGGGGCCCAGGAGGGGAAGGGAGACCGTCTGGCCCACTGCCCTCAGCCCAGGGGATCGTCCGTCCAGGGCTGGGATGAGCGGCCGCCTTACCTCGGGTGTGGGGCTCCGAGCCCGAGTCGCAGCGAGGGCTGGGGCCCGAGGGACCTGCTGCTGGCGGAGCCCGCGGGCCGTGTCTGGGGGCCGAGCCCAACTCCATCCCTCAGCAGCCTCCTGCCCGCCGCCGTCCGGTGTCAAATTCCAGCCCCGGCGTCACCGGATCCCTGGGTGGGGCCCGGAGCGCCCCCGCCCCGCCCCACCTTGCAGGGCTCACCTGGCCACTCCACCCGCCGGCTCCGGTCCTCCTGGGGCTCAGCTAGGAGCCCCGAGGTTGGGGGTGGGCCCTGGGCAAGGACCCCGGATGCAGAATGGAGAGCGCGGGGCGGCGGCGAGGCGCGGAAACTGGGAGTTCAGAGTTGGTAGACACGCGAAGTAGAGAGCCGGGAGGCTGGCCGAGGGCGGGCGGGAGGGGGAGGGTGGGGAGGGAGGGCCGGGCCGGTCCCTGCCTCGGCCGCCGCCCGCTGGGACTCGTAGAACGGCGGGTCCCGCTCTCGGCCCCGCCGCTGCACCCGACGCGGCCCGGCATTCGGCCCTCAGGGCCCCAACTCAGCTCGGGTCGCCTCGCCGCTCACCTCTCGAGCTGCCCGGGGAACTGGAGGAGGGACCCACATGCAAACCCACCATCCCTGCGCACCGAGGGCGGAGCTGTGGAAGTGGGTGCCCCGGGCCGGAGAAGGGGAGAGTCGCAGAGGAGGAACATTTGAGCTGAGGCTTGAAGCAGGAGCCGGAGGGTAGCATTTCAGACTTAACTGTGGCCGTCCCGCAGGTGGGGTGGGGGCGGGGAAACAGTGTGCCGAGGTTGGCCGTGGTCCCGGGGCCCCGGAAGGGTTTTGAGCTGAACGGTGCGTTCTGAGGGGTGGTTCTGGCTGTAGTGGGAGGCTGGCTTGGAGACAGAGGAGCGGGTGTAGCCACTGTTGGGAGGCGGCTGGGGCTGTGGGCAGAGCCTGGGGCTGCACTGGCTGCAGAAAAAACTCATTAGAGCCTGAACTGCAGGGGGCAGAGGACGGAGGCCTAAGGTGTGCTTTTGGCCCTGGTGTTTGGGCGAAAGGGGTGCATCCTGGGAGCTGGGGCCCCCTGGCTCAAGAGTTCAGGGTTGGAATGCTGGGTTGCAGGTGAATTTGTAGCCTGGTGCAAAGTGGAGAGGTGGGCTGGCAATGGCGATTTGGAAACAACTAGGAGCTGTGGGAGCGGATGTGAGGGCCAGGGGAACGTGTGGGGACCAGCTGGACCCTGGCTATGACTTTCCCAAACTACCCGCACCCGGCCACCACAGAACTCAGTCAGAATCTTGCGGTGGTCCAAATCTGCACAGGTGATTCTGAGGTTTGGCCAGGGCTCAGAACTGCAGCTGTGATGAGAGCAGCTTCGTGCGGATGGGGGCAGGACGAGAGGTCTGATGGCAGGAAACTGCTGGCAGTGATGGGAGGCCCGGCTCCGCGCGGCCCCCAGGGTGAGCCGCTTGCTCTGTCGCCTCCTCCCACCTCCCACAGCCAGCGGCCACCGGCTTCCCTGGGACTCCCTTCAGCCTAGGGCTGCACGGGCTGCATCCAGAGTACACCCTGAACTGCAGGGACCAAAGGTGTGCTTTTGGCCCTGGTGTCTGGGTGCAGAGGGTGTATCTTGGGAGCTGGGGCCCCCTGGGAGAGGGGCAGGAGCATCTCTGGGGCGTGCCACCCCAGGAGGTGGAGGCGTGTGTGCGTGGCTGGGCCCCGACCCCCTCAGCTGGCAGTCACAGGGTGTGGAAGCTGCTGGTCCTAGGTGTAGCCAGGACCCCCTGTCCTTAGGGCTCACCAGTGGGAGTGCCTGGAGCTGCCTGGACCCCTTGGGTGGGGTAGGCAGGAGAGAGGTGCAGGCGCCAGCTGTCCCGCTTGCTGCCAGGGCAGGAGTGTCTGGCAGGAAGCTCACGCCATGTTCTCAAGGGCAGGTGTAAGATGTACAGTCTTTGGCCTGACCAGGGCTGGGGGTGGGAGAAGAGGGGTGAGGAAGGGAGGGATCAGATTCTTGGGCTCTAAGGGGGTAAGGTGTGACACTTCCCAGGGATGCCTAGAGCTGGGCTGTGTGCCTTCCTGTTCTGTTCCATGCAGGAGGGGGCAGAGGGGAGAGGGGGTGCCCTTTCTAGAGCATAGCTGGGTACTGCGGCAAGGGAGGGGAAGGTCTGGGGGCCTCTGTGCAGGGGGTGGGGGGCCCCTTCTGTGTTTGCAGAGCCGCGGCTGTGGAGACCCACAGGCTGCGTCCTAGGGCTGTGGGCGTCAAAGCCCTGGCTCCGCCAGGAGGTACTGGGAGCTCCGGGGTGTGCATGGTGCCTCTGGTCAGTCTCTCTTAAGGCAGGGAATACAGGACTATGGGGCACAGAGGCCTCCAGGAGGCCACCCAGGTCCTGTAGCTGACCCGGGCAGGCCTGTGGGCTGAAGAGAAGGCCCTTGGGGTTAGCGCAGTGCTGAGTCCTCGGGTTCCTGTTTTCAGGGAATCAGAGAAAGCAGGAGGAGGCCAGCATCAGGGAAGAGCTTTATTGCTTCCACGAGGGCTGCCTGGGCTGCCACAGCCTGGGAAGAGCCTTGTGCCTCGCTTCCCTCTGGTCCGGGCTAAGGCAGAACTGGACAACGTGGCTGTCTCATTGCTGAACCCAGACGTTTCACAAGCCGGTCAGCCCGGGCCCAGGGCCCCGTCCTGTGGATCAGCGCAGCTGGGGGTGGGCAGCCATCCCCCAAAGGCTGGGAGGGGCCTCGCCTACTGCACTTCAAGATTCTTTGCTCCAGCCCGGGGGCTGCCCTGGTGGCTCCCAAGGGATGGCTCTAGCGTTTCCCCTCCCACTGGCCAATAAAGGCCAGAGTGCCATGAGCTGGAGGGCCCTGGCATGAGATCCTGCCCACCGCCCCGTGGCCTGCCGCAGGGTACAGGCCGGTCATGGCACTCCTCCCTTACAGGAGGGGGCTTACTGGTACCACTGCCTGAGGGGCCCTCTTGGGGGAGGGGCCTCTTTTTGCACAGAGAGTGGACTGTATTTGACATCTCCAACCTTATTTAAAAATAAATTATCCCTCCCCTCCCCCCACCCAAATTCACAAAAATGATAATACACCAAACACTGATTGGAGAAACGATTCTGGCAGCAGCCCTGCTGCCCAATGTCCCACCTCCTGCATGCTGGGCCTGCTGGGCACAGCCAGTGGCCTCCTGGCCTCTGGCTTCAAGGACCCAGGCTGGCAGGGAGGCTGAGTGCTGGCCTCAGAGGCTGCCCCGCCAAGGCCTCTGCACCCCGGGGCTCTTGGCACTGTCCGTTGCTGGGTCTGAAGTCTCCTGTGCCGGTGGCGGCCGCTGCTGCTTGTTCCTGGTAGGGTCTGGCCTCGGTGGCCACATCAGATGCCGCTGCTTAGGTCCGTGATGACATGCGCTCTCACCAGCTTCCGTAGGAACTCCTTCTCTCGCTGGATATTGTGCGTCCAGGACTGGAAGGGAAGACGGAGAAGCGGTCAGGTGGGCCACCCGGGGACTTCGGTGGCCTCTTCCAGTCATTACCCACTGGTGCTGACCACGGAAATGGGGGATCGGGGGCAGACGCTCACAGTCAGTGGGGCCTGCGAGATCTCGAGGCCCCCTACTCTGCCCCTGCTGCTTGCCGCTTTTCCTTCTTCTAAGATTTGGAGAAACTAACCTCGTAGCTGGCTCCTTAGCCCAGCAGAACCACCTCTCCTGACCTCTCCCAAGTCTTGGAGGAAGGACCCTGCGCCTTCTGACTCCAGCCCTGGTCTGGTCCCCGGAGGGCAGGGTGAGTCCTGTGCACCCTGCGGCACAGGGGCTGAGCCCTTTTCTGGCCTGACACAGATCTCATCAGCTCTCCTGGCCTGGGCAGCTAACGAAATCCTGCTTCCCAGATCAAGAGCCAGGGGCCCGAGAAGAAGAGGCGGATCCTCGGTCAACATTTTTCTTTTTCATAGGCAAGTAATAATTGTATGTACTGATGGAGTGCAATGTATGCATACAGTGTGGAATAATTAAATCAAGCTGTTTAATACAGCCATCACCTCACATATGTATTTTGTGTAGTGAGAATGTTTGACAACCATTAATAACACTGTGTTGTAGATTTTAAAACTGCTGAGGCCAGTCTTATTGACAGTACGGGAATTACAAGGAAGAGGCTACCTTCCAGGGCTTTCCTGGTCTAGGACAGGGTTCTTTCTTTTTAAAGATGTGTTTATTTATTAGAAGGGCAGAGTGACAAGGAGACAGAGAGAGAGGGAGATCTTCCATCCACTGGTTTACATCCCAAATGGCTGCAGTGGCCAGAGCTGGGCCAGGCCGAAGCCAGGAGCCTGTAACTCCATCTAGGTCTCCCACATGGGTTCAGGAGGCCCAAGCACTTGGACCATCAGGGAGCTGGATGGAAGTGCAGCAGACAGAACTTGAACAAGCGCTCTGATATGGCGTGCTGGAGCTGCACCTGCTTCGCATCCCCAGTCCTCTCACCAGGAAGCTCTGAGGACTCCCAGATAATGGAAAAGGCTCCTCCGCTGAACGAATGAAGGAATGAATGTCGGGCCCTGCTGGCGTGGCCCCCGCCGGCCTCCCTGCTGCATTTGTTGGGTTGAGCCACGGTAACTGTGTTCACAGTCACATTTACTGGCTTGCCCACCCCTTATTCTGACCCAGTCAACCCTCTCCAACCTTCTAGACCTTTCCAAATCCGGATGTCAGGCACTCATATGCAAAATTCCTCTGCTGTGAACAGCCCCTTCAATGTCCTGTGCTGACCACATGCTCAGTCGTAGCGCCCCCAGGCCCCCACTCAGGCAGTGGCCGTTTCTTCCTTGAACTCTGCCGCCTGCCTCTCCACGCTCTCTGCACACCTGCGGCTCTGCCTTCTGTCTGGTGCAGACCTGGGGTGATTCACCCCTGGTTTGTGACGACTCAGGCCTCTGGCTCACCATCTTTCTTTGAGGGCAGGGATTGTTGGGCACAGAGTAGGTGCTCAGGAAGTATCTGTTGAATGAAACTAAATGTTATTGGAAAGGAAGCAGGCTGGGAGGAATGGCAGGGCCACGATTCACTTAGCCCACACCGTCACCTCTCCCCTGAGGGAGAAGGAACCCAATGCACCTGCCAGGAGTCACTGAGGGTTCGAAGTGTCAGGCAGGGCCGGCACCGCGGCTCACTTGGCTGAGCGGCGCCGGCACCCCGGGTGCTAGTCCTGGTTGGGGCGCCAGATTCTGTCCTGGTTGCTCCTCTTCCAGTCCAGCTCTCTGCTGTGGCCCAGGAAGGCAGTGAAGGATGGCCCAAGTGCTTGGGTCCCTGCACCCGCATGGGAGACCAGGAGGAAGCACCTGGCTCCTAGCTTCAAATGGGCGCAGCACACTGGCCATAGTGGCCATTTGGGGGGTGAACCAGTGGAAAGAAGACCTTTCTCTCTCTCTAACTTTGCCTGTCAAAAAACAACAACAACAACAACAACAAAAAAACAGCGCTGCGGCTCACTAGGCTAATCCTCCGCCTGCGGCACCAGTACCCCAGGTTCTAGTCCCGGTTGGGGCACTGGATTCTGTCCCAGTTGCTCCTCTTCCAGGCCAGCTCTCTGCTGTGGCCAGGGAGTGCAGTGGAGGATGGCCCAAGTCCTTGGGCCCTGCACCCGCATGGGAGACCAGGAGAAGCACCTGGCTCCTGGCTTCGGATCAGCGCAGTGCGCTGGCCATTGGGGGCTGAACCAACAGAAGGAAGACCTTTCTCTCTGTCTCTCTCTCTCTCACTGTCCACTCTGCCTGTCAAAAAAAAAAAAAGAAAAAAAAAGTAAGTTTGAGGCAGGAAGTCAGAAATGAGCCTGTGTGTATGGAACAAAAGCATCTGCAGCAGCTCCCCTTGGAAGCAGCCCAGTGCTTCACACTACGAAGTCCTGCCTGTACCCCGATAACTTCACAGGTGGTCTCAGCCTTCCCCCCAAAGAAAGCTCCCCAGGGGTCCTCTCCTCAGCACCCAATGGGTTACCTGGCCTGATAACACTGGGCAATGAAACCTTCCCAAGGGAAGCTCCTCTTCCACAGGGCACTTCAGGTGGGCCCCCAGGCTGACAGCACTGAGCAGTGAAACCTTGGGAGGAATTTCACCCAATTCACACCCAGCAAACCTTCTGTCCAGGAGGAGGGGGAGGGGAAGGACTGGACCCTGTGCCCTTATGAGCCCCAGGCTGAATGCAGACCGCGTGCTCAGCGCTCAGCCCGTTCCTGCGCCGCCCGCCTGGCCTGCAGGTGTTTTCTCTCCATTGACCGTGTAACCTCGCCTTCCCAAGCAGGAGTGACTGGGCACTCTCGGATTCTGTCCCATCCGTTCCGACGGATGCTGCCTTGCTTACCACTGCTTGCTGTCTCACGTCTGAATCCTTTCCTGCACAAAGACAAGAACCTGTTCCACCCAGCTGCACTAACGAACGCTCAGCAGATGACTGGGTGTTTGATGATGTTAAGGAATTACCATTAAAGATGTGATAAAACGTATAGTCCTTGTCTGTTAGAGAAACTTCGTGAAGTATTTGTGACTGGAACGAGATCGTGGCTGAGACCTACTTCCAAGACACCGGTGGCGTGGGGAGCAGGAGAGGAGGAACATGGGGGCTGTGTTGACCGTGTGTTGGTAACTGCGGAGAGAGGGTGACGGGCACCTGGGAATTATGTTGTCCTCTACACTGGTGGTCAGCCCTGGGGGGTGGCTCTCCTGCTCTTTTCCTAACTCCCCCTCCAGGCAGACAGGGTTTCATCTCCGGGAGCTCTGGCTATGGGCTGGGGCAGGGTTCTAGTACGCTGGCTCCACAGTCTCCCTGCATAGCCCCTGCCTTCAGGAGGGCTGCCCCTCGCCCAGCTGTCAACACTGCCCTTCTGCCTCCTTCCTCTCTGCCCTCTCTCTGGGCAGTCCCAGGAGCGCCCTCCCTGGGTCTGAACGAACGGCTGTGCTCACAACTCACACCTCCGTTCCCAGGCCAGACTCCTGTCCCAGCCCCCTTCACCCTCCAGCTGCTGCCCTGCCTCCCTGCCCCCTTCTCTCCCAGGCGTCCTTGTCTGCAAGGGCCCTGCCTGCCGCTCCCCATTCTCGGAGGCTGTGGCCACCGGCTTCTGTGCTGGGGACACTCCCTTCTCAAAGTGCTGCTCCTTTGGTCTCCATGATGCTGCACCTTCCTGATTCTTCTCTGCTCCTATTTTCTTTGAGTTCCTGTGCCATTTCCTCCTCATGCCCAGCCTTCAGTCCCCACACCCCCCACACTCCTGCTGGGCCTGGGGAGATGAACAAGGTGAGGCAGTGGGAGGCCAGGGCCCTCAGTGGTTCCCTGAGCAGAGATTCTAAACCCAGGCAGCAGCATTTGCAGTGAATGTCATCCAGGGGCTCAGTGACTAACAGAGACAGGTGGGGCTATCATCTATGAGTGCTTCCTATGTGCCAGAGCCTTTTTCTCTCTTTTTTTTTTTTTTCTAAACTCATTATTATGTCCCATCTCCCCCAAACTCCAGGAGGTGGATGCTGTTCTTGTCCCCATCACAGATAAGGAAGGCAAGGTCGGGAGCCAGGCTCTGACCTGAGCACCCAGACCCAGGCCGCTTGACTTCAGAACCTATGTGCTCTGCAGAGCTGTGTGTGTGGGATGACGCAGTAGGTATGTGAGCCCCAGAGCCACAAGGTTGTCGTGATGGTGAAACCAGAGATGTGACAGGTGGGAGGAAAGGGGCAGTGTCAGAGACAGCGTGGGGCAGCTGGTGCCCTTCCAGTTCTTCCCTGGCGTCTAATGTCCTGCTTCTTGCCTGTCTTCTCATCACCACGGCCAAGGGTCTGGTTCAGGAATTACCCTCTTGCTTTGACTGCTGCCTCCCAACTCGTTTTTGTTCCTGTCATAACCCCCTCCTCTTCACCGTGCAGCCCCACTGGCCCTACTCCATGCTATCTGCAGTCCAAAACTCCCCCAGGCCTGCCTGTGCCTTCAGCATCAAGTCCAAACTCCCTACAGCAGCATACAAAGCTCTTTATGATCCTGCTATGCCTGTATTTCCAGCTCTTTCTTTTTTGTTTAAAAATTTATTTATTTATTTGGAAGGCAGAGTTACAGAGAGGCAGAGAGAGAGAGGTCTTCCATCCGCTGGTTCACTCCCCAATTGGTTGCAACAGCCAGAGCTGAGCTGATCTGAAGCCAGGAGCCAGGAGCTTCTTCAGGGTCTCCCATGTGGGTGCAGGGGCCCAAGGACTTGGGCCATCTTCTACTGCTATCCCAGGCTATAGCAGAGAGCTGGATCAGAAGTGGAGCAGCCAGGACCAGAACCTGCACCCGTATGGGATGATGGCACTGCAGGTGGTGGCTTTACCTGCTTATGCCATAGCACTGACTCCCTAGCTTTCACATTCTGCCTAAAATTTCTACTTAAATATTTTTCCTTTACAATTATTTATTTATTTTTGTTTTATTTGAAGGGCAGAGAGACAGATGGATAGAGATCTTCCATTCACTGGTTCACTCCCCACATGTGTGCAACAGCTGGGGCTGGGTCAGGTTGAAGGCAGGAGCCTGGACTCTATCCAGGTTTCCCAAGTGGGTGGCAGGGACTCAAGTACTTGAGTCACCGCTTGCTGCCTCCCAGGATGTGACCAGCAGGAAGCCGGATCAGAAGCAGAGCGGCTGGGACTCAAACAAGGCACGCCCATGTGAGATGTGGGCATCCCAGTGGTGACTTCAATGCTGCACCACACACCTGTCCTCACCTAAAGCTTTTATACAGAATTCACATGAAAGGAGTATGTGAGAGGGGTGGGCATGTGGTGTGAACCCGCAGATGAAAGAGCTCTTTCCAATAAACTAATAGAAATTACAAATCCAGAAGGAATAAGTCAGAGAACAAAGATAAAATAGAAACCAGGAGGCAGAGATAAGCTGTGGGAGCAGTTTGGAGTGGGTGCTGGCAGGGGACAAAGAAGCAAGAAGATGCTGGCAAACCCACTACTGGAAGAACGTCCATGTCCACCCGGAACTCAGCCACCAAAGCTTAACTCCCTCAGTGGGCGGGATTAGCGCCCTCCCAGGGGGGACTGCAGAGGGCTCCCTGACCTTCGTCTGTCTTGGTGGAGCAGCCGCAGCCAGCAGATGGCTGTCTACGAACCAGGCACCCTACGTGCCGGCACGTTGGTCTTGCATTTCCCAGCCTTTGGGGCTGTGGGACGTGAGTTTCTGTCGTCTGCGGCATTGTGAGAGCAGGCCGCATAGACCAAGACCAAACCAAAAAGCTCAGTTCAGGGTGGATGATAATGGAGGCCTTGGGTGGGATGCCAGTCTCTCGGGGAAGGTGCCGGTAAGCAGGGCAGGTAGGCTGGGGTGGAGCCTCGGCTGCTGCTGCTGCTGCTTCCCAAAGGGGAGCGTGGACACTGCGAGAGACTGAGAGGGGAGGGTGCACAGGCCAACCCGAGACATCTGGGCGGGAGGAGTTCAGGGACCCGTCCACTGCATTTGCAGCTGTGAGGCAGGTCACTGGGGACCTTGGAGGCAGTGGTGACAAGTCAGGGGAGCCAGGCTGTGGAGGGGCAAAGGCAAGCAGAGCACACAGGGGCCTGCATTGTGGGTGGGGCGGAAGCAGGTGGAGTGGAAGGCTCTGGCCCAGGGCAGTGTGGGGCAGGCAGAGAGACAGGGAGCAGGAAGGAGCCAGCCGAGACCACAGCCTGGGTTTATGAGCACTGGGGGTTTGCACAGATGGACTGCTTCCACCAACGGCCTCAGTCACCAACACGGGGCGGAGGAGCAGAGGCTTCCAGCCTCAGGCTGGTGGGCGCGGTGGCAGGCACCAAGGTGTGGAAGAGGGCTCTGATTTCCCAGCTGGGATCTGCACTGTGCAGGGAGATGCAGGAGCTGGGAGCATTGCACAGAGGCCACCTGTGTGACCAGGGGAAGGTGGAGGAGGCCCCAGGGCCCTTCGGGGGTCCGAGAGGCTGTGCTCCTTCAGGGTCGGGTGAGGGGCAGGGAGGTCCTCTGGGGAAGGCAGGACCTGCAGGTTGAGGGTGACCCTGGGTTGGTGCCCACACTCGGGTATGGTGGCTGGGAGCGCAGTGAGGAGGAGAATGGCAGTGGTGGTGGGGGGAGAGGCATGGGGTAAAAGTCCAGGGCAGAGGCTGAGGAAGGGGATGCCAGGTTCAGCGCTGGGTGGGGGAAGGGCTAGGGAGATGGGCACGTAGGGTGCCAGTGGCCAGAGGCCTGTGTGCGGGATGGACCTGCCTGGAACCCACTTAGTTGAGGGTGGGTCAAGCCTCGCTGGGAAGCTCTGCAGGGCACGTTCCGGCCTCTGTGCCTGCAGCCCCCTCCCCTGGCCATGCCCAGGACCCGCCCCCCATGCCCAGCCCCGAACCTCTTTGATGGCGGCCATGCGCACGGTCTCGTAGTAGTGCAGGGGTGCGTTGGGGTTGCTCATGTCATAGCCAAAGCCAGCGACGGCCACCTCATCACAGCCGTGTAGCGCCATGGTCACTGCCACGCTGCCAAGGGTCGGGATGTTCTGGACGAAGAGAGGAGAGCAGGCGTGAGACAGCAGCTGCGGGAGGGCTGAGCCCTCAGCTGGGCCCCTGGGGCCACGTGCCCTTCCCAAGGCCTGAGCTCTCCGCCCACGTGGCCGCCCCAGGCCCTTCTCCCTCCCCAAGACACCGCCAGCCAGCTCTCCTGTTCCCTCTCGCGGGAGCCCGGGACTCACCCCCCGGCCCATGAGGCCGTTGTTGAAGGGCAGCCCGATGAGGGTGAAGGCGGCCTCCTGGATGAAATACGGGTTGAGGATGCGAATCTCGGGGGGCTCCTTGGGCACCCGGGTGGCCACAGACTTCCAGAAGCCGTCCGATGCACTCTGTGGACCCGGCACAAGAGGGCATGAGCTGGGCACACAGCTGGAGAGGGGACTGGGTGGGTGGCAGGGTCCAAGGTGTATTGGGGCAAATACTCAAAGAATGAGGTGAGGGGCATGAGGTGTCCACGGGGCACTGGGGCCTGTGGTGGGGACACGGGATGTGACATGGAAGACACAAAGGGTGCTGCAGGGCAGGGGACACTGTCCGGAGTGCTGCTGCTCTGGCCTGAGGGGCTCTTGGGCCAACAGGAAGACTTGGGGGTCCTGCTGTCCCACCACCGCCCACCCCGCAGCAGCTCAGGGCCCACCAGGGACTTGCCCCCTCTCCTATCTCCTCTGCTGGCTCACTCCGGGCCCTCTGCTGCCTCTCAGTCAACTGGTCTAAGTGAGCCTGAAAAACACAGCGAGGGTGTGAGCCAGGATGGCACGGCACAGCCACACACACACACTTGGTCTGCTGGAGACTACAGCTGGGGGACAAGCTCTCTGGGTTTCTCTAACTCTAAAATGGGATCGTTCTGCCCTTGGAGAATGTGGCGCCATGCTGGAGAGGCACCGGCCCTGAAACCTGACGCCCATGTCCATTCCAGGGCCAGGGCTTCCTCGCATACAGCACAGGAACGACTCTCTGGTCTGCTGTTCAGTACGTAAGCCCTTCCTGGCCAGGACCTGAAGGCAATCACTTGGACTACTCTCTATCGCTAGCTCCCTCAGCACCTTGCCCTGGGCCTTCTACTGCCCTCTGCAGGGAGACCCCAAACTTGGGGATGAATCCCTTCCTCCCATTTCCCACAGATACCACTAGGCTCCTGAGCCGGCGCTGTAGCAAAGCCGCAGCCCCACCCCTCAGGCATCACCAAGCCGTGGGCCCTAACCACAGTGTTACTTCCAGTGGGGTTGTTATTTGTCCAGAAAACTTAAAAAGAATCAATTGAACTTGGCACATATACAACAATGTAGTATACCTGAAACAACACAAGAGAAGTCCCATTTACAACCACACCAAAAAACAAAGAATTTCTAAGCAATCAACTTAGAGAGATATGTGAGATCTACAGGAACAAAACTATATAATCCTTTATGGAGAGATACAAAAACATGACTTAAGGAAGTGGGGGCGGCACTGAGTGCAGCTGTTAAGATGCGGCTTCGGATGACAGCTGTATCTGAATGCCTGGGTTCGAGTCCCGGCTCTGTTCTTACACCAGCCTCCTGCTAATGTGCGTCCTGGAGGGCAGCAGATGATGGCTCAAGCACTTGGGTCCCCGCTGCCTTGAGCTCCTTAGCTCCTGGCTTTGGCCTGGCCCATTTCCAGCCATCGCAGGCATTTGGGAGGGAACCAGTGGATGGAATATCTGTTTGCCTTTCAAATAAACATAAATTTAAAATAGTAAGATATTATCTTTTAATCCACTAAAATACGCATGTGGGTGTGTTTGTGTATACACTGCTATAGGAGCAAAATTTGGTCTAGACATTCTAAAAAGAGATCTGACAGTGTGTATTAAAAGCTTCAAAGCTGTTTACACCTTATGCCTCCAAAGTTTCCTTTCTGAAAGTAATCAGAGTGGTAAAGACTTTTATAAAAAGTTCTTCAGTGGCACAGTGAGCAAAGCTGCCGCCTGCAGTGCCCAAATCCCATATGGGCGCTGGTTTGAGTCCCGGCTCCTCCACCTCTGATCCAGCTCTCTGCTGTAGCCTGGGAAGGGAGTAGAAGATGGCCCAAGTCCTTGGGCCCCTGCACCCACGTGGGAGAACTGGAAAAAAGCCCCTGGCTTTGGATGGGCCCAGCTCTGGCCATTGCGGTCATTTGGGGTATGAATCAGTGGATGGAAGATTTCTCTCTCTCTCTCTGCCTCTCTTCTCTCCGTGTAACTCTGACTTTAAAATAACTAAATAAATCTTTTTTAAAAAAAGCTCTTTATCATATTCTTATTTATAAAAGTGAAAAAAAAACACATAAAAAATCCAAAAGTTTACAACAGAGGTTTGGTTACATGACACATGAAACATCAGTATGTCAGAATTCTGCCACACGGATGTCCCATAATTCATGTGACAGTCTTCTGTTGGCAGCCATCTAGATCATTGCTAGTGCCCCCAGTCAGCTCCTGTCCACTTCCGAACTGAAAGCCTGGAGATGAACTCTGGATTTTCCTCCTCTTCCTCCACCTCTCCAGTGCCTACTGATCCTCTGGTTCTTTTGATTCCATAGAGGACTTCAAGAAGCTCCCACGGTGGGCTGGGATCGTGGCACAGCGGGTTAAGCCACTGCTTGAAAAGTCATCATCCCATATTGGAGTGCCAGTTCAAGTCCCAGCTGCTCTCTCTCTCTCTTTTTTTAAACAGTTCTTTCCTTCATGAAGATTATACTTTTTTTTTTTTTAAAGATTTATTGATTTATTTGAAAGGCAGAATTCCAGAGAGGCAGAGGCAGAGAGCGAGAGAGAGGTCTTCCATCCATTGGTTTACTCCCCAGATGGCTGCAATGGCTGGAGCTGCGCTGATCCGAAGCCAGGAGCCAATAGCTTCTTCCAGGTCTCTAAAGTGGGTGCAGGGGCCAAAGGACTTGGGCCATCTTCTACTGCTTTCCCAAGCCACAGCAGAGATCTGGATCAGAAGTGGAGCAGCCGGGGCTCGAACCAGTGCCCATGTGGGATACTGGCACTACAGGCAGCAGCTTTACCTGCTACGCCACAGCACCGGCCCCTGCTCTGCTTCTGATACAGTTCCCTGCTAATTTGCCTGGAACGACAGCAGATTATGGCCCAAGTGCTTGGGTCCCTGCCAACAGCCACATGAGAGACCCAGATGGAGGCTCTGGCCCCTGGCTCCAGCTTGGTGCAGCCGTGGCTGCTGCAGCCCTTTGGGGAGTGAACCAGCTGACAGAAGACCTTTCTTGCTCTCTATCTCTCCCTCTATCTCTGACAATCTTTCAAATAATAAATAAATAAATCTTTAAAAAGTTAATTGAAAATGGAATTAAGATATTTTGGTGAAAAAAAGCTCCTGGAACTGGCCTGGCTAAGCCTTGGCCACAGAGGCCATCTGGGGAGTGAAACAGCAGATGGAAGATCTCTTTTTCTTGGGTTCTCTCTCTTTTGAAAAGAACTCCAACTTGCAAAATAAAGCAATCTTTAAAAAAAAACTATTAAAGAAAAGGAAATCCATGCATACAAAGGGTCCTCAAAAAGTTCATGAAAAATGTACACTATGGGGCCAGCACTGTGGCACAGCCAGTAGTAAAGCCACTGCCTGTGACACTGACATCCCATGTGGGTGCCAGTTCAAGTCCTGGCTGCTTCACTTCTGATCCAGCTCTCTGCTAAAAGCCTTGGGCCCCTGCACTTACATGGGAGACCTGGATGAGGCTCCTGGATCCTGGCTTTGGCCTGGCCCAGCCATGGCTGTTGTGGCCATTTGGGGAGTGAGACAGAGGATGCAGGATCTCTCTCTCTCTCTCTGCTTGTCCTCTGTCTTTCAAATAAATAAAATAATTTTTAAAATGTTACATTACAATTTATGGATTTAGAGCACCTGGCTCAACACCCAAAGAGTGACTGGAACACACTCAGTAAGTTTGTGGCTTCCATCCATTGACTCAGCAGGTGTGGAATGAGTGCCTCGAAGGGGCTGCCTCTGCCTCCCTAACCAAGATGGCTGAGTACCAACAGATCACCCACCACCACCGCCCACAGCAGATCAGAGCTTGGGGGCCAGCAAGCCCCGTCTGTCTGACTCGTAGGTTTCAGTGGCAGCCCATGTGAAGTCCCCACTTGCTAATTCAGGCCTCCAGGCTTCCGCTGATGCCGCCTGCCTCTAACACCCTACCTAGCAGCTGCTTCTGCCCCTGTCTCTCTGGACCCCACATTCCTAGACAGAACTGATCTCCCACCCTTGAAAGGGGATAAAATACAAAGGTGAGATCCTTGGTCCTGGGATTCAACTTTTTTTTTAAAAACATTAAAAAAAAATTTTTTTTTTAATTTATTTGACAGGTAGAGTTTTAGACAGTGAGAGAGACAGAAAGGTCTTCCTTGCATTGGTTCACCTCCCAAATGGCCACCACAGCCAGCGCTGCGCCGATCCGAAGCCAGGAGCCAGGCACTTCCTCCTGGTCTCCCATGCGGGTGCAGGGCCCAAGCACTTGGGCCATCCTCCACTGCCCTCCCGGGCCACAGCAGAGAGATGGACTGGAAGAGGAGCAGCTGGGACTAGAACTGGGATTCAACTTAAGCTCTGGTCACTCACTGTGGAGACCCTGGGCAAGGAACATACCATCTCCTTATGGACCAAGAAAGGCTATGGTGGGCCTTTACTTTATGGATTGGTGTGAACACTAAATGAGATAACGCAGGCTGAGTGCACATAGCAGTGTGCTGCAACCCTCTGTCCTATGGGGCAGGGGCTCACTTAGGATTCATTTCTGCTACCCAGGGCCCAGCCCAGCAGGGAAGCAAGTGCTCACTAAAGGAAAAATGGCAGGACAGGTGTTGTGGCACAGGGAGCTAAGCAGCCACCTGTGATGCTATAGCATCCAATACAGGTGCTGGTTCTGGTCTCACTGCTATGCTTCTGATACAGCTCCCTGCTAATGGCCTGGGAAAGCAGCAGAACGTGGCCCAAGTCTTTGGGCACCTACACCCATGTGGGAGATGCAGATGGAGTTCCAGGTGCCTGGCTTCAGCCTGGCCCAGCCCTGGCTGTTGCAGCCATTTGGGGAGTGAACCAGCAGGTGAAACCTCTCTGTCTTTAACTCTGCCCTTCAAATAAATAAAACTTAGTTTAGCTTATTGATTTGAAAGGCAAAGTTACAGAGAGGGAGAGACAGAGAGAGATCTTCCATCTGCTGGTTCACTCTCCAAATGGCTGCAACAGCCAGGGCTGGGCCAGATGGAAGCCAGGAGCCAGGAGCTTCTGCTGGGTCTCCCACATGGGTGCAGAGGCCTACGCACTTGGGTCCTCTTCCGTTGTTTTCCCAGGCCATTAGCAGGGTGCTGGATCAGAAGTGGAACAGCTGGGTCTTGAACTGGCACCTATATGGGATGCTGGCGTCGCAGGCGGCGGCTTTATCCACTATACCACAACACCAGCCCCCAAATAAAATCTTAAAAAACAGGGAGACATAACACCTGCCCAAGATCCCCAACAGCCTCAGTGACAGTAAATGGCTCTCCATTGGTCAGACCCTCTGCAGCCCCCTCCTCGTCTCTCCCATCACTGTGACAACCTCTCTGTCCCTGGAAAAGTCCATCTGTCCTCAAGGGTCAGCTCATACAAGGGGCCCTTCTGGGTCTCAGCCCCGGTCACACTGCGTGAGCAGACTCCATTTCCCCTTGCTCCTGCACGTCCAGGAGAGGAGTGTGGGTGTGGTGGGTAAAGGTAGGAATGGCAGGGAAAGAAGTGGTGAAGGCCTCAGGCAGCCAGGACCCGCTGTGCTGGGTGGGCCAGATGTGGGCTTTGGCAGCGGCGGGCGCCAGGTTGTGCCAAGCACAGCCCCAGCCCTTCTCTGGAGCAAGGAGGCCCCAGCAGCTTCCCACTGACGGTTCCTGCCTGTGCCTGCCCCACACACGCTGGAAGAGAGGGAAGAAAGTGCAGGGGCTGCTCAGGAGGGACATGGAGGGCCAGGAAGGGGCACGGCTGGGCTGCATGTGCCTTGAGGCTGGTTTGCGTAGACATTATTTACGTCTCTTCAACATTCAGCCACTTCGCAAGGACAAATAAAGCAGATGTTCAAAGCCACACAGCCTGCAAGTAGCTGGGCAGATTCAAACCTGAATGTCCGGCCCCCTCGGCGGGTGTTCGTCTTGCCACAACATTTATGTCACCAGTGCTGTTCTGACCCCAGGAAGTCTGGGTGCTGGGGTCAAAGGTAAGCGAGACCTCCCCCGGGCCCTCCAAGGTGAGTTAGGGCCACTTGGTACCCCTCACCCCATTTCACAGAGGTGGGAGTGGGGAGGGGACTCAGCAGGGTACACACAGCTAACAGGCATCTGCTTCCTCCCAAGACAGGAGGCCCTGGCCTACTGCAAGGAGCTTATCTCAGACCCCTCGCGGAATCGGAGAATCGTCAGCAGGGAGGCAGAGAAAACCACTGCCTCTCCCCCACCTCCTAATCCTTCCCTGGAGGAGAAATGACTAAGTGGGCAGCTTAGAGTGTGTCACATGGGCCAGTAAGGGGTGAGAAGCCATCTCTCTCTCTCTCTCTCACACACACACACACACACACACACACACACACACACAGCTTTCCCTGACTTCCTGCTTCTGTGCAGCAGTGGGTAAGTGGAGGCAGGCTCCTTCTCTGGCTCTGCTTCGTGTGTGCTGGGTGCTGGCAGTGAAGTGAGGGCCCCGTAGCAAAGGGCTCCTGTGCTTAGGTCTCCAGTCCCAGGGAGCCCCGGGGGAGAGCAGTGCGAACCAGCATGGCCACGATCCAAGCCCTCCCTTCATTCCTCCCTGCCCGCCACTGTCCTGGTGTGGGGCTTCCTTGGGCACATCGGGAAGGAGGAACAGTCAGGCCGAGATGGGCTTTGGGCATTTCTGTGTTTCCCCAGCCATGAAAACAGCAAGTACGGACAACGCCTCCACCTGCTTCCTCTCCTTAGAAAGACGCACCCAGGCACGCACACAGGATGCTTTCCGGGCTGCTGCAGAAGCTCTGGAGTGGGGAAACTGAGGCCCACGGCCACAGCTCCACAAGTACCATGAGCAAGTGTCGCAGAAGCCAAGAGCATGAAGCTGAGGGCGTGGCTGGTGTCAGCCTGCACACAGCCAGGCCCCCGAATGGCAGAAGTCAGCCTTTCCCTGTGGTTCCTGCAGGCGGCAGTGGACACTGGAAGCCTGCTTGCTGCTGGGTGACACTGCCAGGCCCGCCACCCGCGCACGGGCCTGCAGTGCATGAGGCCAGTGCCCGCAGGTGTCCACCTCTGGCCCAAGACCTGTCCCGTCTCACTTCCCCGACTGCCACACAGTGCCGCTGGCCTGGCCTGCTCACACCTTCCCTCAGGGCCAGCTGTGGGCTGCATGCCTTGGAATCCCTCCTCTTCCAGGAATGTCCCTGCCTCAGTCAAGTCCGGACACAGCTGCTCTGTGTGCAGCCGCCAGTCTCCTGCTGATGCAACCTGTTGTGCCCTTGTCAGAAACAACAGCGCAACAGCACAACAGCGGGGGCCAAGGCGGGGAACTAAGAAGACAGCGCCTTCCCCCCAGGCTCTGCAGTGAGGCCTCCCAGCCCCCCTTGCACAATTCTGCCTGAGAGGCCTGCGGGTGGAGACATTAGCCACGGGCTGCCACGGCAGCCGCCAGCAGGGCAGCTAGGTCCACTCCATGCTTCCCACTCCTGCTGCCTCAGGACAGGACACCGACTCTCCTGGGGCCACCGTGACAGACACCGGGCACCCTGACACCGCCTTGCCCTCTCTCGGTTCACACTCCCTGCTCGAGTCTGATCTGGGTGCACTCAGCTTTAAACTCCTCAGTGGCTTTCCGCTGCCCACTGGGGCAGCCTGAGCTGGCAGTGAAGAGCATGAGCCTGAACTTGAACCCTGCCACCCCCAACTGCTGACTCTGTGGCCCTGGGCAAGTTCCTGACGAGGACACCAGCTCCTCCTTTCCGGGGTGTCTGCGTCAGGACAGTAAACAGCTGGGCATGTAACAGGTTTGGCACAAGGTCGGCTCTCATTAGCTCTGCTGCTGTCAGTCCTCAGGAAACTCAAAGCACTTTGGCTTAGGGGACCCCTCGCCATCTACCCTCCGAGTACCCAGTCTCACCTCCAGCCACTGAGACCACACCCATGCGGGCCTACCTACATCTGTGGGGCCAGAATTACAAGCAGCTGTCCACAAACTCAACTATCTAAAACCTGCAGTCTAGAAATATGAAAGTTATAAATAAATAAAGATACTAAGTGGTTAAGAAGTAAAATAAAGGGTTGGTGCTGTAGCATAGTGGGTTAAGCTGCAGCCTGCAATGCCAACATCCCATATGGGTGCTGGTTCAAGTCCCGGCTGCTCCACTTCTGATCCAGCTCTCTGCTAATGCGCCTGGAAAGCAGTGGAAAATGGCTCGAGTCCCCCGGGCCCCTGCATCTATGTGGGAGACCCAGAAGAAACTCCTGGCTTCAGCCTGGCCCAGCCCCGGTCATGGTAGCCATTTGGGGAGTGAACCAGTGGATGGAAAATCTCTCTCTCCCCGTCTCTCTGTAACTCTGCCTATCAAATAAATAAGTAAATTTTTTTTTTTTTTTAAGAAGTAAAATATAGTTTATCTTGCCTTGGAGAACATGACCTGGAAGGTGAGGTTTGAATTCAGAGTTGTGATCTCAGGGGCCTGTGCCTCCCCCGACCCCCGCCTTGGTGCCATTCCACCCCCTAAGGAGTACCGTGCGTATGCGTGCAGACACCTCACCTCACACATCCATAGCTGGTCCCAGCCCCTGCTAGCGGAACCCCTGGGGCTCAGGGTGTGCAGAGAGAACTACATCCTGCTCTTAGGAGGAGGGAGGCAGATGTGGCACTGGCAGGGCAAGAAATGCTGGAGTTTCCAGGAGCTGCTAATGGTCTCCCAGGGCCAGCTGAGCCCAGGATGGACACTGTCCCCGGGTCCCTGTGCATTCCTCTGTGGCAGAGAGTACGTTGGAGGTGGGCCAGTGCAGATGACTCTTTCGCCAGAGCTAAGGGCAGTGCCACACCATGCCACACCCCAGTTATACTGAATTATTTTCACTTCACTAAACACATCACACTCACTGCTGTGCTGCGCTCGGTGCCCGAACCACTCACATCCATCTGGCTGACTTCTGCGGAGCCTGGGGCTCGTGTCAGCACCCTGGAGATGGAGGGAAGGGCTAGCCTGATGCCCGTCCTGTGGGGCCCTGCTGCCTTCCTGCCGTGCTCACTGCCGGCCCTGTGCCCAGCAGGCAGGCAATCCTTTGGTGCTCATCTCTCTTCCCGACAGTGGTGATGACCATCACCGTGAGCACGGAGTGGCAGTGTTGTCACACGCACTGTCCCCATCAATCCCTACAGCGGCCCCACACACGGCCATGTAGGGGAGTCTTTAGGATCCCCACCAGGCAGAAGAGGAAGGATGTGAAGCCAAGGACGTGGGCCGTGTGTGGCAGGGGATGAGCCCAGCACTGTATCCGCGGACCCCACCCATAGCCAGGGGCCGGCGGGGGAGTGGCCGGCTGCTGATTCACACTCCATGCTGCAGCAGTGCCACAGTTTGCATGACGAGCATCGGATGGGCTGCTGTAAACAGCACTGTGACAGGAACCTCCGGGTGCAGCTCATTCCTCCTTTCAGGTGACCATGGTACTGCCTGCCATCTCCTTCCCCCAAAGTTTGTCCCCACTCGTGTTCTGACCAGCAGCCCTCAGAACTGTCCCTGCACTCACAACTTAAACACCTTGGCAAATGCCATGGGGTGATCAATGGCAACCTGTGACCTTCATGCACATGTCCCTGGCTGCCAGCAGGGGATACGCATGCCCGTTGTTTTCTGCTTATCTTTCCTGCCCTGTGGTCTGCCCATCCTCCTGCCCCGTTACCTGCTGGGGTTCTAATGACTTCCTTGTCAACTCTTATAATATCTACCCCTTGTCATAGTTTCTAAATGTACTGTTTTTTTAAAAAAAGTTTCATTTATTTATTTACTTGACAGCAAGAGAGAGAGAGAGAGAGAGAGAGAGAGAGAGACACTTTCCATCTGCTAGTTCACCCCCTAAACTCCTGAAACAGCCAGGGCTGGTCCAGGCCCAAGCCAGGAGCCTGGTCTCCTACATGGGTGGCTGGGACCCAAGCACTTGGACATCACTGCTTTCCGGGCACATTAGCAGGCAGATGGATCAAAGGCAGAGGAGCCAGACTTGAACCAGTCCTCTGATTTGGGATGCCAGTTTTCCAAGCCCTGCTTGTTTGTTTGTTTGTTTGTTTGTTTCTTTCTCTCTCTCTCTCTCTCTCTCTTCCTTCCTCTCTCTCTCTCTCTCTTCCTTCCTTCCTCTCTTTCTCTCTCTCTTTCTCTTTCTCTCTCTCTTTCTCTTTCTCTCTCTCTCTCCCTTTCCTTCCTTCCTTCCTTCCTTCCTTCCTTCCTTCCTTCCTTCCTTCCTTCCTTCCTTCCTTCCTTCCTTCCTTCCTTCCTTCCTTCCTTCCTTCCTTCCTTCCTTCCTTCCTTCCTTCCTTCCTTCCTTCCTTCCTTCCTTCCTTCCTTCCTTCCTTTTTTAAGGTAAGATTTTATTTATTTATTTGAAAGGTAGAGTTATAGACAGAGAGAGAGGTCTTCCTTCCATTGGTTCACTCCCCAAATGGCTGCCATGGCCGGAGCTGCACCGATCCGAAGCCAGGAGCCAGGAGCTTCTTCCTGGTCTCCCATGCGGGTGCAGGGCCCAAGCACTTGGGCCACCTTCCACTGCCTTCCTGGGCCACAGCAGAGAGCGGGACTGGAAGAGGAGCAGCCAGGACTAGAACCGGCGCCCATATGGGATACTGGTGTCACAGGCTGAGGATTAACCTACTGCGCCATGGTGCCGGCCCCCCTAAATACACTTTCAAAGTCTTAGGGCACAGTCTTTTTGCTTATTTTGTGTGTGTATGTGTATTGTGTGTGTGTGTGTGTGTGTGTGTGCCTAAGTCTGTTTGATTTCTCATAATGCTATCGAATTTGATTTCTTCCAGCACTCTGGCATGCGGGGAGCCATTCCCTCCCTGGGATCTGACTTCTATTCAACCTTCTCCAACAGTTCCTTTGGTCGTATTTTTGTATCTTACTTTTGAGTGCACTTGGAATTTATTTTGATGTGTGCTATGAGGAGAGGGTCAAAAAACCTTTTTGAAAAGCTATATTTGGGAATAGCCAAGAACAAAAAGAGGAGTCAGCTTGGGGCAGGCCACGTGCTGTGGACAGACAACTGAGGGAGGCAGGGCGCCAGGGACTGTTTAGCTCTCCCGGCTTTATCGAGGAGAAGGATCTGGGAGCTGCAGAGAGAAGATCACACGTGGCACAGAGGAAAGAGATGCCTGGGAGAGGCCGGGAGAGAGGCTGAGGGTGCAGGGAGAGGAGGAGGAGGCCCGGGTGAGAGGGAAGTGCCCTGAGCAAGAGCCAGAAGGGCCGGGTTGGAATCCTGACCCTCCCAGAAGTCACTGCCCTGCTCAGGGCCTCGTCTCCACGTTGATTTGCTGTAACACATGCCAGCTACGCTTCAAACACCACTGGAGGTGATGGACTCAGAGATAAGCAAGACAGTTCCTGCCCTCCAGGGGCCTGGAAGAGCAGCAGCATCCAGCACAGCCCTGGGGAGGGAGCTGGGAGGCAGGATGCGTACCGTGGGGATGCCAGAATGGGGAGGGCGTGTAGGGTGCAAGCAAGGCCCAGGCAGGGGGTGGGAAGTGGACAGGATGTGGAGGGCTATGCTGCCTGGTCTCAACTTCATCCTGCAAGCCCGGGGTTCTCGCTCTTGAGCTTGTACTCAGATCACTTGGAGGACACGTGAAAACAGATGGCTGGGCCCACCGCCCTCACATTCTACAGTGGGCCCCACCCCAAATGCATTTCTGCTGAGTTTCTAGGCAACACTGGTGCTGCTGGCATGAGAAGGGACTCTGAGGGCTGTAGCGTCTAGGCAAGGGGAATACATGGGTAGGGGAATGAACCCACTGGATGGATGCTTCAAGATGGTTCTTTTGAAGACAGAGATGTGGAATGGCTTGGAGGGAGATCTGAGCCGGGGAGAGACAGGAAGCTGCTGAAATCAGCCAAGCGATTTCTCAGTGAGGGAGAATCGTAGACCAGGAGACTGGGTGATTGGAGACTGAAGGCTGAGAAGAGAGTGGAAGCAAGCAGGCTCCACAGGGTTTTGGCCATGAGCCTAGAAGAACCACAGATCATCCCCAGAAGCTGCACTGTTCCCAGTATGCACTCAATGCTTGCTGATGATCTGGTCTGTTAAAAGGAGGGCAGAGGGGCCGGCATTGTGGCGCAGCGGGTTAAGTGGCCACTTGGAAAGCTGGCTTGAGTTGCGGCTGCTCTGCTTCCAATCCAGCTCCCTGCTAATGCACCTGAGACAGCAGCAGAGGGCGACCCAAGTGCCTGGGCTCCTGCCATCCACGTGGGAGACGCAGATGGAGTTTTGTCTCCTGGTTGCAGCCTGGCCCAGCCCTGGCTGTTGCAGCCAGTGAACCAGCAGATGAAAGATGTGTTTCTCTGTTTCTCCCTCTCTCTATGTCAATCTGCCTTTTGAAAAAATAAAACGAATCTTCTAAACAATTTTTAAAAATCCAGGAAGGGCAGACACTGATTCCTCAGGATTTAGAACCAGAAGGTCACTGCCAGTGAAAGGATGGGTTTGGGAGCCAGGCTGCAGGGGCTGAGAAATGGATGGGGAAACATGGAGGTGCTGGAGCAGGGGAAGAGAGATGGTGAACGTGAGTTAAAGACGGAGCTCTTGTTTTCAGAGACAGACACTGAAACACGTTTAGGGAAGCGAGAGGAGGACAGGGTAACAAGGTGAGAAAGGGGCCACATGGATGACAGTTCCTGGGAAGGTGGGAGGAGGTAGCATCAGAGCCCAGGAGCAGCTTGGCGTGGTGGGGGTAGAGGGGTGGGGAAGCGGGGATGGACTGGGATACGGGCCCTTGTGGAGGTTGAGAGCTCTTGGCCAATGATGACTTTTGTTTTCCCTGTGCAGTTTGGAAGAGGGATGGAGGTCGAGTGGAACAGAAGACAGTGTGGGTAGGGTTCTGAGAGTATCTAAGGCCAGGGACAGGACACAGGCACAGGGAACTGCACCAAGATGCGGGGAAGGTCACACCGCCATGTGTTATAATCGCAGCTGTAAATCCTCTCTCCATGCGTGACATCCCCTCCCTGGTACTGGCCTTGAGGGATGTACAGGAGGGCCAGGGAGAGGGAGCCATTAAAGGAGTGGCACGGGGTTTGGAGCAAAGGATTCCGTGTGACCTTGGTGACTGATTTAAATTTGCTGAATGATGAATGAATCACTGAACCAATGAGAAGACAGTGCAATGACTAAAACGAGGCACTCTGGTCCACAGTGCGGCTCTGCCATACACTACTCCTCACAGCCCCTGCCTGCCGGGTTGTTGAGATGGCTGGCTGAGAGAATGTGTGCAGATCCTATAGCCCAGGGCCTGGCCTGGGAAGAACAGGAGGAAAGCAATGGAGAAGTCTAACCAGGGAGGTTCATGGTCACGGTCACTCATTAGGAAGATCCCTGGGGCCACTGGATCTGGGTTTGAATTCAGCTTTACCATTAAATGAGCTGTGTGATTTTAAGCAAGTAATAGCTTACTCTCCCTGTGCTTCAGTGTCCCAATCTCTAAAGTGAGAATAATAACAGTACCTATCTGGGGTGTGTGTCTGGCCGAGCAGTTAAGATGAGCATGTCCCACAACAGAGGACCTGGGTTTGATACCTGGGTGCAGCTTCTGACTCCAGCAAGTGAGGACTCCAGTGGTTGGGTCCCTGCTACCCACATGGGACACCTGGATGGAGTTCTCAGCTCCTGGCCTCAGCACAGCTCAGCCCCAGTTATTGTGTGCATTTGTGGAGCGAATCAGCAGATGGGAGCTCTGTCTTGCTTGCTCTCTTTCTGCCTCTCAAAAAATAAAGCGTAGTTGATACACTAGATACTATCTTTCTAATAGGACCATCATGAGAACTGAATGAAGGAATTCCTGGAAACCTATAAAACTGGAGGGCTTTAAAGATGACATTTGTGATGATGATGATGTGAGGGGGAGGAAGAAGAGAAGGGAAGGAGGAGAGGAGGAGAGAATGACAATGACAGTCACTACGAGGCGCAGTGACCGGTGGTGGGGAGGAGCAGAGGTGGTGCTGACGTGCCCGCTGTGTCTGAGCACTCATCAGGGTGGGTAACGGGGGCAAGCGTGAGGCCCTCCTGGTCTTTGCTGCTGTCTCCCTTGCAGCCAGCTCTAGGGGCTCTAGGTAGAAACATCTGTGACCACTGGACACGGCAGCGAGGCAACAGCGTCCCAGGGGAACTCATCCAGTGGTGAACTGGATGACCGTGGGGTGGGGCCCACAAATGCTGGCTGCCCCGAGTCTTCTCAGCGATGAGGGGGTGCCCAGGTTGAGCCCCTCCCAGGCAGAGTCTGTCCTGAAGCTCTGCACCCTCTCAAGCTGAGCAGAGAACAGGTGCAGGTGCAGATGGACTTCTACCCCTGGGCAGGTCCTGTCTGCCCTGTGGATCCCCTGGCCTGCTGGCATGGGAGGCTCCCCCTCCCTCCCTCCTCAAGGCCTGGCCTCTCACACCTGCTTCAGCTCACATCCTGGGTCAGGCCCTATGGCCTACAAAGAAAAACGCTTCACTCCTGGGCTTTTCTAACAGGAGTCAGAAACCGGTAATACAAACGGGCAAACAAACGACACGAGCAACTGGCGCAGACGGAGGCTTCTGGGGCTCCCTGTGCTGCTGCCTCTCCAGTCCTCTTACTGTCTCTGAAACAAGCCTGGCAGACAGGTGGTACTGCAGCTGCTGTGTGGAGGAGATACAGTCTAAGGGCGTGTAGGCCCGTTGCCCAGGGGAACCTTGCCAGTGACAGAGGCAAAATTTAAACTCAAGTCTGCAGAACGCTAAGGCCTAAGCCATTTTTCTCACTCTAACTATGTTGTAGCTCCCAAATCCAGGGACCTGGAACTCTGGCTGACCTCTTAGATCCCGCCCTTCCCCCTCCTTCCCCAGGGACTGAACCACAGCTGGGAGGTCAAGACTGTTACAGGGTGGGTGTCCAGAGTCCAGCTCTGGCTGGGATGCATGCACCCCATATTGGAGTGGCTGGATTCAAATCCCAGCTTGGCTCCTATCCCAGCTTCCTGCTCTTGCACAGACTCTGGGAGGCAGCAGGTGCTGGCTCAAACACTTGGGTCCCTACCACTCTCATGGGAGACCTGGGTTGAGTTCCTGGTTCCCAGTCTCGGCCTGGCTCAGCCTCACCTCTCTGTTATCTGTCTCTGGCTCTCTCCCTCTCTCTCTCTCTGTCTCTCAAACACACACACACAATCTAGGGGCCAACCCCTAGCTCTAGCCTATCCTCTACCACTGCTGGGCTAGGGGCACATCCACAGCAACCCTGGCCAGCCTCAGGACCTCACTTCCTCAACTGATGACCAGTCAGAGTGCTGAGGAGTAGGGACAGGGTTGGGAAATCAGCTCCCTGGGGTCTCTGCAGCCCTGGTAACTAGACATCCCGAGGGTAGTGGGGGAGGCTAGAGGCTGGGGCCCGAGGGACTGCCTTTCACGGGCACCAGGGCTCGCACTGGACACTGAGTGGGGCATCTGCAGGCTTCATCCAATGCCAGGAGGAGGGTGCACGGCTAGCAGCCCTGGAGTGGTTGCTCTGGGCCTCTGCACGTGCTGCTCCCTTCATCTGCTGCACCTGTCACCTGACTCGCTCCCACCTTCTCCTTTGGGGCAGTTCAGGAGGGACTCCCTCAGGAGGCTTCTCTGGGTCTGCCTTGCCTGGCCCCAGGGCCGCTTCAGGCATTGCCCCATCACGGCAGCCACCACACTGCATGGGGCTGTCCAGCACACCCCGAGATGGCAGCACAGAGAACCCCTCAGGAATGCCTGGCGAGGGAGTGAACACATAGACGACTGCAGGTGTCTTGTTCACGGGGGCTGGGGCTGCCCCTGCCAACCCAGGGCCTTACAGACAGTTACACCCGTTTCCCAGGCTCCACCCTCCTCCTAGCCTCAGCTTCCCTACTCCTGACCACTAGCGCTCTTCTGAGTGGCCTTGGGCTCGCACAGCCTGCTGTGAACTTCTACACCTGCTTTCTGGCTTGTGAAGAGCTCCTGGGATCTGGCAGGTAAAGGACCCCTTGGTAGCATGTCTGGAGTTCTCTGTGCTAATTTCTGCTGCGTGGGCACCCTCAGTGAAGGGGAGACCTCTGTGTGATGAAGACAGCGGGGCTAGCCCTGGCACAAGCTGTCTTCTGGCTGCTCGGTCTTCCTGTCTCACGTATTTCTCCATCCCACACCCCACCAGGACTTCTGGGTACCAGAAAGTTACATGCTCCAAGTAACTGCCCACGTGGCAAGTATGGCTTAGTACCCATCCCAGCCCTGCCCAGCCAGGCCTTGGCTCCAGCACACAGAGCTGCCTCCTGCCAGAATTGAGCAGGCGAGGCTCCAGACAGGTACAGAGAGCCCTCTGGAGCCAGGGAACACCCACAGAACTTCGGAGGACACCTCCAGCTCCCCTAGATCTGTGTGCGGGGCCAGAATGAGTGCGAGCAGGGGCCTTAGCACACCCCGCCCCATGCAGGCTGGGGCTTCTCCATCCCCCTGGGGAAAGTGAGGCCCTGCTTCCTTCTTCTTCCTCCTTTCCTCACTCCCTCGCATGAGCTGCGAGAGCCATGACTGGGCATGGTGTGCTGGGAAGGAATGAGTGCCAGCACCCACCTGGTCAGCCCTGACCCACCCTCTGGTCTGCCCTCCTTGCTTGGGCTGCTGGCTTTTCCCAGTCTGCCCAGCAGGAGCTGGTGTTGCAGCCACTTCCAGATCACATACGGTGGCTAGGCGCTGAGGGGTGAAAGCCCAGGGGCTTGGGGCCCTGCGCTGGGGGAAGCTCCTGTGCTGGGGCAGAGGAGGGGTGTGGGTAGGAGGCCAGGGTGGGGAAACCGCCACTAGGCTCCTCAAGGTTCACCAAGGCAGACCCAACCTCCTCCCACTTCTGCCTCCCCAGTGCCCACATGTGACACCAATTCTACCACCCTACAGGCAATGAGAGGCACTCTGAGGACACCATGACTTAGGCCCCACCTCCTGCAGCACCCAGTCTCTGCCTGGCTTGCAGGGGTAGTGGGTCCACTCGAGACCAAAAGATCGCCCTGCTGCCCAGCCCCTGTGTTCCCTCAGGGCAGCTGAACCAGCCCAGTAAAGCCCTACTGCCTCCCTCAACCTGGTGCTGAGGGGGGCTCCCCTGCCCTGTGCACCCACCTACCTCAATTTCTGGATCTGACTTCTGTCTTCTCTCTTGCTTACTACCTACTGGACACTGCCTGCACTTGGCCTTGCTTGGGTCAGGGCTGCGGAGTTAAACCAGACTGCACTGAGACTCCAGGGGCAGGTTAAACCGGTCCTGCCCCCAGCTGCCCTGGAAACCTCTGCAAGGAGCAAGCAGCTTCTGACTGACTGCAGAGGAAGGCCGGCTGTCATCGGCCCCCTCCCCCAGGCCCTGGTGACAGCTGACAGAGGGGAGGGGCTGATGGGCCTGGACAAGCTAGCGGGCATCCCTGCAGGCCCAGAGCCTGAAAAGAGAAGTCCTGGGAAGGACACGGTGGGTGGCCTACTAAGGGGCTCCCTAAAGGAGCTGCCTCTGAGAGTGAGCACAGATCTGACCATTCCCGAAGAGTGGAACCAGACTCATGGGCAGATGGGCTGGGCCCCTGGCTACAGGTCAGTGACAAAAGGACAAAGTGGGGAGGGGCCAGGATGCACGAGTCTGGACATTGCGCCTTCAGCTGAGGGGTCAGCTGCCCCTGCAGAATGGCTCCGGGGCCCAGAGAAGGCCTTCGGCCCCTGGCTTGAGAAAGCAGAAAGGAACCATGAGACCAGAGGCAGAGAGCCCATCGAATTCAAGGGCTCAGGGCTGAAGGCTGGCAGTGATACTGGGGATGGCCTTGGAGATAGAGTTTTCCCTGGGCCAGTACTGGGGCGCAGTGGGTAAGGCTGCCACCTACGACACTGGCATCCCATATGGGCACTGGTTCAAGACCCAGCTCCACTTCTGATCCAGCTCCCTACTAATGTGCCTGGGAAAGCAACAGCAGCAGATGGCCCAAGTGCTCCACCCTGCCACCTATGTGAAAGACCTGGCTAAAGCTCCTGGCTTTGGACCAGCCCAGCTCTGGCCGTTGCTGGGAGTGAGCCAGTGGCTGGAGGACCCCTCTCTCTATCTTTGCCTTTCAAGTAAATAAATACATTTTTTTTTTTTAAAAAAGAGTTTTCCTTCCCCAGGGATCCACAGGGACAAGGGCTGCTGGCATCTGGCCAGAGAAGGCTGAGAAAGGACCTGTGCCCAGGTACCCGGAGGCAGGCAGTGGCGTCTCCTGGACTCTGTGCCTTGGCTGTCTTTGGGTCTGTCAGCTTTGGGCCAAGGGTTCGGCAGAAGGCGCCAGCGCCGGGGAGCTCACCACTCTCTCCTTGTAGACGATGTACTTCAGCCACTTGAAGTCCTGCCACTTGAAGCCAGCCAGGACGAAGAGAGAGTCGCGCTCATACTGCTCTGGCCGCTGCATGGCGCCCTCGGGGTAGGTGATGCGCAGAGTGGTCTTGCTGCCCACGTCCCTCTCAAAGCCCTTCACTGGAGCTGAGTTCAGTCTGCAGAGAGCAGACACAGTCAGAGCCTGCCTCAGGCCTGAGCCTCGGCAGCCCCAGGCGAGGAGAACGGGGAGCCCTGGCTGCGGGCGCCATCTTGCTGCTCTGTTCCATGGCCCTCCAACCCAGTGTTCCTGAGGCTTCTGCTGGTCTCAGCCCACCAGGCCGGATAGACAGACAGTTCTCCGAGGCCCAGAGCCCAGGATCTGGCCCAGGATCCTAGGGGCTCCAGGCGCTACTTGGGGGGAGGGCTCACCTGACCACAATGTCGTAGTCATCAATCCGTGACCCCAGGGACTTGTTGGCAAGGACCCCTCCATTGCCCACGATGATGCAGCGGCGGCAGCGGAGGCTGAGTGGAGAGAGGTGGAGGCTGCTGTGCAGAATCGTCTGCCAGGCCCTTCCCCCCCTTGCCCTTTGGCCTTTGACCTCATGCCCAAGGCCAGGATCAGGCTGAGACAGAAGAAGGCCAACAGGCTTCCTGTAGAGAGGAGGCCAGAACCACACGTGGGGCAGCTGGGCCCCCGGGCTCTCCAACATCCCTGGTCCCTGACCCTACCCTAGGAAAACATGGGTGTGGAAAAACCCAGGTACCGCTCCCCCCTCCCCCTGGGAGGGTGTCTCCTTCTGGGGTCTAGGCTCCCCAGGGGTTACAGGGATTTAGGCAGCCTTAGGGTAGAGGGGAAGGTGGGCTGTGCTGGAGACTCTGCCAGGAAAGCAAAGACAGGCTCCAAAGTCAACTGAGAAGCCCCCAGCCCCCAGCAGTCACCAGAGGGCCGACTCAGTTCACTTCTCGCACCCCTGATCCTGGGGCCCTGCCCCTCCAGGGCCTGTTGGCTTCAGAGCTGTGAGTGCCTCCTGGGCTGAGGCCCTCCCCCTTCAGCTGCCCCCACCACCCAGACTCACAGTCCCATTGCTGGGCTGATCCCAGGCTAAGTCTTCTGAGGACTGGGATGTGTCGCTGAGTGCTGACAGCTGGCAGGGTGCAGCCCAGGGGAGGGGTCCTCCTCACCTGCTGCACCAGCCCAGTCTGTGCACTGAGTGTGCACATGCTGGTGTGCCGGAGAATCTGCCCATGCCAGGAAAGGCCAGTTGGGGGGCAGGAGGCTGGGCGAGGAGTGGCTCACCTGTCTAGGGCAGGGGTCAGGCGATACTCTTTGGTGACTGACAAGATGGCTTTGATCAGATTGTCTGTGGACAGAGGAGGCAGGTTACTATTTACTTACATTCCCATAAGGCCTGATAACCCTACTCAAAGGCTAGTTCCTGGGTCTAGGAACTAGGAGGTGGAGGTGGGGAGAAGCAGCTCAGGACTTAGAACTGGACTGGCCACTGCTCTTTCTCCCTGAGACAGGAGATGGGGGCAGGAAAGCCGCCAGGCATGCCTCGGTGGCAGCCAGTCCTGGACTGGGTGCAGGACACCTCCCAGGGCTTCTACACCTTCCTGGGGCACTCACATGGCTTCCCGAGGCTCTGCAGCCAGGTCCCAGACATGGTTCCCTAGGCCAGGGCCTTGCCTGGAAGCCCAGGCATCTCTGTCTTCCCCAGAAATGGGAGCCCCAACTTTGAGACAGAGACCTCCTTATGCTTATCTCTATGCTACGGCCTGGCAGGTGTCAGGCAACATAGGAGACAACCAGTGACCCACGTGCCCATCTGGGCCTTGCTTTCTGTCACTGCCCCCCTCACCTCTCCTCTGACTCGCATTGCCCATCTCAAATCCTGTCCTGTGCCAGGTTCTCTTAGAGAACCTGAGACCTGGCATCTACCCACCTGCACCCCACCCAGGCTGTCCCAGTGAGGACCCCCATCTACCTACCTGCACCCCACCCAGGCTGTATCAGCAAGGACCCCCAGGGCCACTATTCTGACCCTCATCTTCTTGGCCTCTTTCTGGCCTTGGCAGGGATGACTGCTCTGCTGTCAAACCCTGGTGTAATGAGGGCATTTTCCCATAACGCATAATGTGTAGTGAGGGTACTGGCTCTGGAATCCGATCCTGGCTCTACACTCGAGAGCACTGTGACCTTACGGGAGTCACTTCCCTTGAGCTTTAGTCTCCTCATCTCAAAAATGAAGACGGTTAATTCCTACTCTGCAGAGTTGTTAGGAGGATAGGAGATAATGCGTGAGGAGCCAATGATAAACTAAGTGCATCCCCACCATGGAGAGCACCTTCCTGCTGTCAACTGATGATGCACACACGTGGAGATTAAGATCCTGCGACGCTGCTCCTTGTGTGCGCAGCACTGAAAACTCACACCTTCACTCACGGTGACTTGAACAAGAATGTCCTCTGCAGCACTGTTTGCAACAGCAAAACATGGGAGGCAACCGCCATGCCCACAAAGGAAAATATATTAAAGGTTTTATGTGGAATACTACACAGTCAGTAAAAAAACCAATGACCCAGATCTGTCTGTACCAATATAGTAAATCTAGAAAACATAAGCCAAAAAAAAAAAAAAAAAAAAAAAGGCGTGAATACACACACACACATTTACGCATGTAATGAGACCATCTGTAAGGTGTACGAAGGATGCTTTTTTAATGGAGATATAAATATGTAGCACAAACAAAGATAAGGATGCTAATGTTGAAGCTGAGATAATGGTCTCCCGGGGAAGGAGGAGATGGATGATTTAGTTGTATTTCACGCTTTAATTGCATCTCATACAATTTCTGAAGCTGGGTAAAAGGTGCGTGGCTGCTCATTACATTATTCTTTATACCTTTTCATGTGTTTGATATATTTCATGTAAATCTAGATGCCTCCAAAACTCAAAATAACAAACCTATGATTTTTTAGAAGATGGGTGGGGACACCGTCAGCACGGAACGAGGTCAACTTCGAGACTGAAAGCACCCTTGGGATTTCTGGGGGGCACCGTGTAATTTCTCCTGGTGAGAAGGAGGCAGCAGGGGGCACAGCCCATCTTCCCAGAGGCTGAGTGAGAGCCGGGTAAGTGAACAAACCTTTGAGGAATCTACAGACCTAAGTACCTTCAGCTGTGCCTCACGATGGGCTTTGGGGAGGGCCACAAAGGCCCTCTTCCCCCACCCCCACTTCTGCCTCTAAGGAAGAGTATACTGTTGCCCATTGGCTAAGATCAAAGATGTGGCCTGGGCTTTATTTCCCCTCCGGTGGGGGGACCCCTAGCAGAAAGGGCACACGGGAGCAGGTGCCCTCCTCTGCTGGCCGATGGGCTCTGCATTGCACTTTCCTCGTGTTCAGTTGGACCTCCAGCGTCTCGAGTGGGGATTTAGGAGAGCACAGCAGGCTGCTTGAATGCCTGCACGCAGGAGAGAGGAGTTCTTCACGTAGTTCAGCCCATTGGATTTGTCCTTGGAGCTCTGAGGTCAAAGTTCAACAGCAAGCTTTTGCTGGCCAGCGTCTCGGGGTGGGTGGGTTGTGTGGAGGGTTTAGGCATCCCTGAGTCTCCTTTCACAGCTGCTTTATTTAATTTTGATCAGAACCGTATACAAGAGTAGTAGCCTCTCCCTTGAAGTGATGAAGAAGCCAAAGCACAGGCAAGTAACTTGTCCAAGGTCACAGCTGGTGAGGGCGCAGTCTGGGGACCTGACCCCACACTCTGTCACCACAGCCATGACATACTCGTGGCAGGAACTTGACAAAGAAGCCAAGTTGCTAAATGACCAGGGATGGGAAAGCCCTCAGTCAGGTGGGAGCTGGATGATGGGTGAGGTCCCTAAGGCAATGGCAGGAGACAGTTTCTGAGAGTATGGGGGCAGGACTTAGGCTCAGAAAGGATTCGCAGGGAGACAGGTGAAGACGAAGCCATGTCAGGCAGGGAGAAGTGAGGAACTTGGGGGCATCCCCGGAGGGCAGCCTGTCTTCTTCAGGAAGCTCCTCATCACTAGTGCCCTGGCCTTCCGACCTCCAGTGCCTCTTCTCTGTGCCCGCTCCGTTCACAGTACTCCCTTCACTCCAGCCTTTGCCGCCCTGTTCTCTGAGTGGCTGCACTGCACTAGACAGGAGCTCCCTGAGCAGTGGGACCCTAAGTGTCTACTTCATTTGTGTAGACAGTGGCCAGTGGAGGGCTAAGAGAAGGGGAAGGCAGGGAAAGAGGGAGACGAGCTACTGCTCAGGGCGGATCCTGCGTGGGACTTCTGCAGACGGTCTAGAGGATGAGGTGTTCACACAGGTCAGGGTTCCCAACATACCTTGACCTTTGATCCCAAAAGGCGGCACAAACTCCCGGATCCTAGCCCACTTGCGGAAGGAGTCATCCAGGAACATGGGTGCTGGCTTGGAGAACCTGGAACACAATGGGGCCGCTGAGAATCCCAGCAATGCAACACACTGGAGGACCGGCTGGCTCTGCTGTGCATCTGTCCTGGCCGCAGGTCTGCTGGAGACCACCCTCCACATGCCAGCATACCCTCCCTGCCCTGGCGGAGTGCACGGGGTGGCTGCTGACCTTGCTGGGGGAGGGCTGAGTCTAGGGAGCCTTTATTTGGTCAGCAGCACAAGCGCAGGGATGAGGTCTGCCGGGCAAGGACGGCTGCAGAGCTGGCAGCTCTCTGCAAAGTTATCTGTGCACCCACCACACGGCCTCCCTTTCCTGCTGTCCACACTGTCCCTGAGACCTGGGAATGTGTGGAGGAGACCCTGTCCCATCCGGCAGAGAAATATCCCCAAATACGGCCAGTGCAGGGAGATGGACCACCCGGGGTGAGGGAGGAGGAGAGTTCAGGGTGAGAGGGCGCAGCAGGAGATGCACGTTTGGCAGAGAAGAGAACTGTGATTAGGGCAGGGCTGGGAGGACAGGCTTCAGACAGTGGGAACCCAAGGGCCTTTGTGGGTGGAGAGCCCAACAGGGTGGGTGGGTGGGGGAAGGGCAAGGGGGAGGGAAGGAGGAGGGTGAAGCCATGCCGAGTCGGGAAGAAGGGAGCAGGCAAGCTTCACTCTGGGCAGGGCAGCCGCAGGCATGGGGAGGAGACCAAGTCAGAAGGGATGCAAAGGCAGGGAGGCCTGGGGGGAAGTGAGCTCTTCCCAGACCCTAGAGAACGTGGCTTCACGTGGAACTTGGAGGCGGCCGGTTCCCATGGAGCTGACAGCCTGGCTGCGTGCCCTCAGTGGCTCTGCGTCTTTCTCATTCAACCGAGATCAGCCCACTGAGTAACTGGAGGCCACGGGATTCGCCCTCCGGGCCCAGAAGCCAGAATCAACAGCTCCTAATGTGCTGTAACTACTACCATCCATCCTTCATCCCCATCCTCACTAAAGCCATTCCGACCTCCACTCCCTTGAGGAAAGGTATCAGTAATTACATGAGGTCAAACACTGTTAGAGACCTTGATGTGAACTTGACAGAGGCAGAAGACTTTCAGTCCTGCTCCCTCCCCCGCCACCAGCTGGAGGAAGTCCATGTCAACACTGGAGGCCACTGAGAGGCCCTTCCTGCACACTGGCTTCCCTGTGGACTTCTGGTGCCAGCAACAGAGCGAGCACAGCCCCTCCCGCCGTGCTCGAGCGAGACGCCTCTCTCCTGTGCTCGGTGTATTAAAATATGAATTGTTTTACCATAGACAGTGAGGATCCTGGCTCCAGTCTATGTGTCATATCCATGGAAACACGGTCCCTGCACAAACGTGCATCAAGGACCCTCCTTCTGTGTCAGGACTGTGTTTATAAATTTTTTGTAAAGTTTCTTACTCAGGCTTGGACAACCTTTTATCTGCTTCCCAATATGTACTGGATGTCATAGGCTAATAAAATCTCCAGAGATCTAGCGAAATGATCTCAACATGTTTTTTTTTTTCCACTTTTATCTCTCTCCCCACCTTTTCCCCAGCTCATTAGAAAGTTCATTATATTAATTTTTTACTTTAAAAAACACTGTAGGGGTGCATGTTTAGCCTAACTGTTAAGACGCTCGTGTCCCGTATCAGGGTGTCTGGGTTTGGGTCCTGGCTCCAGCTCCCTGCCAGTGTGGACCCTGGGAGGCAGCAGGTGATGGCTCAAGTACTTGAGTCCTGCCACCCACATGGAAAACCTGGACTGAGTTCCCAGCTCCTGGCTTCAGCCTAGCCCAGTTCCACCCTGGCCATTGTGGGTATTTGGGGAACAATTTCTATCTTTCTGCCTCCCAGATTCAAAAGAAATCATAATAAACACCTTTTTGTGTAGTCTGCAATATGTGTTAATTCTGGAAAAACACAGATACAGAAAACAGATGCCTGCGACCCCGCGACACAGAGATGATGAACCTTTTGGTTTATATGCAAACTGATCTTCCTTTTCCCATATTATATTGTAGGCTGACTTTCTCCTGAGATAGACACAGTGGGTCAAAGAACAAAAGCCACAAACTGCTGGCAACAAAAAGTGAAATGCAAAAAAGATGGCCAAGTGAAAATATGGCCAAAAAAGAGGAGCTGTCCCGTCAGTAATGGTCAAAAAAGAGCTTGAGAGACAGACCACGGCTAAAGCATTACGTGGGCCTGACAGAGGTTTCTCCAAAACTGTAGCGTGCGACCTACGCATTTCTTGCCTTCATGACTGGCTTTCAAACACTTGCTGCCGCTCCTCCTTCTCTTAGCAGCCCTCGTGACTTAGAGGCGCATGCTGCAGCCTCCCTTTGTGCTCGCTGAGACCGAGCCAGCCCCTCCCCAACAGCTCTCCCTGCTAGTGCAGTGCACCGCTTCGCAAAGGGCACCCTTTCTTCCTCCTGTGGATTTGTGTCATCAACTTTCTACTATGGAAAGCTACACTCATACAAAAGTAGTGGAGAACAGCACCGTGCGTCCCCTAGGGGTCTTGTCCAGATTCAGCATCATCAGTCACAGTTTCTATTTCTTTTAGACCCACTCGTTTTCTTTCTCTATTATTTTGGAAAATCTTAGAAACTATGTCATTTCAGGGGCCAGCGCTGTGACTTCGTAGATTAAGCCTCCGCCTGTGATGCCAGCATCCCATATGGGCACTGGTTCAAGTCCCAGCTGCTCCTCTTCCAATCCAGCTCTCTGCTATGGCCTGGGAAAGCAGTGGAAGATGGCCCAAGTCCTTGGGCCCCTGCACCCGCATAGGAGACCTGGAAGCTCCTGGCTCCTGGCTTCATATTGGCTCAACTCCAAACATTGTAGACATGTGGGGAGTGAACCGGCAGATGGAAAACCTCTGTCCTTCCCTCCCTCTCTCTGTCTATAACTCTGCCTCTCAAAGAAATTAATAATAAAAAGAAATTATGTCATTTCATTCACAAAACACTTCAACATTAATTTTAAGATGATACCTTAAAAAATTTAACCATACTTAAACAACTCTTTATTTTTTTTTTTTTAAAGTTGAGCATTTATTCCCAATCCATTAGGAAAAAAGTCCACTTGATGTGGCTACACATACCCTTTAATTCATTTCTTCTGAAGAAAAGTACAAAAGACTATACTAAAATCAGACAGGCATTTTTAAACAACTCTTAAAAACATCATGCCTAAAATATTAACTGCAATTTCTATTTTAAAAAAGATTTATTTATTTACTTGAAAGTCAGAGTTACACAGAGAGAGTGAGAGGCAGAGAGAGAAAGAGGTCTTCTATCTGCTGGTTCACTTCCCAGTTGGCTGCAATGGCCGGAGCTGTGCCGATCCGAAGCCAGGAGCCAGGAGCTTCTTCTGGGTCTCCTACATGGCTGCAGGGACCCAAGGATTGGGCCATCCTCTACTGCTTTCCCAGGCCATAGCAGAGCTGGATCGGAAGTGGAGCAGCTGGGACTTGAACCGGCGCCCATCTGGGATGCTGACACTGCAGGTGGCGGCTTTACCCACTGCGCCACAGCGCCAGCCCCAACTGTAATTTCTTAATAGCAACAGATATCCAACCAGCTTTCAGGTTATTCTTGTTGTCTCATTAATGTTGTCATTGCTTGTATTGATAGCTGGTTTGCTGAGATTAGAAGGGAAGCACAGTTCCCATGCTGTGTTTGCCAGGTCTGTGTCTCTTAATCCACAGATCTCACTGTTTGTTGGTTTTCCCTTACAATTTGTTGCAGTCACCTCGAGTTCCCTACATTCTGTGTTTTTTCCAGTTGCATCTAGACACTGTTTAAAGACTCATTTTTTTTTTTTTTAAATTTTTGACAGGCAGAGTGGATAGTGAGAGAAAGACAGAGACAGAGAAAGGTCTTCCTTTTGCTGTTGGTTCACTCTCCAATGGCTGCCGCGCTGCAGCTGGCGCACTGCGCTGATCCGATGGCAGGAGCCAGGTACTTATCCTGGTCTCCTTGGGGTACAGGGCCCAAGTACTTGGGCCATCCTCCACTGCACTCCCTGGCCACAGAAGAGAGCTGGCCTGGAAGAGGGGCAACCGGGACAGAATCCAGCACCCCGACTGGGACTAGAACCTGGTGTGCCGGCGCCACAAGGCGGAGGATTAGCCTAGTGAGCCATGGCGCCAGCTGAAGATTCTTTTTTTTTTTTTTTTTTTTTTTTTTTTTTGACAGGCAGAGTGGACAGTTAGAGAGAGACAGAGAGAAAGGTCTTCCTTTGCCGTTGGTTCACCCTCCAATGGCCACCGCGGCCGGCGCGCTGTGGCCGGCGCACCACACTGATCCGATGGCAGGAGCCAGGTACTTTTTTTTTTTAATTTTAAATCCCACAGCCACTGTTTATTACGGAGCCGCCCCTGATCGGGGTGATGGGCCTATCGGTAGGATTTCTGGTAGCGAGCACGGGCACCGGGGCCTCCAAACTTCTTGGACTTGCAGTGGCGGGGGTCAGCGACCAGCAGGGTGCGGTCATACGGGATGAGGATGTCTTTGATCTCCTTCTTGGACACCTCATCCACATATTTCTGGTAATAGGCCATCAGGGCTTTGGAGATGGACTGGCAGATCACATAAATCTGAGCCACGTGACCGCCACCCTTCACTCGGACCCGGATGTCCACGCCAGCAAAGCGCTCCTTGCCAAGGAGCAGAACAGGCTCCAGCAGCTTGTACTGCAGCGTGCGTGGCTCAATCATCTCCAGCGGCCTCCCGTTCACCTTGATAAGCCCGTTGCCCCGTTTGTAGTGGGCCACGGCGGTGGCTGTCTTCTTCCGTCCGCAGACCTCAATGGACTGTAGCGGGCCCTTGGACGGCATAGCTGCGGCCGAACTATGGCGATCCTCACCGCGAGGCGCTAAAACCGGAAAAGGGCAGGAGCCAGGTACTTATCCTGGTCTCCCATGGGGTGCAGGGCCCAAGCACTTGGGCCATCCTCCACTGCACTCCCCGGCCACAGCAGAGAGCTGGCCTGGAAGAGGGGCAACCAGGACAGAACCCGGCGCCCCGACCGGGACTAGAACCCGGTGTGCCGGCGCCGCTAGGTGGAGGATTAGCCTAGTGAGCCGCGGTGCCAGCTAAAGATTCATTTTTAAAAATTATTTTTATAGGCAGAGCTGGAGAGACAGAGAGTGAGACAGGCAGAGAATTTCCATCCCCTGGTTCACTTCCCAAATGGCTGCAACGGCTGTGGCTGGGCTAGTTCTGGGAGCCTGGAACTCCACCAGGGTTTCCCACTTGAATGGCAGGGGCCCAAGCACTTGGATCATCTTCCGCTGCCTTCCCAGGCGCATTAACAGGAAACAAGAACTGAAGTGGAGCAGCTGGGACTTGGACTGGTGCTCATACAGGATGCCGGCATCACAGGCAGCAGCCTAACCAGTGGCACCACAGCGCGGGCCCCTCCAGACACTGGTTAGCATGTTCCTTGGATCCCTGCACTCTGGAGGCTGAGGTTAGGGCTGGAGGCTTGATCAGATTCGGGTGCAATCTTCTGGCCAACAGACTTAACAGCCACCTTCCCTGGAGCCCTCAGCAGGCAGAAGAGAAGTGCATGCTTCCTCAGGACATTAAGGCTGGTCACAGGGCCGGCGCTGTGGCGTAGTGAGTTAAACCACTGCCTGCAATGCCAGGATCCCGTATGGATACCAGTTGGTGTCCTGGCCACTCCACTTCTGATGCAGCTCCCTGCTAATGTGCCTGGGGAGGCAGTGGAGGAGGATGCCCAAGTGCTTGGCCGGTACACCCACGCGGGAGACCCGGAAGAAGCTTCTGTCTTCGGTCTGGCCCAGCCTCAGTAGTTGTGGCTATCTGGGGCATGAACCAGTGGATGGAAGATTCTTTCTCTCTCTCCCTGTCTCTGTAACTCTGCTTTTGAAACAAAAATTTAAAAGAAAATTAGAGGAAGAGGAAGTAGAAGAGGAGGAAGAGGAAGACAAGGAAGAGGGAGAAAAAGAAGAAAAAGAAGAGGAGGAAGAAGAAAAAGAATGAAGGAGGAAAAGAATAAGAGGAAGAAGAGGAAGAAGGAAGAAGAAGAAAAATGCTCTCAAACTTAGGGTTACAAGATTTGTACTTACCTTCCTTTTACTTTTTTTTAAATTTTATTTAAGCAATACACATTTCATGTATTTCATATATACAGATTTAGGAACATAGTTGACACTTCCCCTGCTACCCACCTTCTCTTTACTTTAAACAGCTTTATTGAGATATAATTCATGCAGTATAAAATTTATCTGTTTACTTGCTTCTTTGATTTTATATTAAATATGTGTCTTTTCTCTTAAGCTGACATCCTTGTCTCTTGTGCCATTAACAGTTATTTGTTTTAACCTAATATATGCACACGGAAATCATACATAACAAAAAATAACACCACTGGTATCATTACTAACAGCAGCTTTCCTGAAAACAATTTTAGGCTTCTTTGCAGAGCTTTTTGCTGTAGTAAGGCATACTCCACTAGAAGTTCAAACAAATCACTTTGCTTTTCCCACTTGAAATAATTCTGCTGAATTTAATTCACCAATAATACATAGGTGGGTTCACTTGTTTCATTTTGCTTTTTAGGGATTCCTTTCCCTCATTTTATTTAATTTTGTTTTATGATGACATAACACTTTTTAGTTCCCAAATTAAATGAACAAAACAAAATACCTTCAGAGAAGTCTAGCTTTCTTGTCTCTGTTTCTGTCCTGGTACTTCTATTCCCATACAGTATTCGTTTTACTTCGTTTTTATTTTTTTTTTTAAAGATTTGCTTCATTCATTTGAAAGGCAGAGTTATATAGAGAGAGATGCAAAGACAGAGAAATCTATCATCTGCTGGTTCACTCCCCAAATGGCCACAATGGTTAGGGTTGGGTCAGACAGAGCCAGGCGCCAGGAGTCTCTTCTAGGTCTTCCATGTGGGTGCAGGGGCCCAAGCACTTGGGCCATTTTACACTGCTTTCTCAGGTACATTAGCAGGTACCTGGCTTATTTTATTTTTCTTATGTTATTTTTATATAAGTAAATAATACCTAGTATGTATATGTATATATCCCCTTTCCTTCTTTATACACTAAGAAAGTAATATGCTACACACAATATTTTGCTATTGTTTTAAAAAATGTTTATTTCCATCTACTTGAAAGGCAGAGAGAAAAAGACAAAGGGGGCAGGGCAAGAGAGGGAGGGGGGTAGGAGAAGAGAAGGGACAGAGTGACAGACGATCGACTTCCATCTACTGGTTTACTCCCTAAATGCCCACGACAGCCAGGGATGGTCCAGACTGCAGCCAGGGACTGGGCTCCATCCGGGTCTCCCACGTGGGTGGCAGGGACCCAAGCACTGAGCCATCGTCTGCTGCCTTCCAGGGTGCACTAGCAGGAAGCTGGATTTGCAGTGGAGGAGCTGGGACTCCAGCCAGCACTCTGACATGGATGCAGTGCGACACCACCCACTGCTTACCGATTCTTCTAGCCACACAGTATATCCAGGTGACCGCTCCATAGTAGTCCTGTCTACCTGGTAGTACCTCATCGCAGTTAGGTGTCATTTTTAAAATTCAATCAGTCCCCTGGGTGGTTTCCAGTTTTGGAAAGTGGGTTCCACTGACAGGAGTTACAATCAGTGACTTCACGCATACATCTTCTCTGTTTGCCAATGTGTCTCTGGATCGATTCCCAGAACTGGGCTTGCCAGATACGCCAAATGCCCCTCCGCAGGGGCTGTGGCACTTGGCAACGCCTGCCAGCGATGTATAGCAGTGTCACTCCCCCCACAGCACAACATCAATCACTTCAGTTCTGCCACTCAGCTGGGAAGGGAAGAGCGTGGTGCTGTTGTTCTGCCTTGCAGGTCTTCCATTATGAGTGGACCTGACCAGACAAGCTTTTGCTCGCTTGTCTATGAGTGGTCATCACCTTCTCTTTTTTGGGAAGCTTTTTATACAGTGAATATATAAACCCTCTGAGATACAATTACAAATATCCCCCCCAGTTTACTCAGCTTATGCTATGTTCTCGTCTTCCTTTCTTTTCCCCCAGTGGACGTTTTGGCAGGACAGTCAAACTGACCAATCTGGGAAACTCACCAATAAGGGACAGCCCTCACTGCTCCTGGATCCTGAGTCTCAGGAGGTTTCCCTCATCCCCAGGGTACCGCGGGTCCCTCATACTTTTTCCTTGTACTTTTATGTTTTCATTCACATCTTTGATCCTTTTGACTGGCGTAAAGATTGGGCCCAGTTGTATCTACTCCCGCATGGCTATCAAGTGACAGTCTCTGTTCTTGGGTCACTCTAAGCTCTTCTTTACTTCTGCTTAGGTGATCCGCACGCATGTTTTCCCCTGGCTTTGCCTCTTTGCACCACTGATTGGAGCTGCATGGATTCCAGGATGCTCCCTGCTGTCCCCTCACTCAGCTCCGGCTGAGCCCCACCCTCCTCTTTCCCTGGGCACATGCTGGCTTCCATATCACGGGGGCCAGGTTTCTGAATGGGGTACACGGACCTGGTACCCTCTGTATTCTCCTGTCACCCTAGAATTCCCAGAAAGGACGGGGTGGACCCAGGGAGTGACAATAATCACAGCCAGTGCCCTCACGTTCTCACCGTCATCCTCATCTCCATCACTGCCATGCTGCCACCACCTACTGAATCTACCATCCCCAAGCGTTCAATAAGCTAACCACTGGCTCTTTCACCAGGTCTCAGCATTCGTCTCATCTTCTATGCAGACCCAGTTCTTGCCCATTACTTTCAGAAACTTCAGTGCCCTAAAGCCCCGACGACTCACTTCACTGCAGTGACCCGCAAATCCTATGTCAGCCACTCGATTCCCTAGCCACATCCCGGAACATTTGTCACGTAGAAGATACTGATTTCCAGTACTCTGAATACAGCTTCCTAACTAACATTCCATTTCTCTTCACGCCTTGGTTTTCTGCGCGAAGCCCCCGCCTTGCACGCTCACTCCCCATCTACCACCCCTCCTGCTTGGCTCCCATCCACCCTTCAGTCTCCCTCTATACACACTCCCATTGTGTTTCAGGCAAAACTCAACCAGAGATGAACAGAATCCTACATTTTTACATCTTTTATACTTGAGGTACTGAAGGGATGCACATGAGAGGACACAGCAGACACACGCACACACACACATGCACACTCACACTCACGAAGACTGACGCCCCCATGGACTCACGGACTTGACCTTGGTTGGGCGTTGCTCAGCAGCTATTCCAAACATTCCACACACTCCAGAAGCTCCATCCTTCCCCAGCTTTCTCTAAGCAGGGATCTTCTCTCTCCCTTCACAGAGAAAACCAAGACCACCAGAGAGAGACCCTGTCTGCTTCTTGTTTCCCTGCTCACAAACCCACCAGACCCTTTGCTCAGCCTTCAGTCTGGCCTGCCCACCCCACTGCGATGCCAGCAAAGTGGATCTTCCCACCCTGCTGTTGATCCCAATCCTGTTTGTTTCCCCAGAAGCACACAGGGACATAAGCAAAACCCAACAGACTCTGCTAATCATGCACTTAGCCATGAACCCCTCTCCCTACCCCTTCATGGAAAAACTTCTAGAAAGAGCAGGGGGTCTGTGTCCCCTTCCTCTCCTATTTACTCCCCAATCCCACACAATCTGGGTTTGACTCCCTGAGGGAATGGCTATTATTCCCCTAGTCGGCACTGTTGTAGCCCCCTGAACAGGGAGTCTTCAAGCATTTACCCACGCAGAGCCTGCCTGAAATGTGGGTCCTTGTTCCACACTCCAAGCCTCTTTCTTCTCTATTTCCCTGGAAAGTTTTCTTCCTCTTTTTTTAAAAGGGGAAAAAGAGACAGAGAGAGAGAGAAACATCTTCCAACCACTGGTTCACTCTCCAAATACCTGCATCACTGGGGCTGGGCCAGGTTGAAGCTAGGAGGCAAGAATTCAATTTGAGCTTCCCTCATGAGTGGCAGGGGTCCAAGTGCTTGAGCCATCACCTGCTGCCTCCCACGGTGTGCATTAGAAGCCAGAATTGGAAGCAGGGCCAGATTCAAGCCCAGGCAGTCTGACATAGGAAGTGAGCTACCCAAGGGGCAACTTAACCACTGTGCCAAAGCCACTCTTGCTCTTCATTTTTTAAAAACATATTTATTTGAAAGGTGGAGTGCCAGAGAGAGGAGGAGAGACATAAAGCTTCCATCCACTGGTTCACTCTTCAAATGCCCACAACAGCCAGGGCCAGACCAGGCGGAAGCCAGGAGCCAGGAACTCCACCCGGATCTCCCACACTGGCACCAGGGACCCAAGTACTTAGGCCATCATTCGCTGCCTTCCTAGGTGCATTAGCAGGAAGATGGATCCGGAAGGGAGTAGTCGGGAGGCAGGCATCCCCAAGTGGCAGCTTAACAAACTGCACCAGATACTTGCCCTCTGCTCCCATTCTCTTCAGGGTTACTTCCCGGCATACCGGTGTTCTTCCAGTGTCCCCAGTGTACTGCATTCAGCCCCTGTGAGGTGGCTCAGTGCCTGCAGAGACCTTGGGAGCAGAGCCTGGGGCCATCCACAACAGGAAGTGTGGGGGCAGGGTGCCAGGAGAGGTATTTGTGTTCATTCTGCCGGTGGCCTGGCAGAGCCTCACTTGGAAAAGAACCTAGCTAGGGGCTTCTCTCAAGACCAGTGTGCCAGTCTGGAAGACCGACCAGGATGCAGGTGGCCTGTCAGGTGTGGAATCTCAGATGAGCGACGACCAGGAGTGTGGGATGCCTGACCTGCTTGCCCTGGCCTAGGGGGTAGCTGGGCAGGGTGGGGCAGCTCCAGCAGACAGGCCCTGGCCTGCCGGCCCTGCCAGAGCCCAGCACGCGAGGCAGCCCTCGGATCAGGTTTCAGCAGGGTGTGTGTGAGTGCGTGAGAAGGCACAGGGGAAGGAGGTGACGGAAGTGGCCCTGGGCCCTGCCCATCTTTCCTCCTAGGATCCCACAGCCCAGTCATCTGGGGACTTGGGGCCCAAGGAGATCACGTGCTGTAGGTGCATCTGGCTCCTGAGCCTCTCCTAGCAGACTGTGACCCTGGGAGCCATGAGGTTGCTCTGCTCACAAACCAGAGAATCAGATGGGGCAGGGGAGTCGGTCTGACCAGTCAGGAGCAGTGACCTGAGGTCTGTCCAGGGCTCCTCCAGCTCATTCGTGCTCCACAGTGTGGCTGGGGACGGTGTAGGAGGTGAACGTTCCCAGCCCTGGCTCCTTAACCTAAATGATTTTGTAAGGCCCAGAATACAGGCTGTGTCCTGGGACCAGAGCGACCAGTGGGAACTGACAGGGAAGCACCTCACAGGCAGTGGGGGTAGCTGTGTGTGTGTGTAGGGGGCGTCAGCAGGTCCAGACTGGGCTCCCTCCTCATTCCCACCCATCCAACTGGACCAGGTGCCTCCAGATGCAGGCTTGCTGGATTAAGGCATAGTCAGCCTTGGCTCTTCATCTGTGCCCATCTGGTAGGGTAGCCGGCTCCTGCCACTTCTCCCAGTCGGCGTGAGGGATGTGGGTAGGCTAGGAGACACCAGGAAGCAGAGCTGGGCAGGGGGCGTGTGGACCAGGTACTGGCCGGATTGATCTGCGGACTGTGGCCTCCACAAAGGGCAATTCACAGAAGCCAAGCCCCACAGAGTCTCTTCTAGAACCTGCTCTGGGATGTGCAAAGGACATAGCCTTCTAGAATCTCTTGGCCTTGCATGATAAGACCTTGGTGTGTCCAAGCAAGCAAGACGATCACTTCCTGGTGACCAGATCATGCTTGGTCAAGCTTCCGTCCTGCCTCTGTTTCCTTTGCTGTTCTCAAGGGACAGCCCAAGTCTATGGAGAAGCAGTGGTAGGATGGCAGGGCAAGTAGGCTTGTGTCCTGAGAGGGGTGGCCCAGAGGCAAACAGTTGGTACCAAGCAGGAAGAGCTGTTCTCAATCCACGCAGGGAACTCCTGCCTCTGTGTCCTGTGTGTGACAACAGAAGCTGGCCCGCTCACTGACAGATGCTGTGCTGAGTGCTGGCTGGGAGCCTGAAGGTAAATCAGCCCTTGGCCGTGCCCAGGGTAGCTAACGGGAGAGACAGGGAAAGAGATAGTCCTAAGGAACAGCATTCCCACATCCTCTATTTTGGAATAGCAAGAGGTACAGGAAAGACTTCTTGAAGGAGAGGGTGGCAAAACAGAGCTGAGCCTTGGAAGACAGATCCCCATGGGCCTGGTGGAGAATGCTGGAAAGGGTGTTTGTAGCCAAGGGCAGTGTAGACAGACACGGGACAGGAGAGGGCCACAGTAACCACTCTCCAAGGACAGGAGCTTCATCCTGGTCCTCTTGCCCCAGGTGCCCTGCCCTGCAGTCCCAGGTGGGCAGGAGGAGCAGTGTGCGAGGCAGGGGGCAGTGGGTGAGGGCCTCGGGGTGGGGTAGCCACAGGAAAAGGCCGGCAGGGCATGTGTCAGCACTGCTGGTCTGGGCTGGGAACCATTTCAAGCAGGGTCACCACTTTCTGCAGGGGCTCTGTCTACATCACTCCCCCTTTCTTCTGTAACATAGAACCCCACTTTTCAACCCCCAGTCTCAGCCAAGCTGGCCCCCAGCACTCCATCCCAGGCTGATCTGGTCAGGAGACCCCAGCCCTTGGTAAGTGGCAGCTGACTTGAGTGGATGTAGCAAGATCTTGCCTAGGATTTCACAGTTGGACGCTGGAGGATATGGGAGTCTCTCTCTGTTTCAGATAGCCCACACAAGCCTACACAGGGCAAGGTAAACTACAGCCTATAGGCCAACCACCTATTCCTGTAATAGGCATGCCAGGCCACAGCCGTGCCTGTTTGCCTATGAAGTGGCCATGGATGCTCGGTGCTACAACAGTTGAGTAGCCATGGTGGAGGCCGTGTGGCCCACAAAGCTGAAAATACACACCTACTATCTGACCTTCCCTGCACCCCAGGCCATCCTCGTGGTTCCCAGGAGAGCACTGCCAGAGCGCTCACACCCAGAGCAGAGCAGGGCTGGCCACTGCTACATGGGTCTGAGACACGGGCGAGCCTGAAGGGGGTTCAGCTCCTGAACTTAACAGCTGCCTACGTGACAACTTCTTTCGGCTCCAATCAGCTGATGTGGGCTTCTACTGAAAGCAACTGTATCCTGTGAACCAGGCTTTAGCTTTTCGGTTGGGTTCACACAGCCTTGTGACCTGGTTCCTGTCCACCTCTCCAGCCTCGGAACCCCGCCCTTCTCCTTCCTTTCCCTAGTGCCCAGCCCATTCAACAACCAACAGCTTCTAGAATCTTCTGACCACCAAGCCTTCAGACTACTGTTTCCTTTGCCTGCAACTTTTACTGCATGGTGAACTTCTGCTCATTCCTCAAGATCTGCCTGTGGGATCTCCCTCTTTCTGGCAACTTTTCTGAGCCACAGGCTCACCAGGCCCTCCTCTGGGTGGCCACTATCCTTCAAGCATATCAATGTCATCACCTGGCTCCCCACAGGCTGGCTGGCACCCCCAGGACACGGCCAAACACACAGCAGGTGCTCAGTATATGCCTGTGGGCTGCCCAGGGGTGGGGCAGCTTGGGTGACAGCCTCCAGTGTGGCTCTTTCAGAGCCAGTCCAGGCTGAACTCCTGCTCACCAGTGGGGCTGCCTTCGTGGGATTCTCTGCGGACACTTGAATCTCCCTAGCCTAAAGGGCTGGGCTTCCAATGACCCTTTGTTCACAACCCTGTTCACAGCTGCCCACCCCCACCCGGGTCTGAAACACTGCCGGCTGCAGCCCCTCCGCCTGCTCAGGGACCACGGCCACATCTGTGTCCAGACAGGCTGGAGCCACATGCTTGACATGTATGACAGGCAGGAGGCCTGTGCTGAAGGAGGAGCGGAGGAGGGGTGGAGACAGAGGCCCCCGGTGGGGCAGTGCCTAGGCTCCTGCTGACAGCCCGCACCCACAGTGAGGATGGGGGAGGGGAGTGTGGGGAGGCAGAGGAGAGTGCCGTGAGCTGAGAAGTCACCCAGAGAGGCAGGCGCTCCTCCTCCAGAGAGAGCCTGGATGATGGCCAGGCCGTCTACAGAGCTACATAGCCCAGAGCACAAGGGCACAGCCCCCTGGTCCTGAGCATCCACTGCCCATCTCCCCAGTGTGCACCAAACAGCAGCTTATCCCAAGCACCGCAGCAGTGCTGGGAACATGACACTGCGAACTCAGTCCCTGCTCTGTGGTGATGGGTGAGGCAGCAAAGCAGCAAAGGCAGCTGTGAAACGCACGAAGTGCTGTCGCAATGATGGCAGCGCCAGCAGCAGCGAGCGGCTCCCGGCGCTTCCTGTGTTCCGGGCACTATGCTGAGCACCCCGCGCATTATCTTGTTTAATCCTTGTCATGACCTCACGGATCAGGCTATTTTCAGCTACATTCCTATTTACCACATTGCATTCGGGAATACATCAAAGTAGCCAGGCCCTTAGGGAAACACTATGGGAGACTGAGCAGGGAGAGGCGAGAGAGAGCGTTCAAGAGAAAAATCAGGCAAGTCCTTTAGAGACTTGGGAGGCCGGCGCTGCGGCTCAATAGGCTAATCCTCTGCCTGCGGCGCCGGCACACCGGGTTCTAGTCCCTGTCGAGGCACTGGTTCTATCCCGGTTGCTCCTCTTCCAGTCCAGCTCTCTGCTGTGGCCAGGGAGTGCAGTGGAGGATGGCCCAATTGCTTGGGCCCTGCACCCCATGGGAGACCAGGAGAAGCACCTGGCTCCTGGCTTTGGATCAGCACAGCACACTGGCCATGGCGGCCATTGGAGTGTGAACCAATGGAAAAGGAAAACCTTTCTGTCTCTCTCTCTCTCACTGTCTAACTCTGCCTGTCCAAAAAAATATATTTATTTGAAAGGCAGAAAAAGAGAGAGAGAGAGAGAGACTGACCAATTTTTCATCCACTGGTTTATCTCCTAAGTGCCCACAATAGCCAAGGCTGGGCCAGGCCAAAGCCAGGAACCTGGAATTCTATCTGGGTCTCCCACGTGGGTGGCAAGGACCCAAGCACTTGAGCCACCACCTGCTCCCTCCCATGGTGCTTATCAGCAGGAAGCTGAGGCATGAGACTCAGAGCCCCGCTGGGCCACAATGCCCGCCTCTGTTGAGTGAGCGTAGGGCTCAGGGGACCTGAGGGAATGTCTGCCACAGTCCCAATTTTTCTGAGAAACCTCCGGCTTTGGGGTTTGGGGGCTGTGGGTATCGAGGTGTGCACAGTGTGACTTATGGCAGCAAAAAGCTTGGCATGGTCACTGTGGTAAGTCAAGCAGGCACAAGGGCTGCTGAGCAGCTGGCCGAGCCTGCAGGCCACGATGCCACAGTGGTGCCACGACAGGTGTTGCCAGGACAAGTGCCAAGCAGCCAAGAAGCAGAAACAGCAGCTGGATGGAGTCAACCAGGTTTGGGCACTGCGGCTACAGCCGGCTGTTTGGAGGGATGGCGAGTGTCGCAAGTGAACAGCTGGTGAGAATAGCAATGGCACAGAGGATGGGCTCCTGTCCCGACCAAGACAAGAGCTAAGAGCCAAACTTTTCCCTTTTAATCTCCTTTGCCTGGACCCCACATACTACAAAGTGGAACCCGTACTTTGCAAACAATCCTCCCTCTTGGATGGTGCCCCTCGGAGTCACTCTTGACTCATCTCTTGGCTGCTGTCTCTCCTACCCTTCGTCGGCAAGTCTGAACATAGCTGAACTTACCCACTGTCCCATCACCACGGCCACACGCCTCCCAGGGGCCCCTCACCACTCCTGACACTGTCACGGCCCAGGACCAGCTTCCACACTTCCATCTCACTTGGGCCAGCATGATCCTCTCAAGTCACCAGCATGTCACGCCATTCCCAGGGAGAGCCTTCCCACTGCTTCCGGGAAAAAGCTAAGCCCCAGAGCACAGGGCCTGAGCCTCCCCTGTCTCAGCCCTCGCGCCTCGCTGGCCTCAGTCTGGTCCGCGGATACATGTCTCTGTTAGTACGTTCCCAGAGTAGCTCATCTGTCCCAGGGCTGGCTCTGTTTTCCTTCAGCTCTCTGGTCAAGTGTCACCCCAGATCGCTCTTCTCACGTGCCTGTCCCCCGTGGGCTCTCCCGCCAGTCACCCCTCTCACATCATGCTGTTTTTATACTCTTCATAAGCATTTCTTGCTATTTAAAGTGACCTTGTTCGTGGCGCCTTCTCTCCCATGTCTGCTAGTTCCTGACTTTGGAGAATGTAAGCTCCGGGTGGATGGGGAGCCCTGTTTTTGTTCACTGCCCTGTCCCCCAGCACTGAGAACTGTGCCTGGCCAAACAGATGAGAGCAAATACTGGCTGTGTGAGCTCAGACATTTGCTTCCCACAAATCCACAAAACTGCCTGTCTCTGCTCATTTTCTCCTCCTGCCCTCCCAGGAGAGTTGAGCAAATCTCCACTCTTCTGGCAAAGGTCAGTCTCTACATGCGTGCAGTGTCTCCAGCTCTTTGGAGTAAAGCAAGGCTGAGGTCCTGACGACGGCCTGCGAGGCTGCCGGTGACGTTGACTCCCTTACTGTCCCCTGACCTCATCCAGCCCTCGGCACCACAGACACACTCCCTGCTGGAATGTGCGTCCAGACCTCCCTCATCTCCTCACCTCCTTCCCAGTCTCCACTGAACCGTCACCCTCCTAGTTCAGGTTTTCACTCGCTCCTGTCCCCTTTTCCCATTTCCCCCATTTATCTCGTACTAATTAACTAAACAATTTACTTCTTTTAACATTTATTTGAAAGAGTGAAAGAGAGGACATAGACACACACACACACACACACACACACACACACACACACAGATCTTCCATCCGCTGTTTCACTTCCCAAATGCCTGCAACAGCCGGGACTGGGCCAGGAGGCTAGAACTCCATCAGATCTCCCACGTGGGTGGCAGGGGTCCAAGCACTTGGGCCATCTTCTGCTGCTTTTTTAGGTGCATTAGCAGGGAGATAGATTGGAAGCCGAGCAGCTAGGACTTGAACTAGTGCTTGGATTTTGGATGCCAGCATCGCAGGTGGGGCTTAACCCGCTGTGCCACGTGCCAGTCTCAATCATTTATGCCTTAGCTGTTTGTAGCCTGCATTTTTCTGGTAGAATATAAACTTCATGGTAGAATTTGGAGGTGAGGAGAGCACCCTGGATTAGCTGACTGGGCCCCGACGGGGGAGGGTTTCACCCAGCAAAGAACAAAGGGCCATGTGACCACGGGAGCTGAGACTGGAGGGGTGCAACCACAGAACAAGAGATGCTGGCCTCCACCAGGAGCCGGGAGAGGGGAGGAAGGGACGTCCCCTGGGGCACTGGGAAACAGTAAGACCCCGCTGACGCTACAGACGCCGACTCCAGACTGTGGCTCCCAGCACTGTGAGGAAAATCAACACGGGATGCCACGTTCTGAGCCCTGCACACCTGGGGAATTCCTAGACGGGAAGGGTCCCGCCACGTTTTCCCTCTGCTTAGGAGACGACAGGGCAGGGAACACGCAGGGGCTGTCCTGTCAGATGAGACCCTTGACCTTCAGAGGAGGGGCTGGAGAAGACAGCTCAGGGAGGGGCCCAAGGCAGTCACCACCTTCTGCTCTGTCTCATCACTGCTTCCCATGGGGAACATGACTGTCACAGGAGGGTTCAGGACCCAGACAGGCAGATGCCTGTGCCCAGTCGGTGGCTGCTAAGTCTCCGCCTGAAACCTAGCCCCAAGCCCTGGAAAACATATCCGGCTATGCCTGCACATCTGGACCGAGATGGCCTACTGGTACTCCTAGACTCCATAGATTTTTTAAAAACCAGAATATTATCTCATCATCTTCCCCTGAAATGACTTTTTATTCCCCCCCACCCCCCAGGAATTAAAAAATGAACATCCAAGTCACAGGCTAAGGGGAAATCTGTCTGGTTGGTCACTGTCCTTAGGGCCTTGAATGTGGCCTGGCTGCGGCTCTCAGTGGGGAAGTGGGGGGGGGGGGAGATTGGGGGGCAGCTGCACTGGCCAGCAAAGCTCCAAGTCCCTGTACCTGTGAGGCTGGGTGACGTCCCATGCCTTGGTACTGCACCACATGGGCAATGTATCCAGGCAGACTGCTCTTGAACTTCCCCAGCTGGGACTTGGCTGCTGCAGGAAGTACTTGAGCTGCCTTCTCTAGTCCAGTGGTCTCAGCATTGTCCTGACTTCAGAGATCTTGGATGAGACTGCAGAGGCAGAACTCTCTTTCCCAAACCAACTCATCAACTGTCAAACAGGGTAGGCCAAGCCAGGGACAAGTAGAAACCTCACCTGCTACGGATCTGAGGCCAAGATGCACAGGAGAACTGTGCTATGCGAGAAGTCCTATCCCTGTACAGAAACAGACGCTGTTGCTGCCACTACTTCTGCCCGTTCTCAACTCTACAGGTGTCCTGACCCCTGCAGATCTAAGAGGCCCTGTATCTGAACTCACAATAAAAGGAGAGGAGCTCCAAGATCAGCTGTCTTCTCACCATGCTCTGTCTTTACCACTACTTGCCCAGTACACCTAGAACAGTCCCTGGCATTTTGTGCGGACCCAAGGAAGACATGAATGTGCACGGGGCAGGGACCTGTCACAGCCTTATGCTAACAGCATTCGACTTCTTCTTTTTTTTTTAAGATTATTTATTTATTTAGCCGGCGCCGCGGCTCACTAGGCTAATCCTCCGCCTTGCGGCGCTGGCACACCGGGTTCTAGTCCTGGTCGGGGCACCAGATTCTGTCCTGGTTGCCCCTCTTCCAGGCCAGCTCTCTGCTGTGGCCAGGGAGTGCAGTGGAGGATGGCCCAAGTGCTTGGGCCCTGCACCCCATGGGAGACCAGGATAAGTACCTGGCTCCTGCCATCGGATCAGCGCGGTGCGCAGGCTGCAGCGCGCTGGCCGTGGCGGCCATTGGAGGGTGAACCAACGGCAAAGGAAGACCTTTCTCTCTGTCTCTCTCTCTCACTGTCCACTCTGCCTGTCCAAAAAAAAAAAAAAAAAAAGATTATTTATTTATTTGACAGGTAGAGTTACAGACAGTGAGAGAGAGAGAGAGAGAGAGAGAGAGAGACAGAAAGATCTTCCTTCCATTGGTTCACTCCCCAAATGGCCACAATGGCCAGAGCTACACCGATTCGAAGCCAGGAGCCAGGTGCTTCTTTCTGGTTTCCCACACGGGTGCAGGGCCCAAGCACTTGGGCCATCCTCCACTGCCTTCCCGGGCCACAGCAGAGAGCTGGACTGGAAGAGGAACAACCGGGACTTGAACCAGAGGATTAACCTAGTGCGCCACGGCGCTGGCCCCTCGACTTCTTCTTTTCACACCCACTCTTCCTAGCTCTCCTACTGCCTGCTGCACCCAGCACCCCCTGGCTATCCAGCTGACCTCTAGGGACAAGAAGTGGAGACTTGCTGGAGATCACTCTAGCTACATGGCACCTGCCTAAGACAGAGTCCAGCACACAGGCAAGTCCCAGCCCACCGTCTCCTCCTTGGAGGACCTTCAGAAGCTCCACATTACTGACTCAGGTGCAAACCCCGGGGCTCCCCTGCCCACTGTACCTTACAATAGCCCTTACTCACCCTTGTGCCCCGAACTTCTGATGCTTGACCAACCAAGTCTGCTCTGTGACCCGAGCTGCCTTTCTAGCAGCCTTGCCCATGCCACAGACTCACCATGATGCTTACATGTGGCCAAAATCAGCACCCAGTTCCTTAGCAGGTCATTCTCTATCTTCCCCCACCCCAACCACAGGTTCAGTCAAAAAATGAAGTGAGGGGTGGACATTTGAGGTGGCAGTTAAGACACCATGTGCAACCCACTTTGTAGTACCTGGCTTTGCATTCCAGCTTCACTCCTGCCTCCAGCTTCCTGCTAAAGTAGTTGGGCCCCTGCTACTTGCATGGGAGACCTGGATTCAGTTCATGGCTTCCTGGCTTTGGCCTGGTCTAGCCCTGGCTGTTGCGGGCTTTTGGGGGGAGTGAGCCACTGGGTGGGAGATCTCTCTCTATCTCTCTCCCTTTCAAATACAATAAATAAAAAACACCATGAGGAAGAGAAACTAACACAATTAGCATTGGTCTGTTTTTTTTTTTTTAAGCATTGGTCTTAATACTCACATTGTATTCCTTCCTCAGCAGGAGGAAGGGGAGAAGAGTTTCCTTCTAAACCTAGAAACTGGTAAACTCCAAGGAGGCCCACCTTGACATCCCCTCCCCTCCCCAGCTCAGCTATCTGCTCCTCAACCATCTCCTAGACTGGGTCATTGTTAATTACTGAAGCCCTCTCGAATCTCAGTCTCATGCTCTCACTTTCTGATAACTGCGTCTACTCATACATGAGTGCCTGTAGCTCATTTGCTCTTGTAGCTGAACTCTAACATACTGGAGCCATCCGTTCACATCCTTCGCCTCTGTATGTCCGCACAGCACTTGCGAAATTCCAAGTCAATCATTATAGTCATTCCCCTGCATGCATCCTCAGCTTCCTTACTCCCCTCTCACTTGGCAAAAACACAGCTTTGCTTCAATTCCAATTCCTCCCTACTCAGAGCAGGGGCCTGCCCAGCTGAATGTGGCTGGGTGGCTTCACTCAAAATTCAAGTGAGAGCCTTGCACTGCCAGGCAGTCATCCACGTGCCAGCAGCCCAGTCACTTCTCCCAGTCTCTGAGATGACTTCAGATCTTCTCTCTCCACACTTCAGCACCCCTTCCCTTAGCTGTGTTCCCAACAGACGGCCTTGTTAACCCTGCAGAGAGGTATCTGACAATGAGAACAGACTGGCGAGGAGCTCCACCCCGCCACAGTCTCACAATCTCCTCTGTTTGAACTGTCCCTACTTGTACCTAAGGCCAGCTTTATGCCCTAGGCCTTATCCCTTTCCATTTACTGAAAGACACTGCTCCAAGAAGTCTTCACTCCTACATAATCTTGTTTCTGGATTAGTTCCACGAGCATACAAATATGTTGTTGTTTCTCTCATAATAATCTCTCTCTCCCTCTTCATTTTTAAGGTTGTAAAACTTGCCCTCTTCCAATTTATATTATTTTACAAATTCTAACATAGAAAAGTTAAAAGAACAGTACAGTGATCATCCATATAGCTACCATGTAGATTTATTGATCTCTTGAAAGAGTTGTCTACACTCACCTTCACCAAATCTCTCTCTTGAATGCATTCTAACAACCCCTGAACTGGATCCTTCAAGGTCACTGATTATTACTGCTACATTACTAAATCCAATGGTCAAGTCTTACTTGACTTAACATTATTTTAAGAATTTACTTATTTGAAATGTAGAGCTACAGAGAAAGAGATCTTCCATCACTGCTTCACTTCCCAAATGGCTGCAGAACTCCATCCAGGTCTTCACGCTGGTGCAGGCACTTGGGCACCTCCCAAGCTGCTTTTGCAGGTATATTGGCAGGGAGCTGGATGGAAAGTGGAGCAGCCAGGACTTGAACCGATGCTCATATGGGATGCTGGTGTTGCAGGTGGCTTCACCCACCATGCCACAGCACCAGGTCCTTACTTGACTTACTCCTACAGTGACTATACCTTCTGATTTGCCTGGGTTCAATCTTGGTTTACGTGTGCTATCCTGGAGCAGTCAGTATTGTCCACTTTCACTCTGTAGAGTGTGCTAGCTTGGACAATAACATACACACTCACCCTACCTACCAGCAAGAGTACTGCTCCCAGTGAACTTTCCACTCCTCTTGAAACACTCTGGTCTCCAGAATATCCCATTCTCCTGGTTTTCCTACTTCTACGCCGGGCACTCCTCTCTCTTATTCTCTTTAATTTTTATTTCCCATCTCTCACACAATTAAATATGTCTTAAAGATCTTATTTATCTATTTATTTATTTATTTGACAGGCAGAGTTAGAGAGAGGCAGAGACAGAGAGGGGGAGGTTTTCCAACTGCTGGTTCAATCCCCAGATGGCCACAACAGCTGGAGTTGTGCCAAACCGAAGCCAGGAGCTTTTTCTGGGTCTCCCACAGGTATACAGGGACCCAAGGACTTGGGCCATCTTCCACTGCTTTCCCAGGTCATAGCAGAGAGCTGGATTGGAAGTGGAGCAGCTGGGACACAAACCGGCGCCCATATAGGATGCCGACATTGCAGGTGGAGGCTTTACCCGTTCCGCAACAGCACCAGCCCCACAATTAAATATTGGTGTCTCCCAGGGCTCAGTCTTGGCTTCTGCTGTCTATCTACATTCCCGTATTTGGTGACCTCATTCATCTTCATAGCCTAGGCATCCCCCAAACCTCAGACATGAGTATGTCCCTCCTGTCTTGGTATCTCCACCTGGATATCCGAGAGGCATCCCTAACTTCACACGTTTAAACCGGAGCTTCTAACGCTCGTCCTGAAACCTGCTCTTCTTGCAGTCATCGCTCCAGCTGAGCACCTTTATTCCCCAGCTGCTCAGGCTGAGCACGAGGTCAGCCTGGGTTCCTCTCTCTCCCACCCACACTCTGCACTGGCAGCCGATCCGTCAGCTTTCCCTTCAGAACACATCTGCACATGATGATTTCTTACCTCGTCCACCGTGGCCCAAGTCATTACCGTCAGTTCTCCTATGGTTTGTTATAACAGCCTCGCAACTGGACTCCCTGCTTTGCAACCCTTTCTTCTCATCAAGGCAGCCAGAGGGATCCTTCAAAACCTAAGTCAAAAGCCTCCATCCTCATCATGACCTGGACTGTCCCAGGACCCAGACTTTTCTCCTCTTTCTCTCCTTTTCTTTTATTGCTTCCCAAACCTTCAACATGGGCCTCTCTCCTGTTTCCAGATAGTCACAAAGCTTTTTTTTTTTTTTTAAGATTTTATTTATTTGACAGAGTTACAGAGAGAGGTAGATGAAGAGAGAGAGAGAGAGAGAGAAGAGAGAGAGAGAGAAAGTCTTCCATCTGCTGGTTCACTCCCCAAATGGCCGCAACAGCCGCAGCTGAGCCGATCCGAAGCCAGGAGCTTCTTCCAGGTCTCCCATGTGACTGCCAGGGCCCAAGCACTTGAGCCATCCTCTGCTACCCTTCCAGGCACTTTAGCAGGGAGCTGGATTGGAAGTGGAGCAGCTGGGACTTGAACCAGCGCCCATATGAGATGCTGGCACTGCAGGCCAGGGCTTTAACCAGCTGCACCACAGCGCCGGCCCCCTCCACAGAGCTTTTGCAAGGGCTGTTTTCTCTTTCCCCAAAGTATCGGGCAGGCTCCTCCTTAACTTCTTTCAGATTTCTACTTCAAAGTCACCTCGCCTTTCTCCGCTGCCCTATTTAAAATGCTGATCCTCCCTGGGTGGCAGCAGGTGACAGCTCAAGTACTCAGATGCCCAATACCTCACTGGAGACACGGATTGAGTTCTTGGCTCCTGGGTTTGACCTGGCTCAGCCCTGCTGTTACAGGCGCTTAGGGAGTGAACCCGAAGGTGGAAGATCTATCGCTATCTTTATCTTCTCTGTATTTCAAACACATAGAAACTTAAAAATGGTGATCCTGGCAAGAGCCTAGAGGATAAGACACTTGCAGCCCCCCGTCACAGTGCAGGGGTGTAAGTCCTGCTCTGCTCCTGACTCAGCTCCCTGGCAACACGGACCTGGGAGGCAGTGGTGATGGATCCAGTAACTGGGTTCCTGCCATCACATGGGAGACCTGGATTGAGTTCTTGGTTCTTGGTTTTGGCCTCAGTCCAGCTCTGGCTGTTTTAGGCATTTGGGGAGCAGGCCAGCAGATATGAGCTCTCTGTCAAAGAAATAAAAAATAATGAAGGGAGCTGACATTGTGGTATAGCGGGTAAATCCACTACTTGCAATGCTGGCATCCCACATGGCTGCCAGTTCAAGATTTGGCTGTTCCATTTCTAATCTGGGCAAGCAGCAGAAGATGGTCTAAGTACCTGGGCCCCTGCCACCCCCGTGGGAGACCTGAAAGTTCCTGGCTCTAGCTTTGCCCTGGCCCAGCCCTGGCTTATTATAGCCATCTGGCGAGTGAACCAGTGGATGAAAGACCTCTCTCTGTCTCTCTCTCTCTCTCTGTCACACTGCCTTTCAAATAGATAAATAACCCTTTACAAAATAACGAAAAAAACCGTGGACCTCCCTCAAACTTTGATTTTCCATTGCTGCTGCATCCCCCACAATCTGTCGTGTCTTAGGGATGAGTTTTGTTTCTTTGCTGGCTGATTTCCTGCTGTTCCGCTGCACATCTCAGGGGTGAATCTTGGTTCCCTGACGGCTGCTCCGCTGGCGTGAAGCGGCATGAAGGCACTGCTCCGCCTCCAGCACCTGCAGGCAGAAGCTGCCGTGCAGCGGAGACTCACTGAACACTTGTTGAGCAAAGCATCTGAGCCGGGCCGAGGATGCCTCCTACCTCGCGGTTCTGCTGGACGTGAAAGGAGGTAAGGCGTGCGAGGTTCTTGGCACAGGGGTTGCTCAGTAACTGCCAGCTTCCTCCGCCTCCTTCCTCCCCTCCAGGTTTTGGTATCAGCCATGCTCTCCTCCCCACTAAGGGAGTGCCAGGTCAGAGGCAGCGCTGACAGCAGGAGCCGCCTCACCAATGGCCACCAATGGCCACCAGCGGCCCCAGCCAGCACCCCCCAGCTCTGACATTCATTTCTGCTCCCATCAGGAAGCTGAAGGCTCTGCCGTCACAGGGGGAGGCTCTCAGCTGTCCTATGCTCCTACCAGCTCTTCACAGCCACAGCCCTGGGGCTTTGGTGCCTCATGCCCTAGACCCTCCCACATAGTGCAGCAGCATGGCCCCCACAGCCTCTCTCCAGAGCTCCCCATCAGGCTGCTCTGGGACTGCTGGTGTCTGTGTGCAGCCTGCCAGACGCAGTGCCCCAGACACCACCTGCTGCTGTCCTCCCAGGAGAGGAGCATCTTGGGAGCCATGCATCCTGGTCCGGTTGCTCACCCTGGAAAGGACTCAGTCCCATCCCAGTCCCAAGCTCAGCAATCTTTTCCTCACTTGAGGAACCGAGGCTGTTTCGTGTGCACGACTCCCCCAGGAAGCACGGTCAACCTGGGCCAAGGCTTCTGGACCAGGGGTCAGGTCTGTTAGAATCCCAGCCCCTGCACTCAGAGGACAGCAGCCACCGGAGGACAGTCCCACGGGCGCACTCAGCCCAGCCTGGCCTGCTGCTCGGCTGCTCGGCCGTCTTTGGGTCACCCTAGGAAGCAGTCTGTTCCATTCTCTGCACTCCGCAAACTTCCAGTCCCATGAGGCTGTCCGCTGTGCTCAGCACACACCCGTGTTCTGCTTTCCAGGGGAAGGAGAAGCCGCCACAGGGGACCCATCACTTTTGCTCTGTACACGCACATCTGTCTGGACTTCCACCACTCTCCCCGGCTATGGGATGGAGCGAGCTGTCACTCCTCCTGGGACCACAGGCCCATTCCTCCCCTGTCCTTAGGGACCTTCACGCATCGACTGTCCCATCATGCTCTTCTGTGGTCGTCCTCTTTACAATCGTGGTCACACCACCCCCAGCTGCACAAGCTTGGCTGGCAACAGTCCGTGGGCATGAACTACAGGCCTCGCGTCCCCACGCTGCTCTGTCAGTGTCACGCAACTCCCATCCCCACCCCTGTGAAGACACGGCTGTTGCCAAGGCCTCCACCTCTAGTTCCATCCTTGAGCTCTTCCTGCCTCGTTTCCCATGGGCTTTCCACACTCGTCTCGACACCAGACTAGAGCAGCGATGGCCGTCTGTCCCCAGCCTTCCTGGGAGGGCCTTGCTCTGCCTTGTCCTGGGCTCTCTTCCCCCAGGTTTGGGCGCCCTTGCTCCCATAGCCTGGCCTACAGCTGCTGTGACCCGGCGGCACAGCCACACTCACGCTCGACTGCAACTCAACCGGGCTCCTGGGATTCCTCCTGCAGGTCCACTCACAGTGCTGACAGATCGGTAAGTTTCCAATGAACGCTCACGAAATGATCACCATCACCTTTCTCTTACCTATGATCTTTCATTACACCATATCAGCCTCGCTTCAGGAAACCTTTCTGAATAAGGAAGGGTGGGATATTCCCCTTCGTGGACACACAAAGACACTCAGGATCAAAGAGCTCAAGCGATTTGGCCAAAGTGAGCTGGTGCTGAGCCAGGGTTTCTGATGCCAGAGTCTGGAACTCTGCAGCACTTACTCAAGGGATGAGTGCCAGCATGGGGCACTCACAGGCCACACGTGGACTGTGCTGAGGTCCCAGGGGAGCACATGCAAATGCCCTTTTGGGCAGGATCAGCAAGGTATGAGAGATGGACGGCAAGGTGGCCTAGAAGGCAGGCTGCCCAGAGGGTCCAGTGCCTGGCTAACAATCCTACTCACTGCCTATGGAGCACGGGCAAGAGCCTGCTCTGGGCTTACCTCAGTCCCTGTTTTACATATACTGTTTGGACTAAGATAGAATGGCTCCACCACCAAGATATATGTAAGACAAAGAGAAAGGAAAGGAAAGGTTTATGCTGGAGGCCCAGGGAGGGTCCACAAAGCTGCAGAGCGGCAGCCACCTTGCCAGGCATGGCCTGGGCTCATGAATTCCAGCAGATACACCAAGCTGAAAGGGAAAGGGGCCTGGGTGCAGTGTGTTGAAAATCGGCTCAGGGCCAATGTGATTTGACCAGGAAGAGCTGTGTCTCGGGTCCCAGGCATTACAAGGAACACCAGGAAGGGGGAGCAGCTTGCCTCATCTCCTCCCTGTGGGACCCCTGCGTAAACCCACGCTGTGCTGTGGGGGTCTCCTCAAGGAAACAGCAGCCACATGCAACTGACCCACAGAAGAGACCCCGGTGACAGCCAGGGCAGAGAGCCTGGAGGCCCACAGCACCAGCTTCAAATCCCTGCACAGCTGCCGAGAACAGGGGTTAGGCCTGCTCTGTGTGGCTGTGGCAGGCAGGACCAGGACCGCAGGGGAAGCTACAGCGAGCCCAAGTTTGACTTTTTGGAGTCAAAACTCTCAGATTACTGAAATGGACCAGGCTGCTTCTCCAGACCCAGAGTCCCCGGCAGTTACATAGGGGATGGCCCAGGCGATCTCCACGGGATGGGGATTCTGAGACACAGGGCTCTAGGCCCACTGAGCCCAGGAAACTGGCAGGAGCTATCCGCTCCCTGGACTGAGGACAGCCCTGAAGAGGTAGCAGGTGCAGCCGCCAGCCTAACCTCCACGGCCAAGGCTGCAAGTCGGCTACTGGGTGCTGGTGTCCAGGGACTCTCGGTAGGGCTGTCTACAGTTGAGCTAAGCTGCTTTCTCTCTTTAAAAGGGAAAGCTTGAAAGGAAGGGAGGCTGTGGGAGACTATTTCCATCTCGGGTGTCTATCCCAAAGCTCTGGTATTTTGCCAGGATTTAAGCACCACATACACAACACTGTTAAAAATAAACCCTTGATTGAACCGAAGGCGTGGGAGAGAGGGGACAGCCAGGCGACTCTGCCAGTGGGTGGGGGGGGTGGGCAAGGAGAGGAGCCTTGTACCCAGAGACCCTGGGAAGGGTTTAATTCTGGGAGAGTTATGCAGACTCAAGGGGACCAAGGGCCAGGCCAACATCGGCCCTCGCTGCTCCTTTCCAGGAAGAACTGCCCAGTGAGTGGCCTGCTCTGGGTGTGCCCAGGACATAAGCCAGCCGCAGGGTTCTCCCAGGACCGAGTCTGCCATTTTTCAGCCCTGAGTGCCAGCCTGAGGGACGAATGTCAGGGAAAGAAGACAAGGGGCAGCAAGCCAAGAAAGGTCAGTGATGTCAGCAGCCACAGAGAGGCCAACGGCAGGGAGGCCAGAGAGAGGCCTCCTACATTTAGCTGTTGGGAGGTTCTTCTGATTTGTGTTTGAAGGATTCCAGACTTTTCCTCCCATAAACAGACATTTCATATAAATCGAAGTGTCTCATGTATGCAGTTCTGAAACCTGCTTTTAAAAACTCTAACAGTCATGTGTGGGTCACGGCAGTCAGCGCACACTGCCACTGCCACTTTTCACGACTGCATGCTATTTCATCACGTGCACACAGGCTATTAATCATTCTGGGCCGACAGACATTTAGGCCATTTCCAAGTGTTTGCTCTTAATATAAACACACTGCAACAAGCACATCCCACTAATGCATACACAGATACGGTTATTTCCGTGTGTTAAATATTCAGAAGTGGAATCGCTGGATAAACAGAAGCCACACTTCATTTATCTTTAAAAATCTATTCCTGTGTGTCTTTATTTTTTTTAAAGCTTCATTTGTTTATTTTTAAACGATTTATTTGAAAGGCAAAGTAACAGGAGAGATTTTCTACCTGCCTGTTTATTACCCAAGTGGCTGCAATAGCCAAGGCTGGGCCAGGCTGAAGCCAGCAAATCCATCCAGGTCTCCCATGTGGATGGCAGGAACCCAAGTCTGTGGGGCATCACCTGCTGCCTCCCAGGTGCATCAGCAGGAAGCTGGACTCAAAGCAGAGAGATGACGCGATCCAGGTGCTCTGATACAAGATGTGGGAGTCCCAGGCAATGGCTTAACCCAATGTCACAATGCTGCCCCATTATTATTATTTTTTAATCTATTTGAAGGTAGAAATGGGGAGGGGAAGGAGAGAGATACGGATCTTCTATCTGCTGGTTCACTCGACAAATGTCGACAACATCTGGGGAAGCTCAGGGCCTAATAAGCCAGCCCAGAATCCTGTCCAGGTCTCCCACGTGGGTGGCAGGGATCCACGTACTTCAGCCTGCTGCTTCCCAGTGTGAGCATTAGCAGCAAGCTGGGTAGAAAAGCAGAAGGGAACCTGAACCCAGGCTCTCTGACGTGGCACGTGGGCATCTCAAGCAGCGTTTTACCCACTGTGTGGCACACTCACCCCAGAATCCGCATTTTATACTTTACTATACATTGCATCTCATAATTTCAGAAAACAAAATTTGTTCTCTCCTTATCTCCTCCCATATCTCTGGCCATTCTTGTCCACTCCCCTCCATCATTTCTTCTTATAAATCTCTTACATGTTGGCATTCCCCAGAGCTTTGTCCGTTGGTTTTCTTTTTCTTCTTTCAAAATTAAAACCAGGGGGGCGGCGCTGTGGCAGAGTGGGTAAAGCTGCTGCCTGCTGTGCCAGCATCCCATATGGGCGCCAGTTCGAGTCCCAGATACTCCACTGCCGATCCAGCTCTCTTCTGATGGCCTGGGAAAACAGTAGAAGATGGCCCAAGTGTTTGGGCCCCTGCACCCACGTGGTAGACCTGGAAGAAGCTCCTGGCTTCTGGCTTTGGATCGGCGTAGTTCTGGCCATTGTGGCCATCTGGGGAGCGAACCAGTGGATGGAAGACCTCCCTCTCTCTCTCTCTCTCTCTCTCTGCCTATGCCTCTACCTCTCTAACTCTGCCTTTCAAACAAATAAATAAATTTAAAAAAAAATTAAAAACAGGCCAGTGCCGCAGCTCACTTGGCTAATCCTCTGCCTGCAGTACTGGCACTCTGGGTTCTAGTCCCGGTCCGGGTGCCGGATTCTGTCCGGTTGCTCCTCTTCCAGTCTAGCTCTCTGCTGTGGCCCGGGAGTACAGTGGAGGATGGCCCAGGTCCTTGGGCTGTGCACCCGCATGGGAGACCAGAAGAAGCACCTGGCTCCTGGCTTCGGATCGGCACAGCGCGCTGGTTGTTACGGCCATTAGTGGAGTGAACCAACGGAAAAGGAAGACCTTTCTTTCTGTCTCTCTCTCTCTCTGTCTAACTCTGCCTGTCAAAAAAAAAATAAAAATAAAAATAAAAACAGGGTGGGCATTTGGTACAACAGTTGAGATGCCCTGCGACCAGGTCCTGGCTCTCCTTCCAATTCCAGCTTCCTGCTAATGTGCACCCTGGGAGGCAGCAGGTACTTGGGTCCCTGCCACCGGTGTGGGAGACTTGGATTAAGTTCTAGGCTCTCTGGCTTCTGCCTGGCCAAACCTTGCCCAAATGTTGCAGGGGATATTTGGGGAGTGAACTCAGCAAAGGGAAGGTCTCTCCTTGTATTTGTCTCTGTCACTTTCTCACCTTAAAATACATAAAATATAAATATATAATTTTTAAAAAAGATTTATTTATTTGAAAGTCAGAGTTACACAGAGAGAGGACAGTCAGAGAGAGAAAGAGGGAGAGAGAGGTCTTCCATCCGCTGGTTCACTCCCCAACTGGCTGCAATGGCCGGAGCTGCACTGATCCAAAGCCAGGAGCCAGGAGCTTCCTCCGGGTCTCCCACATCAGTGCAGGGGCCCCCCACATCAGTGCAGGGGCCCAAGGACTTGGGCCATCTTCTACTGCTTTCCCAGGCCATGGCAGAGAGCTGGATAGGAAGTGGAGCAGCCAGGACTTGAACTGAAGCCCTTAAGAGATGCTGGCACTGCAGGCAGTGGCTTTATCCATTATGCCACAGTGCTGGCCCCTAAATACATAATTTTTAAAAAATTACAAACTGAAATGTCAAGAAGGTACCACAAGTATGGACACTGGGCCCAGTGTAAGACAACAAGAAGCAGTAGGGTTGTGGCAAGTTGGAGTTGCATGCTGCCTAAAACTTCTCATGTTAAAAACACTGTGCTGGGGCCGGCACTGTGGTATAGCGGATAAAGCAGCCTCTGCAGTGCCGGCATCCTATATGGGCACCAGTTCGAGTCCTGGCCGCTCCACTTCCAATCCAGCTCTCGGCTATGGCCTGGGAAAGCAGTAGAAGACGGCCCAAGTGCTTGAGCCCCTGCACCCTTATGGGAGACCTGGAAAAAGCTCCTGGCTCCTGGTTTCAGATAGGCCCAGCTCCAGCCGTTTTCACCATCTGGGGAGTAAACCAGCAGATGGAAGACCTCTCTCTCTCACTCGCTCGCGCGCTCTCTCTCTCTCTCTCGGTCTCTGCCTCTGCCCCTCTGTAACTCTGCCTTTCAAATAAATAAAAAATAAATATTAAAAAAGAGGAGAGAGATGGAGCTCCTTTAAAAAAAAAAAAACAAAGCAGGTGGATCTGGCTTGTAAGCTGCTGGTTTGGGAGCCAGTTTTACACACTTGCCCTGCACGACCCTATTCACCCCCAAAACTTCACCCAAGCGCTGACAACTCCCCATGCATCACCTCCAGCTCTGACCTCTCCCCTCTGAACTACAGACCCACAAATGCAAATGACCATCTGCCTCTCTCTTAGAGCATCCCAGCAGCACATCAAATTCATTCCAGCCACAACTGCAGGCATGACCTCTGTCCTTTCCTCTTCCTGCTCAGAGCCAGAAATCTGAACCCAGAAACAACTGCCCTTCTTGGGTCCCTTAGCTCCATGAAAGCCACTCCCCTTTTTCCTGTCTTTGAAGCCAGAAACTTAGGAGTCGGCCCAGAATCTTCCCTCTCTCTGACCTTCCATATTTAGTTCATCTTCAAGTCAGTTCTGGAGCAGGTACTGCTGGGTGCTAGGACTGGCCAGAGAGGAAAAACATGTAGTCCCTGGCCCAGAGGGGGACGTGGGTAGTGATGACATCACACCACGCAGTGCTGGTGGGGGGAGTGGTATGGGCTGAGAAGAGAATTGCCCTCTAGGGCATTCTGGGAGAAGAGGAGGGACACTTAGGCTGCATCCCCCACGGTCCTCACAGTCTCTACTCTCCATCTCCATGACTCTGTCTTCCTAGGCCCTATTTTTCAAGTTCCCTCTCTCAGTATGGAATACTGGGACAGAGTAATCTTTCAAAACAGCAAATCACTCTCCTGTCTCTTGGCTAAGAGGTGGCACTAATCCCTTGGTCCTTCTGGACAGAATCTGAAGTCCTGAGGGAGTGACTTGCAAGGATTCCCAGATCCGGCCCCGGAAAACTCCTCTGGCCTTGCGTTCCAGCATTCTGGGGCACAATACCAGGCCCAGCCCAGCCGGCCCACTGTGGTTCTCTGAGCGATTGTGTGTGCCCCACCTGCCCGGTTTACGCATCCTCTGTTTTACAAGGCCAGCTGTGCTATGTTTCCGCCACCTGGTTCCCATGTCATCTTTGAGGCTTGGTGAAATGCCACCTTCTTCAACAACCCTTCCCTGGCCGCTTCTGCCCTGAAAGACAACTCCTCCCAGTGCTGCAGGCTCACAGCAGAGGAGGAAAAGAAACTCCCCAGGCATCTGCCCCAGATGTGGAAGGGGGCTAAGACACACCCTTACCTTGATGTCTCTGAGAAGAGGCAGCGTTGAGAGAATAGGGGAGTGTGGAGCAGACCGTGGTGACTCCAAGGAAATGCAGAGCTCCTTAGCTCTGGCTGAACATGGCCTTCAGAAGCCAGGAAAACCTCAGCTCCCCTGGCATCACAAGCAGCAGGTTAAGCCGCCATCCCACATGACTGCCGGTCCGAGTCCCGGCTGCTCCACTTCCGATCCAGCTCTCTGCTAATGGCCTGGGAAAGCAGCAGCAGATGGCCCAAGTGCTTGGGTTCCTGAGAGATCTGGGTGGAGTTCCAGACTCCTGGCTTCGCCTGGCCCAGCCCCAGCCGTGCAGCCATTCGGGGAGTGAACCAGTGGATGGAAGATCTCTGTCTCTCCCTCTCAAATAATAAAATCGTTTTAAAAACAAAACTTCAGCCCCACAGATCACATATTTTGGGGAGCTGCAGGCATGATGTATCCCTGACCACTGACACTTAGAGCACTCACCTCTGACGAATGCAAAACAAAGACACACAGAAAGAACTTTCAACTGAATGATGGTGACACCCATCACCAGTGAAACAATGAAAAGGTCTTGTCTGGCTTTAAAAAAAATTTTTTTTTAAGATTCTCTTTATTTATTTGAGAGGTAGAGTTACAGACATAGAGGGGAAGAGACAGAGAGAGGTCTTCCATCCACAGGTTCACTCCCCAAATGGCTGCCACAGACACAGCTGGGATGAATCAGGAGCTTCTTCTGGGTCTCTCATGTGGGTGCAGGGGCCCAAGCACTTGGGCCATCTTCCTCTGCTTTCCCAGGCCATTAGCAGAGAGCTGGATCGGAAGAGGCGCAGCTGGGACACGAACTGGCGCCCACTTGGAATGCCAGCTTCACAGGCCACAGCTTAGCCTTCCTCACCACAGCGTCAGTCCCCTTCTCTGACTTTTTAATGCAAGAAGCTGGGGCAGCATTGTGGTGCAGCAGGTTAAGCCACAGCCTGCAAGGCCAGCATCCTATACAAGCACCAGTTCCGAGTCTGGCTGCTCTACTTTCCAATCCAGCTTCCTGCTAACACGCCTGGGAAGGCAGCACAAGATGGCCCAGAGTTGGCCAGCCCTGGCTGTTGTGGCCATTTGGGGGAGTGAACCAGTGGATGGAAGAACTCTCTGTGTAACTCTGTTTTTCAAATAAATACATCTTTTTAAAAAAACCCATCAAATTAAAAAAACACAGGAAGCAGATAACTAGAATTAAGGTCACGAAGACTTACAAGCGATAACGGCAAGGGAAGAGGGAGCCTAGAAGCCCATCTTAGAACAAAAGGCCTCCCCGAGCCCCCAGTTTAGTCAGGTGTTGCTTTCTGAGTGTTCAGGGCACCTTATACGGACAACCCCCTGTATAGCTTGGTCTTCATGCCTGACTCTTCTCCACTGTGGTTCAAAGGGTAGGGATTACTTCTGTCCCTTAGCATCCAGAGCGGAGCCCAGCACGTGGAAGTTTGGGCACACAGGTATTGAGGTGAGGAGTCTGGTGGCAAAAAAGGGTCATGGACACGAGTTGGCCACAGGACTGCCTATATAAACAGCATTCACTGGGGCCAGCGCTGTGGCGCAGGGGGTTAACACCATGGCCTGAATCGCTGGCATCCCATATGGGCACTGGTTCTAGTCCCGGCTGCTCCTCTTCAATCCAGCTCCCTGCTGTGGCCTGGGAAGGCAGTACAAGATGGCCCAAAGTCCTTAGGCCCCTGCACCCCTAAGGGAGACCCAGAAGAAGCTCCTGACTCCTGGTTCCAGATCAGCACAGCTCTGGCTGTTGCGGCCATCTGGGGAGTGAACCATCGGACGGAAGATCTCTGTGTAACTCTGACTTTCAAATAAATGTGTGCGTGTGTGTGTGTATATATATATATATATATATATATATATATATATATATATATATAAACAGCGTTCACAGCAATACTATCGACGACAGAGAGAAAAATCCCAGGAGGAGGTGGGTGCTCCCAGCTCCCAGGATGCCCCACGAGAGCCTCAACCACAGCATTTCCCCGAGAGAACTCCCGGCAGCCCCTACCCAGGACACCGTGTCATCACAGCGCAGATCTGCCTTTCCTCCTACCCACACCCGCCCCCCACCCAGTCAGCTCATGTAGCCACTTCTCCCCTTAAACTTGGAGAACCCAGGCCTGCCCTCATCTCCGCCTCCCAGGGGCCCCCTCCTCCAACGCTCCTCCCCATTTCAGGCACATCTAATGCTGTCCTTCCCTCCATGCTCAGAAACCTTGCCTGACTTGTAACAAAGTGCAGACTTCTCAGCAAGACACCCACGGCTCTCACGGCCTGTGCTGGTGCTCCAGATAGGCCAGATTACCTGCAAGCTGTGTCTCCTCAGTGCCAGTGCCTTCCCCAGGAGCCTTGCCCGTCCAGTCTCTAAAACTGTCCTCCAGCAGGTGGCAAGGGTGTCATCCCTTAAGCCTCTCCTGCCTGTAGTGTGGTCGGGTGTCCCTCTGGGAGCATGCACGACTCCCCGGGCTTGCTCTGGGCCTGCAGTCACCACACTGCCCATCCACTGTAACTCCTGGGAGGCAACAGCTGTTTCTTATTTGTCACTGCCCCCAGAGCTCTGTGCAAGGCCTGGCACAGGATGGGTGCTTAGGGAGCTGGGGAGGGGGCAGAATCTTCCTAGGGGGGTGAGGTGAATGGTTACCAAGGGGCAGGGTCCAGATGGGGACCCGGGAGGTGCTGATCTGGCTGGAGGCCTGGTCCCAGCCCTCCGCAGAGGTGGAGGACATGGAGGAAGCTTCTCCCATGGTCCCCCCACCCACCAAGGGCTCTGCCATGCTGGAGCCTCTGCAGGGGGCTCCCAGGATTAAGACCACATGCTGTGCAGACACGCCCAGTTCGGGGAGGGGCGGGGGATGGTGGTGCTCTGACTTAAACGCTGGAGCCGCACTTCCCCAAGTCATTTGTCATCCTTTATGGGCTTTGAAGCGGAAGCAGAAACTGCTCACCCAAAGTCTGAAGCTTTTCGTGACTTGTGCGGAAGAAATGTCATCAACAGTCTTTTGTTTGGGCCTGACTGGGCTGTGTGTGCCAAGAAGGCTTGCTCAGAGGCGCCTTTTCAGATGTCATTTCTGTCTGTGAACAGTCCTGGTCCGGGCAAAGTCCCTCGGAAGCCAGCTTTGCGAGGCTCCAGAGCTGCCATCCTGATTCCTGTCACAGCCTGCAGAGCTACTGTGTGACAGCCTGCAGCCCAGGGCAGGCGTGGGCCTCCCCCACAGCCCCCTGCGACGGCTAGAATGTGTTCTGTCCCCAGCAAAATGCATGTGGAGGCTGGAGGCCCAAGGTAATGGTGTAGTAGGTAGGGTAGGCAGGGCTTCTAGCACACGTTTTGGGTTGGGGGCACCCCTCTTGGAGAGGACCACTGCCTGGGGCTCGAGGGACTGCTCTTCAGTGCCATGTTGCATGAACGTCCAGCTACCAGAGTCTGAGCCACATCAGCTTCTTTCCTTATGCATCACCCAGTAGTGAATGGACAACAGGCTGAGACGCCACTCGTTCAGTAACGGAAGGTGCGGTGGCCAGGTCAGGGCCAGGTGCTTGGATGCAGAGATGGGGGTGCACCCAGCCAAGTCTCCCACTTTTCCACCTGGCTCTGATGTCACCAGAACCCTGAGGTGCAACTCTAGCTTACTCCCCTAATGGCGAACTTAGACCAGAACTACATTTTACTTTTATAAATTTTCATTTATTTGAAAGGCAGACACACACACGCAGAGAGAAACAGAAATAAACACAGAGACATCCCCCATCTGCTGGGAGCCCTGCCCACAAAGGCCAGGGCTGGGCCAGGCTGAAGTCAGGAGCCAAGAACTCAATCCAGGTCTCCACGTGGGTGGCCAGGACTCAAGTACTTGAGTCATCACCTGCTGCCTCTCAGGGTGCACGTTAGCTGGAAACTGGAATTGGAGGTGGGGCTAGGACTCCAACCCAGGCACCGGCATCCTAACCACTGCACCAAACACTCGCCTCATGTCTGCACCATGTCCGCCACAGTGCCTGACACTCAATAAAAATGCACCGCACGACTGAACAGACACGAGCCAGTTGAGGGAGACCGCCAAACTCGATGTTTGGAGGGAAGAGTGGTCTAGAATCTGACATCTCTCATTGCTGCTGGGGGTGGGGGAGGAGGCCAGTGCTGCAGGAAAGGAATCCACACAGCAGGCTCGGGGGAAGCAGAGCACACAAATGGGGCAGCGGGATCCTGCTTCCACCTGTCACCGAAGCCTGAGGAGTGTGGCAACAGGACAGGTAAGGGCAAGGGAAACGGGAGCGTCCGCAGTTCACTGGGTCAACAAGTGTGGCCCAAGGCAAACCAGAAATAAAGACAGATAAGGATTAGTAGGTGGGAGCTACAGTGCCAGGTCCAGAAACTTTACCAATGGGCTTGCACAAAGGATGGTGGCAGAGCTGGCGTTTAGCATAGGGGTTAAGATGCTGCTCACAGGGCACTGTGGTGTAGTAGATTAAGCCTCTGTCTGTAGCGCTGGCATCCCATATGTGTGCTGGTTCAAGTCCTGTCTGCTTCACTTCCTTCCAGCTCTCTGCTGATAGCCTGGGAAAGCAGTGGAAGACAGCCTATGTGCTTGGGCCCCTGTACCCATATGGGAGACCAGGAAGAAGCTCCTGGCTCCTGGCTTCAGATCAGCCCAGTTCCAGCCTTTGTGGCCATTTGGGGAATGAACAAGCAGATGGAGACCTCTCCCTCTCTCTGTCTGTAACTCTGCCTCTCAAATAATAAATAAATCTAAGAGAGAGAGAAAGAGAGAGAAAGAGAGAGAGAGAGAGAGAGAGAGAGAGAGAGAGAGAGATGTTGTTTACAATGTCCATATCCCTGTCAGAGTACCTGGGTTTGAGTCCTCGCTCTGCTCCCCACTCCAGCTTCCTGCTAATGTGCACCCTGGGAGGCAGCAGGTGTAGGCTCATATACTTGGGTCCCTGCCACCCATGCGGCAGACCCAAATGGAATTCCTGGCTCCTGGCTTCAGCCAGGTCCAGTCCTGGTTGTTACAGGTATTTGGAGAGTGAACTAGTCATTGAGAAAATCTGTCTCTCTCTCTTTCAAATAAAATGAAAATAAATGAATTTTTTTTTTAAACAAAGCAAGTCTTGTTCATTGCTTTAAAAAAAAAAAGAACCGTGGCAGCCTCAAGGCAGGCAAAGCTTTCCAGAGAACAGACTCCTCAGTTGCAGGGCGGGGAGGTGACCCTCTAATGGCACATGTATGTGGAAAGCCCTACACGCTGAGCGCTGGGCCAGGCTCTTTCTGCGGGGGGAAGCCTGCCACAGGCAGGACTTGTGCTGCTTGGAGCCAATGGAATCCACACTGCCTGTTTAAGTAACAGTTGTGGTTTTTGTTTTTTTTTTCTTGAGTTTATTATTTGAAAGGCAGAGTGACACACACAGAGAGATATCTTCCATCTGTTGGTTCAATCCCCAAATGCCTGAAATAGCTGGGGCCAGGCCAGGCTGAAGCCAGGAGCCAGGAACTCCATTTGGGTTTCCCATGTGGGTGGCAGGGACCCAAGAACTTGAGCCATCATCTGCTGTCACCCAGAGTATATGTTAGCAGGAATGCTGGAACGGAAGCAGAGTAGCTGGGACTTGAACCAGGCACTCAGATATGGGTTTGTGGCCATCCACAACGCAGTCCCCAGTAGCAATTCTCAAGACAATGCCATGGGGAAGCAGCCCAGGCTGCAGGACCCAGCATGCATGCTGTTTGGGGGGCAGTGCTACCCAGGGGGAGGGCCCAGGACGCACGAGCTCCCTAGTGCGCTGACAGCTCTGTCAGGTAATCAGAAGCCTTTTTTCCTCAACCAAATTACAAGCTATCAGTTGCATCCTGTGTGGTTCTCAATGTGTAAGCATTCCTGTATCAACACGTGCCAATCACCTGGCTGGTACGCAGTCTGTGCGAGTCCTGACAGCTCTCAACTGAGACATAGCACCGGAAGGTCTCTGCCAGGGCTGAAGCAGTAGGGGGCAGGGGCAGCACAGCCCCACTCTCCACCTGCGACTGAGCACCCACCGTCAGGCCAGGCACCGGGCCACTCGCCTCATGCAGCCATCGCAGGCAATCCCCACAGCTGTCTTAAGAAATCGAGACTCTGTTCCCATTTTGCAGGCAGGAAGACTGGAGCTCAGCACGCCTAAGGCACTTGTCGAGGGTCACACAGCCAGCTGTGGCAGGGCTGGCTCTGGAGGCCAGGTTTGCCCATCTCCAAACCCAAGGGCTTTTCACTGGCCCCAGCTGAGCAAAGGGAGCGTGTTGCTGTATGCAGTCTTTGCTAGGACAGCATGAATGAAACATGGAGGCTGGCATGGGTGCTGGCAGGGCTCCAAGCCCGAGGATCAATGACCAGGGGCAAAGAAGCCCCTCCCCACTTCCTGTGACCATCCTCACTGCACTGCTAAGGCCCAATGAGCACAGTGGGACTTTGCCACTTCTGCTCCAGCTTCTACAGCTCTCTACTTCCTGGAGTCCAGGCCCACGGCGAGAAAGGTCTGAGCTGCAGCCAGCAGTGAGGCCGTCATGGCCTGTGTTAAAAATCAAGCCACCCCAGCTGGAGAGAACATGGTGGCTACACTGCATGTCCCTATGCATTCAGCCCCCAGCCGCACCCTCAGAGGAGCACAAGGCAGGACGAGGAGAGGGTTGCTGCTCACAGAGGTTGGCCCTGGGACTCAGACGCAGGGCAGAGAGAGGCTGGTGCTTCCCTGCTCTTGGAGTGCGCCTGCATGGCGGAGAGCGAGCAAGGACAGGAGCAGAGACGGATGGTGCCAGGCTCACCCTGTCCTGCCACACCTGCACCTCGGGTGCAGCCGGGCTCATGCTGGCAGCTCTCCTTGGCCTGCAGATGCAGCCCAGCCCTGGGTGTCCTCTCAACGCCCCTCTCTGAGGCTCTTGACTGCGGGCACCCCGGGGACAGGGCTGGGTTGGGAGCCCCGTCTCCAGGGTGAGCAGCCCTTCCCAGACCTTGAGTGCTGGCCACAAGCTGCTGTGCTCACCTTGCTGCCTCCTGGGCTTTTCCTTTTCCACTGAGGAAGACGGGGCCACGAGCAGAACTGCTGCTTCTGAGGAAGGAGTCTTTCCATCGGGGGAACCACGTGGGCACATGGGATCCAGTCAGTCGGGGGTCGTTCTCACCTTGTCCCTTCTCAGGGCTGGGGGAAGGGCCTGGCTCTCAGGGGCACCTGTGCACGCAGCAGCCTCTGCGCAGCGAGGGAAGGGCCCAGGAGCACAGGTCGGGGCTGGGTGGGACCAAGACGGCCTGCGGGTGACCATGGCGCTAAGCCAAGTTCTGCCATTACCCCCTGTGCTAGCCAGGGTGGAGCAGGGTGGGGAATGAGGTGGACCCAGCCCCTCACGGGTCAGAGGTTCACGGCTCATGGTGACCTTGGAGCTGGTGGAGACAGCAGTACAGGGGCGGCCCTGACCAGGGCCCAGCGTCGGTTTCTGAGTCCAGGCATTGCCTCACTTGGCGATCTCGCTCCCTGGGAGCTGGCCTCTCGGAGCAGGCTTTGCAGCAGGTCTCTGGCTTGGACCCTCACTCTGGACGGGCTGAGCAGCAGCATGTAGATGCAACAGCGTGTTGCTTATTCCAGTCACCTGAGCTGAACTACGATTTCAAGTTGTCCCGCCACAGAAAACTTTCCCGTGCTACACCCTGGGGAACCAGGCAGGGGCAGAGACGCCACAAGGCCAGCTGTCAGTGGGCTTACTTTTGTGAAGCACCACAGGTCAGGCTTGGGCTTCCCCCAGCAGGGGCTCCTAAGAGCAGAGGCTTTGCTACCCAATGCCCCCACCCTGTCCATCCCATCCCTGGACAGTCCTATCTGCACTCAGTGTTTGGGATGGACACTTCCCATTTTCTTTCCTCCGGCCAAGGCCTCTCCTAAGAGATCCACTGAACTCAGCTCCCTGGGAGGGCCGGGGCTTCCCTGTGGCTGCCTCACTTGCCTGGGTCTGGACTCTTGGCCTGCATCAGGCAGGAGCTGGGCACAGACTCCTGCAGCCACCCAGGAAAGGTGAGGCTGGCCCCGGATTTTTATTTGGGTCACTGTGACTGGCCGCCCCAGAGCTAGGCAGAGAGAGTGTGCAGGACAACGAATGACCCAAAGGTGCCAGCATCTCGTCCTCTGCCGCGCGGGACTTGTGTGGGTGGAGCTCAGGCTAGGGCCCTCCCTCTCCTTGAGGAGCTGGCGTGGGGCTGGTCCTGGCCTGGAGCCCCACAAGCTTCGGAGAAGGGCCAGGACCACATCTGGGCTTTCACCAGCTCTGCCTTCTCCAGCAGCACAGCTCCCCACGTGGGGCTCTTGTGCCTGAACCAAGAAAAGCAGAGCTGCTAATCTGTCAAGATTGATCTTAAAGACCACAGGAACGTGGCCTGCCTGCCTGCTTTCACTGGGGGCTGAGCTTCTGCCCACCTCCAGGCTCCTTGCTCTGGGGCTGGAGCCCAGAGCTGGGTCTGCCAGGGTGCCTGGTCTTGCTACAGAAGCCCCCTGTTTCCTGGCATAGCTAAGGCCTCACTTGCTCCAGGAAGTCTCTGCAGTTATCTGTCATCACTCCTCCGGCTTCAGGGTCTCCTCTGTTTCCCTCAACCTTCTATCCTCACCTGGTCCAGAGCACAGACACCTGAACATGTGTCCCTCTCTCTAGCCCTGTGGGAGGCAGTCAGATGGGGAAGGGAGATCCAGGGAAGGGAAGCCAACCCAAGTCCATCTGCTTTTAAAGTTACGTCCTTTGTCACCACCATCCAACGCTTCTCAAACCACCTATGAAAACGGACAAGTTGGTTTTGCTTTCAAAAACTCAATTCTGGGCCAGTGCTGAGGCGCAGCAGGATAACGCCCTGAACTGAAGCGCCGGCATCCCATATGGGCGCTGGCTCAAGACCCGGCTGCTCCACTTCTGATCCAGCTCTCTGCTATGGCCTGGGAAAGCAGTACAAGATGGCGCAAGTCCTTGGGCCCCTGCAACCATGTGGGAAACCTGGAGGAAGCTCCTGGCTCCTGGCTTTAGATCAGTGTAGCTCTGGCCGTTGCAGCTAGCTGGGGAGTGAGGCAGCAGATAGAAGATCTCTCTCTCTCTCTGCCTCTCTTCTGTGTGGCTCTTTCAAATAAATAAATAAATCTTTAAAAAAAAAACTTTCAATTCTGTCCCAGAATAATAATTATATAAAAGTGAATGATTAGGCCGGCGCCGCGGCTCACTAGGCTAATCCTCCGCCTTGCGGTGCCGGCACACCGGGTTTTAGTCCCGGTCGGGGCGCTGGATTCTGTCCCGGTTGCCCCTCTTCCAGGCCAGCCCTCTGCTGTGGCCAGGGAGTGCAGTGGAGGATGGCCCAGGTGCTCGGGCCCTGCACCCCATGGGAGACCAGGAGAAGTGCCTGGCTCCTGCCATCGGATCAGCGCGGTGCGCCGGCCGCAACGTGCCAGCCACAGCGGCCATTGGAGGGTGAACCAACGGCAAAAGGAAGACCTTTCCCTCTGTCTCTCTCTCTCACTGTCCACTCTGCCTGTCCAAAAAAAAAAAAAAAAAAAAAAGTGAATGATTAGAGACTGGTGCTGGGTGCAGCGGGTTGAAGCCTTGGCCTGTAGCACCAGCATCTCACATAGGCACTGGTTAGAGTCCCAGCTGCTCCACTTCTGATCCAACTCCCTACCAATGCGCCTGGGAAAGCAGTGGAGGATGGCCCAATTCTTTGGGCCCCTGCACCCACATGGGAGACCAGGAAGAAGCTCCTGGCACCTTTAGATCAGTTCAGCTCCGGCTGTTGTGGCCATTTGGGGAGTGAACCAGTGGATAGAAAACCTCTCTCTCTCTGTAACTCTTTTTTTTTTTTTTTTTTTTTTTTTTTTTTTTTTTTTGACAGGCAGAGTTAGAGAGAGAGAAAGACAGAGAGAAAGGTCTTCCTTTGCCGTTGGTTCGCCCCCCAAATGGCTGCTACAGCCGGCACGCTGTGCTGATCCAAAGCCAGGAGCCAGGTGCTTTCTCCTGGTCTCCCATGCGGGTGCAGGGCCCAAGGACTTGGGCCATCCTCCACTGCACTCCCAGGCCACAGCAGAGAGCTGGACTGGAAGAGGAGCAACTGGGACAGAATCTGGTGCCCCAGCCACAGGGGTGCCGGCGCCACAGGCGGAGGATTAGCCAAGTGAGCCGTGGTGCCAGCCTCTGTCCTTCAACTAAACAAAATAAATATAAAAAGAAGGATGATTAGAAATTTTAAATAAAATACACATATAAAATATATGCCTCCAAGGGCTGGCATTGTGGTGCAGCAGCTCAGGCTGTTGCCTGCGATGCCAGCATCCCATACAAACACCAGCCCCGGTCCTGATGGCTCCATTTCTGATCTAGCTCCCTGCTAACGCACCTGGGAAGGCAGAAGATGGTGGCCCAAGTGCTTAGGACCCTGCCACCAACGTGGGAAACTCAATGAAGTTCTGGGCTCCTGGCTTTGGCCTGGCCCAGGCCCGACCATTGTGGCCATTTGGGGAGTGAATCAGCAGATGGAAGATATCTCTTTCTCTATAAATCTGTCTTTTAAATAAATAAATCTTGTAAAAAAAATAAGCCTACATTTAAAATTTATTAGATTCATCAACATAAACTTTGTCTATCTAACTGCTCTGTTTCCAAAACTTTATTCTTAGTTTCTCAAAAACTCTTGTTGTAGACAAATTTGTATAGCTTTTGGTTCCACAGCACACAACAGGCCCCAGCAGACTGATGCCCCGTCTGGGGCGTCCTGCCAGGACTTCCGCGTGGCACCTGCCTTCAGGAAGATGTGAGAGGAGGACGAGCTGGAGATCCTCAGCTGGAGATCAACTGGGGTAGGAACAAAGGTGCACGCTGACGTCCTCAGAACAGCCAGCAGTTGAGGTTCCCCACTTCTCCCACAGCAGATGAATTTGTAACCAGGGAAAATGCAACAGGTGATGCAAAATTCGCCTGTGCAAAGATGTGTAAGTCCCTGGGCATCTGAAAGAAGGAAGTTTTCCCAAAGAAAACCAGATTTCTGTCCATCTGCTGTAGCATCATGGGTGAGAGTTGAAAGAGCAAAGAAAAAGATGGAGTACTTAGCTCTAAGGAAATAAGGGGCAATTAGGGGAGGCAGAAGAAAGCAGCTATGACAAGATACAGAGTTAACTTAGAAGAACATGGGGTGGGAGTTTGGTGTGGTGGTTAAGCCACCACTTGAGATGCCTGGAAGCCCATGTCTGACTCCTGGCTCTGCGCTCTGTTCCAGCTTCCTACCAACATGCATCCTGGGAGGTAGCAGGTGATGGCTCAAGTACTTGGGGTTCTGACACCCAAGTGGGAGAACCAGATTGAATTCCCAGATCCTGGCTTTGACTTGGCTGTTACAGGCATTTGGATGGTGAATTAGCAAATGAGATCTCTCTCTTTTTCCAATAAATAAAATAGAATTTAAAGATGCTTTAAAAGCAGAGCATGGACTGGTTCTAGAGGAGGTCAGAACACCTGAAGCTACGGAATATTTGAAAAAATAATCAATGCCAGAGAAACCCCTGGACACAGATGGCAATTCCTCCAACCTCGAGCTAGAGTCAAGGTCAAAGTCAGGCATTTAGTCTGTGAAGTCCCTGCAGGCTACCCTCACGTGCTCTGCTCTGCCCACAGAGGCCCAGCACCTAAGGGTTTCACTACAGGTGGTACCTACTGAAAACATTTAAAACACTCTCCAAACCAAAGGAATTCGTATGCCCCCACAGCCCCAGGGTTTATGACACAGGGTGGGATTCATGAGCTGGTTCCTGGCTCTGTGCTTCTGTGACCTTGGGTAAGTAAGTTACAGCTTTCTCATCTATCAAGTGGGCACAAGGCTGCTGTGAAGGTATCTGAGATGAGCTAAAGGAGCACAGGGTGTTAGGGAAGCGCTCTGAACCCTGCAGGGTGGCTCGCGGGCACAGGTGTCTATGTCTGCCTTTGGGACGCTGGCTCTTTGAGGGGAGAGGTTTTCCGCATGTGGAACAGGCTGAAGCTCTGGCACCCAGGAAAACTGTCTGGCATTGTGTCAAATGAATGAAATGAAGTATTTTTAGGAGATGGGAGAAACCTGAGTCTGATTAAACAGCAACATGAAGGAGGCCAGAATGAAGAATGGGTGTGCAGGTTCCTGGGCAGGTGGAAAGGCTGGAGAACCTGGGCCCCGGGGGAGAGACAGACTGCAGAGAGCCGGTGTGACTGAAGTGTCCGGACCCAGGGACTGACTGGATATTTGGTTGCGAGTAGAAGAAGAAAGATTAAGTCCCTGGTGTCCGGCTCAGGTGAGAACAGACAGCGGTGTCGTTTGCTGAACTGGGCACCATGCACTGGTCAGTTCATGGGGAGTTCGGGGAGCTGCAGACACTGAGTTTGGGAGCCTATATCTGTTTAGGGGAGCTGTCCAGCAGGAGGCTGGGCCAGGAGATCTGGGCTGCAATCAGACTGGAGAGGCACTGGCACTGAGTGCTAGTGGGGGCAGCGGAGTCAGAAGAGAGGGACCCTGGAAAGCACCAGCTTTGAAGGATGGGCTCAGGGGAGGGAAGATGTTTGTGCTGCAGGCAGAGGAGGGACCGTCAGAGAGGCATCTGGACGGAAGTGAGAAGCGAGAACTTCAGCATGGAGGAAGGGCTCAATATTGCCAAACGTTTCCGAGACTTCACAGGAGAAGGTCTGTGGATCCATCAGGTCTGCCAGCCACTGCTTTTTGGTGCTCTGGACAGGAGCATGTGGAGAGGCGGGTGGGAGGGGATGCTGGATGATACAGAGTGCAGCCTCAGGGGACGTGAGGCAGCAGGGAAGGCAGCTGGATCCAGCCTCACGCCCACCCCCGGCGGGAAGGGCAGGTGCCCACCTCGCTCCCCGTCTGGAAGGGGGAGGATACTAAACAAGTAGAGAAGTGCAGAGCACTCTGTTCTCCTCTGTGATTTATGGTATGGGCAAAGCTTAGTAAGGATGCCTCTCAACCCACCACCCCTCCCTGGTAGTGCAGGGACAAAAATCTCAGGCTCTTTCTCTACAAGGGCAGAGGGAGGGGCTGTGGAACGTGGGTGTACCGGATACCCAGCCGCCCTGGCCAGGCGCCCGCATGCCTTCAAAACCCCCAGGGAAGTGCAGTCATCCTGTACCTTCTCACGCAAGGGCCCCAAAACACGCAGCTGGGACTCCGTCAACTCCCCAGACTTCCCGCCTCTGGGAACTCTGCAAGCGTTCTTGGCCATCCTTGCACTCTGGGGGACCCAGTCAGCTTGGGCCATGGAACCGACCCCCTAGTAGTCTGAGAATCACACAGTCACAGACACACAGCACACCTGCTGCCCTCCTGAAGCAAGGTGTGGTGTGTCTCAAGAGAAGTGTGGTTTTCCTCTGGGGAGTTGGGTTCTACACCATAACCTCCTTAGCTATCACCAGACATCTGACAGACCTCCATGAAACAGCACCTGTGAGAGCAGGTGGAATGCCCAGGTAAGCAGGTGGGCTCTGTGGTCAGAGTACTTGGGCTCAAAACCAGATTTCATCACTTCCCACCTGTGTGACCTCAGGCAAATTGCTTGGCTCTTCTGTGCCTTCATTTACTCATATTTAAAACTGGACCAATAAGAGCAGCTATCTCCTATGACTGTTGGGAGGACTGAAACAGAAGAAATAGGGAGAAGTCTTAGCACAAAGACCTAATACAAAGTAAACTCTGAGCAGGCACTGGCTGCCAGTGCTCTGCGCACAGCGTGGAGCCGGCCACGGGCACAGCTTGCAGGTGTTATACTTTCTTCCAATCCTGAGCAGCCTCACTGACCACCACATAAAAGACAAGACTCACTAGGAAGTGTGTGTGGCACACAAAGCAGCAACAACCATTCAAACGTATGAAGGAAAAGTGCCACCGGAAATGTTTTTTTGCTTTGAGCCAAAATTTAAAGTGTTTGCTGTGACCTACTGTGGGATTTTTATTGCTTCCTGAAAAGACTTATCTATTTATAATTAAAGTCACTGAGTATGCAGAACTCACTTAGTAAGGATCTATCATTAGATTTTGCTGCTATGACACATCATCTCAACTGATTCTCTTGACTAGCAAGTTAAGTAATGCTCAGAATTTCTAAGATCACAGAGCCTGTTAGGGGAGGAATCTACAAGAATTTTGGCCTTCAAGCCTCATCTCCTTCCAATCTAGCATGTACTGGAATATGTCATAATAATTATTTTTCTTCAATAACCCTCTGTACTCAAAGAGTGTTTTATTAACATTTTTAAAACATTTATTTATTTATTTGAAAGGCAGAGTTACAGAGAGGCAGAGAGAGAGAGGGAGGGAGGGAGGGAGAGAGATGGAATCTTCCAGCTACTGGTTCACTCCCCAAATGGCTGCAGCAGCCAAGGCTGAGATGGGCCAAAGCCAGGAGCCAGGAGCTTCTTCCAGGTCTCCCATGTGGGCCCTAGCACCTGGGCCATCCTCCACTGCTTTCCAAGGCGCAGTGACAGGGAACGGACCCCCGAGACACAAAAAACAAATGAGGTGAGCCCACAATCTCCTCGCGACTGCCTGATGACACAGTCCAACCTGCAGTGTAGACGGGGAACCCAAATGGAGCTCAGCTGATTTTCCGAGTTGAGAAAACAGAACACAGTCTAGGGAGGCCAAGGAGGCCAGGACGACACTGCCGCAGAGGAGAGCACTACACAGACGGTTCCAGATATCTGCAGAGCAGTTCCCTCAAGTCTTTAGAAAAGTACTGATCCATGAATGCACGTGAGGAAACCCTGAGGCCGAGGAAAGAGCCACTGGGAAGTAGTGGATCAAACAATTCCTGGTGTCGACACTGGGTGGAAACTGTTCATATCCACACAAAGCAGATTGGGAATGAATCAGCTAGGGTGGAAATTCCTCATTTTACTTTTTTTTTTTTTTTAATTTATTTATCTTATTTGAAAGTCAGAGTTATACAGAGAGGAAGAGACAGAGAAAGAGAGACAGATCTTCCATTTGCTGGTTCACTCCCCAAACGGCCACAATGGCCATGGCTGGGCCAGGCCAAAGCCAGGAGCCAGGAGCTTCCTCTGGGACTCCCATGCGGTGCAGGGCCCAAGCACTTGGGCCATCCTCCACTGCCTTCCTGGGCCACAGCAGAGAGCTGGACCAGAAGCGGAGCAGCCAAGTCTTGAACCAGTGCCCATATGGGATGTCAGCATCAGAAGCAGTGGCTTTACCTGCTATGCTGCAATGCTGGCCCAGAAATTCCTCATAATACAGGAGGCACTGGGTAGAGTTCTCAGGATACTGCATTAGAAAACCAGCCCCAGATAAAAGGCTGCTCAAGACCTGCCCCAGCAATGTGACAGCCAACCTCATGGGAAGGGCTCTGTGGCACGGCAGGTTGAGCCACACTTGGAGGCTCACATCTCATGTCTGAGTGCTAGCTCATGTCCTGGCACCTCTGCTTCCACTGAGCTTCCTGATAATATGTCCTGGGAAGCAGCAGGCGATGGCTCAAGCACTTGGGCCCTGCCACCCATGTGGGAGACCCAGATGGAGCACTGGATTCCTGGCTTTGGCTTGGTCCAGCCCTGGCTGTGGCAGGCATCTGGGGAGTGAGCCAATGGATGGAAGACTCACTCTCTCTGTGTTCTTCTGCCCTTCAAGTAGATAAAAGTAAATAAATGTTTTTTAAAAAATCAAGCCCCAAAAGGATAAAACTGACTCCAAATAACTTAACTACATGCCCAAGAGAGTTCTAGCACTATTTAAAGGAATGAAACAATATCTAGCCAGAACAACGTAAAATTCACATTGTTAGAAATTCATTAAAAAATTATCAGGCTCAGACTAGGTGTCGTGGTGCAGCAGGTGCCAGTTCGAGTCCCACCAACTCTGCTTCCTGCGTACTGAGGAAGGCAGTGGGTGATGGCCCAAGTACATGTGGGAGATCTGGATAGAGTTCCTAGCTGCTGGCTTTGGTCTGGCATAGCTCTGGTTGTTGTGAGCATTTGAGGAGTGAACAAGTCTATCAAAATCTCCCTGTCACTCTGCCTTTCAAATACATAAATAAATAAGAGAAGAAAAATTAACAGGCATGCAAAGAATTAGAAAAACATAGGCCTTAGCCAGGAGAAAAATTAACAAACAGAAACAATTTCAGAAATGACAGGGATGGGAGAGTTAGCAGACAAGGGTGTTAAAACAGATACCATAAACGTGCTGCACATGTTCAGGAAGGCAGAAGAAAGTATGAACATCATAAGGGACAAAGCAGAGGACATAAAAAGACCTAAATGGAACTTACCAGGGATTAAAAACACAACATCTGAAATAAAAACACACTTGATGGGATTAACAGATGATTAGGCACTAACAAAAAAGCATCAGTGGCCATGAAGACAGAGCAGTGTTATAGCAAAGAGAGGACTCAAAATGAGAGCCTCAGGGAACGGTGGGACAAAAAGAATCCTGGGGAAGGAGATAGGGCAGGAAAAAAACTTTCCAAAAGTAAGGGGGAAAAATCCAAATTTCATGAAACAAACAAAAAAAATGAAAAGAATGGACCCACAGAATCAAGGAGGTAAACAAACTGCTAGCTAACTAAATACAAAGAAGACCACAACAAAGCGTATCATAATCATATTTATCACTGGAAACCAGTGATAAAAAGAAAAATCTCAAATAGGAGCCAGAAAAAATAACCCTCAATATTACACACAAAGGAATAAAACGAGAATGACAGAAGACTTTTTGTCCCAAACTATGCAAACTCAAAGAAAATGAAGCTACATCCTTCAAGTACTGGGGTAGTGGGCGCTGTCCACTCAGAACTGCATATCAAGCTAAAAACTGAAAGATTCCTCTCTCATTGGACCTGTCCTACAAGACATGTTACACAAAGTTCTTCAGACAGGAGAGAAAGGATGCCAGATGGAATGTTTCAGCACGGGGAAGAAGAACAAGCAGTGAGGCTTTTAAGTACAGTCCGAAGGACTCTACCTTCCTCATTAAAAAACTAAACATTGCTTACCTGTGCTAAAATACACCCAGCGTAAAATTTACCATCTGAACCACTTTTAAGTACGCACTCCGGTACTATTAAAAACATTCACACAGTCACACACCAACGTTCAGCATTCTTTTTCATCTTGCCAACCTGAAACTCCAAATCCATTGTAACTCCCCCTTCCCTGCTACCCTGGTATGTGGTCACTACCATTCTACTTTCCGTCTCCATGAACTGGACTAGTCTAAGCACCTCATACAAGTGGAGTCAAACAATATGTGTGTACTTCAAAAAGCTCATGGAAGAGGGAATTAAAAAGTAAGTATATAGGGGCAGGAGCTGTGGAGTAGTAGGTTAAGCCTCAACCTGTGGTGCCGGAATCCCATATGGGCATCAGTTCAAGTCCCAGCTGCTGCACTGCTGATCCAGCTCTCTGTTATGACCTGGGAGAATAGTGGATGTTGGCCCAAGTCCTTGGGCCGCTGCACGTGTGTGGGAGACCTGGAGGAAGCTCCCTGTCCTGGTTTCAGATTGGCCCAGCTCCAGCCTTGCCATTTGTGGAATGAAACAGCAGACAGAAGACCCCTGTCTCTGTCTCTCCCTCTATCTGTAACTCTGTCTCTCAAGTAAGTAAATAAATCTCAAAGATGTTTCTGGAGCTTTTAAAAAAAGTAAGTATACAATAGTGCAAATTTTTTTGAAAACCTTATTAGTTTTTTATGATATGTATTTTTCCATGAGCTTTTTGGAAGTTACTCACATTTGTCCTTTTGTGAATGCTTTTTTTTTTTTTTAAGATTTATTTATTTATGTGAAAGGCAGAGTGATAGAAAAAGAGAGAGAGAGATGGACAGACACACAGAGAGGTCTTCTATCTGCTGGTTCACTCCACAAATGACTGTAATAGCCAGGATTGGACCAGGCTGAAGCCAAGTGCTCTGAACTCCATCTGGGTCTCCCACATGGCCCAAGCACTTGGCCATCTTCCACTGCTTTCTCAGGCACATTAGCAGTGAGCTGCACTGGAAGTGAAGTAGCCAGGACTTGAATTGGCACCCATATAGGATGCCAGCACTGTAGGTGGCAGCTCAACCCAGCACCATAGCACTAGCCCCTCCCCATTCACCTATAAATCACTTTAAATAATTGACTATTTCGATAAAAATAAAATAATGCTCAGTGTTTATAATGCTTATGAATGTAAAATGTATGAGGAAACAACACAAAGTATAGAAAGGGGAAACGGAATTATATTGCTGTAAAGTGGTTAATCTCAAGAGTCTAGTAATACTTGAAAATAGGTTATAAACTAAAGATGTATTTTGTAAACTCTAGAACAACCAGGAAAACATGAAACAAAGAGGTACAGCTATTAAGCCAGTAGTGGAGGTAAAATGAAATCATAAAATACTCAATTAATCCAAAAGAAGGCAGGAAAAGAAAGGGGGAAAAAAAACAAAAAGGAAACTGGCAGCAACATGGTCAATTTAAACCCAATCATACTGATGATTACACTAAATACAAATAGTATGGAAACATTATAAATACTCCAACAGATGGGAAACACTGCCAGATTGGATTAAAAAGCAAAACCCAACTCTGTGCTATTTCTATGAGATCTACTTTAAATGTAAATATAGAGAGAGGGTAAAGTAAATAAATAAAAGGACAGGCTGCTGCCCAACCAGCCCTGAGATGGCTCAAACATAAACCTCCTTCTTCAAAGAAAGGTAGATGGATAGGAACACACACACCATGGTAAAGATAACTTTAAAAAGGCTGAAGTGGTTATGCTAATATCAGATAAGGACGATTTCAGAGCAAGGGACATCTGAAAATAATGAAAGAATCTTAGAAATGGGACGGGACAACCCTAAATGTCCTCATTTATTACCCAATGACAGAGCTTCAGAGCACATGATGCCAAAGCTGATAAACGGAGACTTCAACACCTCTGCTGGTCATCGCTAGACTAAGTGGACAGACAACCAGCAAGAAGGATGTGGGAGACTTGACAAACACCAGTAAGCAATCTAACCTGATGGTCAGAGATGACTCCATAGCAGAATGTTTTCTTCAGTATCCATAGGACATTCACCAATATGACTTCATTTGGCCGTAAAACTCACCTCTTGGTGCCAGCACTGCAGCATAGTGGGTAAAGCCACAACCTGCGATGCTGGCATCCCATATTGGTACAATTTTGAGTCCTGGCTCCTTCTCTTCCCATCCAGCTCCCTGCTAATGTGCTTGGGAAAGTAGCAGAAGGTGGCCCAAATACTTGGGCCCCTGATCCACATGAGACCTGGATGAAGCTCTTGGCTCCTTCTTGGCCCAGCCCCGGATGTTGTGGTCATTTAGGGAGTGAACCAGCAGATGGAAGATCCTGTCTCCCTCTTTCGCTCAGTAACTCTTTCAGATAAACAAACAAATCTTAAAAAACAAAAAACAAAAAACAAAAAACCTGAGGGGCCAGTGCTATGGTGTAGCAGGTTAAGCTGCTGCCTGAAGTGCCGGCATCCCATATGGGCGCCAGTTCGAGACCCAGCTGCTCTACTTCCAATCCAGCTCTCTTCTCTGACCTGGGAAAGCAGCAGAAGATGGTCCAAGTTCTTGGGCCCCTGCACCCGCATAGGGGACCCGGAAGAAGTTCCTGGCTCCTGGCTTCAGATCAGTGCAGCTCCAGCCGTTGCGGCCATTTGGGGAGTGAACCAACGGATGGAAGACCCCCCCACCCCCGTCTTTCCTCTCTCTGTGTAACTCTTTCAACAAAATAAATAAATCTTTAAAAAAAAAAAAAGAATTGAACTTCACTCTTACTATTCACTGTCCACAAAAACTGACTCAAGAAGGAGCAAAGATGGCCAAGTGTGGTGTGGCCTCTGGGCCTGGAGTACATGACCCTGGGAAGGCCGAGTGTAGCCGTGGCACTGCAAGGGATTCCTAACATGGGAAGAACATGTTCCTTGACTTTTAGGTGTTTTGCTACGCACTGTGAAGGAAAATTCTGATTCAGCATTTGGCAGGTATTTCTGAGTTGACTCTGGAGCAGGTGGTCCTGACTCCTCTATCCAGGCTCCCTGCTCTCCCAGCGAGGATATTTCTTCTCTGTACACTACCTCTGTGCCTTGGAATGGAAAGACTGCTTCTCTTTTGTTCCACCTCTCACATCCAAGAGAGAAACCCGTGGGATGCAGCTTTCCTCCAACTTCTTCAGGAAGAAAGAAGCAATGGACACGGGTCTTCTGACTAATTCCAAAGAAGTTATTCTACAAGCTGAAGGCTGGTGTTCAATTTGAAGCAGGTGCCTAGGGGGTGGTGGTCGTGAATCCTTTACCTCTTCTTCAAACCAGAAGACTAAATAGCAAGTTCAGATGTCTTCCAGTTTCACCACTATTACGATAAGCACAGTAGAGACTGTTGCAGAAAATTCCAATGTGCTTTTCTAATTTGAAATGGGAAGAGATGGAAAATAGTGACACACGTTTATGCATTTAAATCCTGGTTATCTTGTGACATTGATTCACTTGCTGGGCAAGAACAGAGGTCTAAGTCTGCAATTACATCTTGGATATGCTACAACAACACAGGGACGAGACACGAAGGTTGATTTCACATGTGGATGAATTTCTTTTCAATACACATGTCCAAATATTTGGAAGAAAAAGAGGGATTTTTTCTCCTAGAGAAGGAAGCTGTTGTTGACTTCTTTCTCAGAAGTCTTTGGACAATTGGTATTTTTAATTTGTTTTCGTTTTTCTAAGGGACAACAAGATTGTAGAGCAGCTTACCCGCTGACTGCTTGCTTAGATTTAATCAAAAGGGTGGTGAAAGGAAACGAAACAGTTTTGTGTGCAGGGATGGACAGCCCTGTCACCTCCCCAGCACGGAGGCCGCTGTGTTACCAGGGACTTTGTTCTTTTCTGTGCAGTGTTGCAAAGCACTTCAGATCCTGTTTTCCATGTTGCTATGGCTGGAGGACAACGACATGGGTGGCTTTTTTCAGTACAGGAGACGCGATGGACCCTTTAATATAGACTGCCCTCAACTCTGGACACAGAGGAGTGGGAAGACAAAGGCAGAAAAGCTGCCTTGTGATCCCTTCTCCTACAGGAAAGAAACAAAGATGTCTTCAGCAGCTCCTTCTGACTTCTGGCATTTTGCCTTAGACAACCTCATCCGTGGTAAAGCAAGGATGACTTCCTTCAGCCCAAGATGGTTACCTGGGTATCTGCTTGATTTTTATTTTTCTTTTTTTTTTAAGATTTATTTATTTGAAAGAGTTACACAAAGAGAGGAGAGGCAGAGAGAGAGAGAGGTCTTCCACCCAATGGTTTACTCAGAGCTGTGCCGATCCAAAGCCAGGAGCCAGGAGCTTCTTCTGAGTCTCTCACACGGGTACAGGGGCCCAAGCACTTGGGCCATCTTCTACTGCTTTCCCAGGCCATAGCAGAGAGCTGGATAGGAAGTGGAGTAGCTGGGTCTCTAACCGGCACCCATATGGGATGCCAGTGCTTCAGGCCAGGGTGTTAACCTGCTGCACCATAGCGCCAGGCCCTGCTTGATTTTTCTAGGTGAGAGGTATAATGCTAGGTGGAGAAGGCTGGGACTCAGGTATCTTCCCCTAATTGGAACTGCTCTTGATCAGAGAATGGGCCTCAGAAGAAAAGTTTCCAAACTTAGTGTTGGGTCACTGTCGATTTAGAAGAAATTTAGGCTCTGGAAAACCTCAAGAAAAAAAGTTCCAATAAGAAAAAACCAAACACAAACAAACAAAAAACTCAAACTGGGTCATAGACCTAAATGTAAGGCCTAAACCTATAAAACTTCTAGAGGGGCAGGCATTGTGGGGCAGTGGATTCAGCTGTTGGACCCACATCTTCCTGCTAATGTCCACCACAGGAGGCAGCAGGTAATGACTCAAGTACTTGGGTCCCTGCCACTCATGTGGGAAACCTGGATGGCCTGACCTCAGTTATTGTGGGTATTTGGGGAGTAAACCAGCAGATGGAAGACTGATCTCTCTTTCTCTCTCCCCTTTCTCTTCTCTCTGACCGCCCCCCCCCCCCGCATTGCTAAGCCATTCAAATAAATAAAAACAAATAAGTAAATCTGAAAAAAAGGAATCCATTCTACCCCTGGGTATTGACCCAAGAGAAATTAACACGCATGTCCACAGAAAAACCTGTACACGTAGGTTTACAGTGGCTTTATTCAAAGTCACCCCAAACTTCTGACCTGAGAGTGGACAGGCAGGCTGTGTAACATCCACACCACGGAACACGATTCGGCAATGCAAAAAGGCATAAACAACTGGTATACACAACCCATGTCTCAGTTAAGAATGCATTACAACTAAATGAAAGATGCAGACACAAAAGCGCAAAAGCCTACATACTACATGACTTCACTTACCCCACAGCCCAGAAACTCTACAGGGTCAGAAAACAGATGAGAGGTTGCTGGTGACTGGGGTGGGGGATGGGGTTAACTACAAAGGCACTTGGGGAGCTTTCTGGGGGTGAAGCAAATGTGCTATTGATTATTGTGATGATTTCACAAAGCATGCGTTTGTCAAAACTCAGAACTGCACTAAAAGGCAAATCGGTACTATATGCATACTTTGATGAGCTTCACTTAACCAAACTGTGACACATCCGTACAATTGTATATTATGCAATTGTTTCAAAAATGAGATGGATCCATATGTGCTGGCAATGAGGTCATCTCCAACGTGCATCGTGGGGGGTTAAAAATCAAGGTACAGAACAATAAACAAGGCGTGTTTTCCTTTACCGGAACATTGGGGAGGGGTCTGGAGTGGCAGTACCCTTCGTACTGTTTGAGTTTTGTTTTTCAAAACCACATGCCTGTCTTATTTTCAATTAGGAAAAGCAAAAGAAACCTACACATGGGTCAAAGAAAACTCACAGGTGTCTGGGCCACAAGACCGAGTCCTGCCGGCTCGCGAAAACATGTGTAAAGACATAGAACACACTGCCAGACACATTAGCGGCGCTCAGTAAACAGCTGTGGGAAGCCGAATAGTTGGAACTGATTCAGAAGGCAGCCCCTGGACAAAGAGATCTCTCTCTGAGCCCTGGATCCCCTGCCAGCACAGCCCCCTGCCCTACACACGGAGCTACGCTTGGATTGCTCACATTAGGAAAGCAAAGGAGTCTAAAACCCAAAGGCCCTGGGTTTACTCCGGGGCTGTCTGTTTCTCTGCATAGCTCTGCAGGCACATTGTGCACCATCCCTCACCCCTCGGCAGTTCAAGGGCTGGGAGGCAAGTCCTTCCCCCAGTGAGCAGAGCCCACCCACGGGCTCCCATGGTGGGCCATGTGCTACTCACACCCCACGCCCAGAGGGTCCTGCGTAGCTTTCCCTCGCACCCTCTGAGTCAGAAGCTCCTATCACTTTCTGAAGGAACAAGACAAGCCTGATGGTCTCACTGCACCCCAAGACACAAGACAAGACTATCTCACCCTTAAGCCCCTCTTCCATACCACGGCTTCAGGAAAGAAAATCTAAAAGGAGAAGGTGGATAAGTGAGTGAGCCTAAATCCTTGGCAGCATTTGGTAAAAGAAACTTTCTGGATTGAGTGCCTTTTTTCAGTGAGCCTGGTATCAAGGAAACCAGGAGCTCTGGAACGCAAGATGGAATGACATGGGAGGAGCTAATACTCAGCCTCAGAAGTCTCTTTGTCCCTGCTTTGTTTGGATTGGCCTCTCCGAAGCCAGCTGTTGGTCTGTCTTCCAAAAAGCTTTGCTGGGTCTCTGACACCAGATCACAGGAGCTTCTCTAATTGGTGGTCTTGGCTGCTATGGATGCTTGGGCCTCTATGGGACAGCCACGGAGGCTCTCACTCCTCACAGCTGGTGGGACAAGCCACACCACCAGGTGCCAGCTCCAGGAGGCAGGCACAGAGTGTGGCCAGAGTGGGAACCAACTACAAGCAAAGGCCTTTCTAGGACACAGGAGGGATGTTAGGACAGAATCTTGTTTCCCCAGCAGGTCGTGTGTGGCCGCGAGGGCTGTGGTGCGGGCTGCTCAGGCAGAGGAAGGAAAATGGAAGTGCTTACCGGGGGAAGATGGCGGTCATCAGGGCAGAAGCATAGCCAGGCTTGCACGCTCCCTCGGAGAAGTTTGCGTACTTGGTGGCTAACTCAGCAGGCCTATGGGGAGAGAAGGACAGTCACAGCTTGCCAGGCATGGAGCAGTACCTGGGCTTTCAATTCATGAAGAGACGTGGGTGTCTGCACCTGGAATAAAGCCTCACTCCCCACCAGCAGCACCTCAGGCCCTTTTCTACACCAGGGCCCCCGTGATCCTATCTGCTAGGCCACTCTCCTAATGCTCACAAAGGCTGGGAATGGGCAGGCTGATGCCAGGAACTGGGAATTCAATCCAGGTCTCCCACCTGGGTGGTAGGAACTCAATTGTGTAAGCCATCAGGATCTGCATTAGCAGGAAGCTGGACTCAGGAGCTGGAGCTGGGAATCAAATCCAGGTGCTCTGACATGGGATGTGGTCACCTTAACCAGTGGGCTCAATGCCTGCCCCTCACATGGATCCTCTACAGCAAGCCTGATACCAAGGAAGTCAGGAACTCCATCTGGGCTCCCAGCCCTGGGGAGCAGCACTTGGTGCTCCTTGGGTTGAGACTGTTAGCGGCCCTGCCTTCCCACCTTCCTGGAATGTTCCTACATGTCCAGTCTCATCCACTCCTCTTCTCTTGCACACGCTCTGTGACCCTCTAGTGGGAAGCATGGCCAGTGGCCTGAATATGGACACAACAAACGTGTCCTTGGGACTCCTGCCGTAACCACTGGACGCTCAGTGGGGCATGCGCTCCTGCAAGGTTACCCTTGGTCCTTCTCCAGCTAGCTAATGCCTACCGGCTCTTCACAGCTACACTCGGCTTCACTGGGAGCAGTGCCCCGAGTCCAGACTGGGCCAAGTGCCTCCTCTGCGCTCCACCAGTCCCTCCCCTGCCACCCTCATGACATGCACACCTGACAGCACTAGCCAGGCTGTCTGGTAATTGTCAGTGGCGAGTGTCCTCGCATCACTCTGTAAATTCCTGAGGTCAGGGTCTGCGTTAACTTTGCCCCTGGCTCCTTGTACAGAGACAGGCACACAGAAGATCTCTTTAATTTCTACAAAGGAAAAAAGTGACCCTGATAGCCCCCATTGTACTCTGCACAGCTGGCAAGGCAGGAGACCACAGGCCAGGGACTGCGGAATGAGCAATTGTGTGACTGCCATCATCTTTGGATTTCAGTGTGGTTTATGGGTTTAATGGGTTCACTGTGGGGCTGGAGTCACTGCCCTATCACCCAACACTCTGCTCTCTGCACCCTGGAGGAAATCACAACTCAAGAACAGGGTCTCTTCAGTGAATTGGCTCAGTGACTGTGGGGCACCTGAGTGAGCTCTGGCTGCCAGCTCTAAGCCCCAACCTCCTCCACCCCTGCCCATGGGCCCAGTGCCAGCACTCTGGTGTCCAGCTGCCTTCAGGCAAGTCTGCCATAAGCACTGCCTTCTGCAGGGACTCGGGGAGGCTGGTGGTGCCTGTACTGCACGGCGAGAGACGGTGCTGCCAATAGCTGGTTCACTCCTTGACCCCCATGGGCCAAGTACAGGGCCTTGCCCAGAGTAAATGAGCCAAACACATCTACGTCCATGTGCGATCTCGTTCAGAAATCTACATTTTGAAACCTTCCCTACCAGTGAAACTCAAAGCCTGAAATGTAAATGACACACCAGAGTTGGGATTTTATTTGGTAGGCAAAAGAAAGTCAAAAATTTCAACAAGAGAACAATAGTATTTCCTTATGCAAACTACACTTTCAAAATGAAAATTGAACGTCACAGCAATTACTGCATTCACTGGGAGCTTCTGGCCTCGGCACGGTGATGAGAACATTCTAGGTTGCTTTCAGTTACTCCTTGTAACAGCAATGTGAGCAGGTGCTGTGAATGACCAATCCACACACGGGCTCAGCAGGTTAAGCTAGTACTTGGACACCAGCATCCCATACTGAGTGCCAGCTTGTGTTTCGGCAGCTCCACTTCCCATCCAGCTTCCTGCTAACACAACTGAGAAGGCAGTGGAGGATGGCCAAAGTTAATTGGGTCTTTGCCACCCATGTGGGAGGCCTGGATGGAGTTCTGGGCCCCTGGCTTCAGCCTGGACCAACCCCATTCTTTGTGGCCATTTGTGGAGTGAACAAGCAAATGGAAGACCTCCCCTCAGCATTCTCTCTCTCGCTCTCTCTCTACACTAACACATACACACACACACACACACACACATCTTTTTTTCTCTCCCTCTCTCTCTGCCTGTCAAGTAAATAAATGAATCTTTTATAAAAAAAGAACAGGATCTCATCCAAGATCATACAGCTGGAACATGGCAGGTACTGGATTTGACTGGCTCCTCTCTAAACCAGCAGCCACCAGCCACCAGCCACGTGACCACAGAGGAAGGGGCGGGGCCCAACGACAGTACAGGGTTGCTCAGGGTGTTCGGGGTGGCTCGAGGCAGCCTACAGTAGGGGGCCCACAGCCTTCCCACAGGAAGCACATGGCAGCGCAGCATCCGAATCCCTCCCTGTCCTGTCCCCCATTGCCCACCGTCTGCCCGTCGGCCTTTCAGAGTCCCAGAAAGTTTCATAAAGAAGTCGAAAGACAGGTGGCAGCTGCCCTTCTTAACACAGAGCATGGCGGAGATAAATGTATGACACAAGCCAACACTTTGACCACATCTTTCCTGTCTCTAGTGCTTGCGGGTGGACTCCTAGTGAGGTGCTTACAGGTTCAGGGCTGTGGATGGTCCAGGGTTCATGGGTTCAGATCATCCAGCGGGGAGCACAGGGAAGCCAGAACCCAGCAGGGAAGGCAGGGGACAGGGCAGAGCCAGCAGGAAGAGCTTTCAATCAACCCTTCACCCCGCAAGCAACAGTGGCTTCTAACACGCACAACTGGGCACAGTGGGCCCTGCCGTCGAGTGATTACCAAATTAAAATGCCTTGGAAATGGCCTCCTGCGTATCCCAGTGAGAGAAGAATAGGGGGAGTGTTGGGGACTCTGAGTCATCCAGCAGGCTGGGACCTCTGGGGCACTGTGCGGTCAGAACCACCAAGAATGACTGTCGCCAACTCCCTCAGGCCAGCATACTTAGTTTCTCTCAGGCACTCCCGCTCCAAATGCCAGGAGGCCTCGCAGATGTCTGATCCAATCATTCGGCCCTTGTTCTCCTGGACCTCACAGCTGGCCTTTCGTCTGGCGAGAGGAAACTCTGCAACCAGTAAGAGCACCCTTTGTCCTGTGAACGTGACGGGTGCAAGCCGCTGCCTGTCAGGGGACACCCACGGGGACAGCGGGGAGCCCAGGGAAGGGACCAGACCTCCACTCCCCTGCTTCACCGAGATGAGTAATCAGCCACAGAGGGGGCCGCGAATGGCAAGGCCGTTGTTTCTGGAATCAGAAGCTTCCAGTGAGGACGCTGACCAGCTGTGCGACCTGGGGCAAGTGGGGGGAGATGTGATTCTCAGCTCCCTCGTGTACACTGGGAACCGAGTTAATTCCCAGGGTCTGGTGAGGATGTGGTAAGGAAGCAGGTGTGGTCCTCTGCAGCAGTACACGGATGCTACTGTATGACGAGGCATGAAGGCAAGCGGCCAGCACGTGGAGGCTCTGAGCCTCAAGCCTGCACTTGATCCGGAGGGACTGGCATTACCATAAAGCCGATGCATGGCTCCCAGCAGGAGGGCACCCTCGAAGGGTCAGCATTTGGGAGATGAGAAGTTAGCAGGAGGCTGAGTGGAGCAATCAGGCAGGTAGCAAACTAATCAGGAGACAGAGTGCTGTTACAGTTGCGGAGGGAAGGAGATGTGGCAAGAAGGACGAAGGGACCAACTGTGACAACCCCTGGTGGCCTGGTAAGGTGTGGCTGTACAATTGCCTGCTAGGCTTGGCAACATGGAGGCGCAGGTGACTTTGACAAGAGCTGTTTCACTGGTGTGTGTGGGCAAACTCTGATTTCATGGGACCTAAGAGAAAATGGGAGGAGAACAGCCAGAGTCCTAGAGACTATTTTTATGAGTTTTGCTACAAAGGAAGGGAGGGGTGGGGAGAGAGAAAGAGGGGTGGGGCAATAGCTGAAGGGTAAAGACAGCATTTTTTGAGGTTGGGAAATATTTTAGCATGTTTATAAGCTGGCTAGAATATGAGAAAAATCTCATGATGCAGTAGAGATGAGACAGTTGCCGGAGGAATGCCCTTGAGAAAGTGTGTGTGTGGCAGGCGGGGTGGGGGGGGATCCAGGACAAAAGCAAAAGGATTAGCTAGACTCTGCTCCCTAACCCACCCTGGGCAACCGATGCTGTTCAAGTACTACTTCCTATAAGAAGTTCCCATTATACTTCCTCTCCCAAGAACAACCAATCCATCCCACCAGTGGACCCAGCCTACCTAGGGCAGACTGCCACTTGAGCGCTGCACCTGTCCCCACACCCTCTTTCTTGCCCACCTTCTACCCCTCACTTTCATTCAACAATCATGCAGAAGCAATGGAGTCAGTCTGCAGGATTTTTATCCTAGCTCCATCCCTTACTAGCTGTGTGATTTGGAGCATATTACTTAATTGTTGTGTGCCCTTAAATTGCCAGGCTTTAAAACTGACATGAGGGGCCAGCATTGTGGCATAGTAGGTTAGGCCTCTGCCTGTGGCACTGGCATTCCATATGGGTTCCAGTTAGAATCCTGGCTGCTCCACTTCTGATCTGGTTCCCTGCTGATGGCCTGGGAAAGTAATGGAAGATGGCCCAAGTGCTTGGGCCCCTACACCCATGTAGGAGACCTGGAAGAAGCTCCTGGCTCCTGGCTTCAGATCAGCTCAGCTCTGGCTGCTGCAGCCATTTGGGGAGTGAACCATTGGATGGAAGACCTCTTTCTCTGTCTTGCCCCCTCTCTGTAACCTTGCCTCTCAAATAAGTAAAATAAATGTTTCTTAAAAACCTGATATTATACTAGTGCTGACTTTATAAAGTTGTTGTGAGGATTGTGTGGAGAATTGAGGGCTGGCACCTGGCACAATGCGTGGCAGACATGTGGTTGTCACTCAGTACATGCTACCCTGTCTGGTTGCCATGGGCCAGACACTGGCTTGGGGTCAGGGACGCAATGACTACTAGGACACAGCTATGGCCCTGAACTTGTTACACAGAAGAGTAATTTTCCATTTAAATGCCTTTCTCTCCCAGACCATGAAAATGTAGCCCAACACACATGGCACAGAGTACATAAGTACTCAACAGAATCTTGGATTGAACTCATTTTGTTATGTCCACCTGGAAGGTTAATCTACAGGAAGTGTGAGAGAGGAAATGAGGAAGGGGCTCTGAGGGTTACTCCCATGGACTCTACAGATCAGCGATAGCCATCCTCTAGTCAGCTGATGTTCAGAACCACCCCTGTGAGGCCCTCTCCCTCATCCCACGTGCTGAGCAGCGATGCAGAGTTCAAGGCTCCCATTATGAGAAAAGGAGACCATGCCTGACAAGAAATAGAGCAGCGTGGACGCAGCCGGCCAATGTCACATTGTGGGGAGGACAGATGTGGCCCCGGCACAGAGCTCGTTCCACCCTCCTCAGTGGGGACGCGTTTCTCCAGCCACCACAGAGGTGTCTCCGGGACAGGGACACAACTTGAGGCATGGCAGAAACAGCTTTGCTTAGCTGTGATAATCCTCTTCTGTCAGCAATGTTTTCATTCTATTTTGTTGTTTTTTCTGAAACAGCCTCTATGGAAGGAAAGCTAAGTACTTTAGCACGCCACAGACAGGCTCGGGCTCCAAGGTGGAAGCTGTCTCTTCCAGGACAACTTCTGCCTCTCCGGACGGCTGCCCTCCGCTGTTGTGTGGTAACCAGTGACTCTGCGCTCCCAGCTGGGGCGTGCCGATCTGCTTCCACTACACCTTGCACGCCACTGACCGGCGGCTCTTTGTGACCTTCAGTGTGGAGCTTCCAGCTCTCATGCAGCCACCTGCAATGACCTCTGGCATGCTGTGAAACGCCTTCTTCCATCACTTTAAGGGGGGAGGCATTGCTTTATCTGAGACTTCTGGAATTTGTGCAATTACTTTGGAGGCCCTGCCCTCTTTGCTCTTGCTACTGGGCACTGCGATAGCTTCCACTGAGCCAGGCCCGTCCTATATGATCAGACTCGAGCTAACCTGACTGCACCTGATCTGTTTTGAGGGCCTTGGCTGGCAGGCAGCTCTCCCGTAGGTGTTCCAGGCATGCTGGCCTGTGCGGTATGCAGCCTTCACAGGGTCCCTCAACCAGCAGCCTGCAAGCACACTCCCATTCAATTTTGTTTTCATACGTTCATAAGAATAAAACCACAATCTGTTTCTGGAAAGATCAAGGGAGCTGATGTTTACAGAGAATAAATTGTGTGCCAGACTCTGGGTCTAATGATCTCATTTAGCTCACACCATAATCCTCCAAAGCAGTCCTGCCCTTTGACCCAGGTAGGTGGGACTGCAAGAGTCCAGGAGAAGACTTGGCTGGAGGGCAGGCTGCTCTGTGTTTACACCATAAAATTGGGGCCAGTGCTATGGCACAGTGGGTAAAGCCAACACCTGCAGTGCTGGCATCCCATATGGGCACAGGTTCAAGTCCCGGCTGCTCCATTTCCAATCCAGCTCCCTGCTAATTCACCTTGGAAAGCAACGGGAGATGACCCAAGTGCTTGGGCCCCTGCACCCATGTGGGAGACCCAGAAGACGCTCCTGGCTTCAGATCAGCCCAGCTCTGGCTGTTGTGGCCATTTGGGGGAGTGAACCAGCGGATGGAAGATTTTTCTCTGTAACTGTGCCTTTCAAATAAATAAACAAATCTTTAAAAAGACTAATTCCTATTCTGCATTTGTGGGCAGTACCAGCAACCTTTGAGAGCCACTGGGAACTGGGACTCGCAGGTGTCAGAAAGCACCACGAGGACGGAAGGAACAGCTGACACACGGGACTGCCAGGTGGGAGGGGTGGGAGGATCTACCCAAAATGCCCTGGCGTTGTGAGAACAAGAACACTGCTATCCTTTCCTTGTGTCGGGAGACGTTTGCTAGGGACGATGCATCTGATGACGAAATCCACAGAGGTGGACCCTGAACCTGAATGGAGAGATGGCATCTGGCTACTGTGAAGAAACCTCAAGGGCACGGACTGGATAATAAGTAAACACCTACGTGTATCCTTTCTGTCCACTGTTCTAAACTATCATTGATAGATCATTATACCTCTCATGGACCCATCATCCTTTCAAAAAAGATTTATTTTCATTTTATTTGAAAGGTAAGAGAAAGGAGAGGGGTAGGAGGGAGGGACAGCACTTCTGTCTGCTGGCTCGCTCACCAAATGCTTGCAACAGCCAGGGTTGGACTAGGCTGAAGCCAGGAGCCTGAAGCTCCAACCCGGTTTCCCACATGGGTGGCAAGGACCCAACTACTTGAGCCATCACCTGCTGACTTCTAGGGTGCACAGTTAGCAAGAAGGTGGATAGGAAGTGGAATAACCGGGATTTGAAGCAGGTTCATTGATACAGGAGGTAGATGTCCCAGGCAGAATCTAACTATATCCTAAATGCAGAGGTCTTACAAAAAAGGTCAGGGCTCTGTACACAGTTGGAGTAGTCCTACCTTAAGGCAAGTATTATTTACATTTCTGAAAAGAATGACCCCAAAACCAATCTTCTCACCAAAGCCTTTGCTTTGGCAGCAACAGCAACTGGCTTAAAGGAAGAAGGCTGGAGTTCAAGTAAATAGCTCTTCCATTTACTCATTTTGTAACCTCAGTTAAGACACAATTGAGGGGCCTGCACTATGGCATAGTGGGTATAGCTGCCGCCTGCAGTGCTGGCATCCCATATGGGCACCAGTTCAAGACCTGGCTGCTCCTCTTCTGATCCAGCTCTCTGCTATGTCCTGGGAAAGCAATGGAAGATGGCCCAAGTGCTTGGGGTCCTGCACCTGCATGTGAGACCTAGAAAAAGCTCCTGAATCCTGGCTTTGGATCAGCTCAGCTCCTGCCATTGCAGCCATTTGGGGAGCAAAGCAGCAGAAGGAAAGCTTCTCTCTCTGCCTCTCTGTAACTCTACCTTTCAAATAAATAAATAAATCTTTTTTTTTTTTAAAGACACAATTGGTTTCCTTGACTCTCGAAGTAGTTATAACAATTGCTCAAAGTAGCTATAATAATGCAGCCATTATAGAACTGCTGAGATTAATGAATGCCCACAATAATACAGGCCATTGAAAGGTATACTACTATCAGTTACTGTGCCCACTGGTTTTTAAAATTTTACCTATGTCTTTCTTTTAATTTTATTTGGAAGGCAAAAAGATAAGAAAAGAGATCTTCCATCCACTGGTCAACTCCCTGAATGCCCATTACAGCCAGGGCTTGGCTAAGCTGAAACCAGTAGTCCCAAATCCAATCAAGGTCTCCCATGTGGGTGACAGGGACCCAACTACTTGAGCCATGATATGCTGCCATCCAGAGCACACATTAGCAGGAAGCTGGATCAGAAGTAGAGGAACTGGGACTTATGATCCACTAGCAATTCTCACCAGATTCACGGTGAAAACCACAGGGTTGGTCCCCAGCACAAGACACAGGTCATGATCATGATTTCCAGATAACATAGTCCCTTAATCCACTACGTCTAGGCTTCTTAAGGTGGGTATGACTGTGCGGGGCTGTGTAATAAAGGCCCCCCGCACAAGCACAGTACGTCTCTGTGGAGCAACAGAGGTACTGCAAGACTGGAGAGGAAGTATTAAAGCCACATAGACGTATCATGCCGTGAAAGGGCCTGGACAGTTTTCATGTGTGAAACGGGCTGCTCGCAGTCTGTGTTGCTTCTGCTCTGAAACCCAGGGTCTTCTGGAGGAAATTTTTGGAAGCTCTGCAATACGGGGGTCTGAGTTTTCTCTTTTAGCTCCTGCCTGCCCCCAAGAAGCTTATATTCTACAAGCAAAGGTAAGTAACTAAAAAACCACCTCCAAGTACAAGCATAACCAGAGTTAGGTACGGGGTGTGGGGGCTACAAGGCAATTAAAGTGGTCTGGGGGATAGGGCAGGCATCCTGAGGTGATGTCACAAGGAGAGGGAATGCAGTAGCCAGGTAAGGCACAGGGTGCAGGTGCACAGGAGGAACATGAACGGCACTAATGTTCTACTGCATCGCACATGACTGAGCATTCCACAGCAGCCAGCAGAGATGCATTTCAAGTTCCCCCATGTCCCGGGAGGAGACATGGCTCATTTCCTCTGAGTGCCTAGTGACATTCCACTGCACGGACAAACCAGGTGTGCTTATCCGTTTACCCGCTGAAGGGCATCTTGGGTGATGCCAGTTGCTGACAATTATGAGTGAAGCTGCTATAAAATATTCATGTGCAATCTTTGTATGGACACAAAGTTTTCCACTCAGGTGGGTAAATACCCAGGAGGGTGGTTGCTACAACAGTCAGTCAGACAGGGATGGGCTTTCTGAGAGGCTGCTAAATTGTACCCCAGCGGCCAAGCCATTCTGCATTCCCACCAGCTGTGAATGAAAATTCCTACTGTTTCACATGCTTGTCAGCTTTTGAGATGGCCAGGTCTTGTTATTTTTTATTTTAGCAAATCTAACAGGTGTGTGATAGGATTTCATCACTGTTTTCATTTGCATTTCCTCAAAGGCATATGACACAAGCAACTTCCCATGTGCTTATCTGCCATCTGCACGATTTATATGGTGATGTGTCTCTTCAGATCCTTTTTTTTTTTTATTAAGATTTATTTATTTATTTGAAAGGCAGAGTTAGAGAAAGTAGAGACAGAGGCCTCCATCTGTTGGTTCACTCCCCAAATGGCTGCAACAGCCAGGGCTGCGTAAGACCAAAGACAGGAGCTTCAATCAGGTCTCCCATGTGGGTGAAGGGGCCCAAGCACTTGGGCCATCCTCTGCTGTCTTCCCTGGCACGTTAGCAGGGAGCTGGACTGGAAGTGGAGCAGCCAGGACTTGAACCAGCACCCATATGGGATGCTGCCACTGCAGGCAGAGACTTAACCTTCTACACCACAGTGCCAGTCCCACCTCCCTTCAGATCATTTGCCCATGTTTTCATTGAGCTGGTTCTTTTATGACTGTTGTTTTTAAGAGTGTTCTGTATATCTTAGATATATATATATATATATATATATATATTTTTTTTTTTTTGACAGGAAGAGCTGGCAGTGAGAGAGAGAGAGAGACAGAAAGAAAGGTCTTCCTTTTGCCGTTGGTTCACCCTCCAATGGCCGCCACAGCTGGTGCGCTGTGGCCGGCGCACTGCGCTGATCCGAAGGCAGGAGCCAGGTGCCTCTCCTGGTCTCCCATGGGGTGCAGGGCCCAAGCACTTGAGCCATCCTCCACTGCCTTCCCGGGCCACAGCAGAGAGCTGGCTTGGAAGAGGGGTAACTGGGAAAGAATCCGGCGCCCCGACTGGGACTAGAACCCGGTGTGCCGGCGCCGCTAGGTGGAGGATTAGCCTATTGAGCCACAGCGCCGGCCTAGATATATATTCTTTATCATATGTGTTTTATATATTTTATTTTTTCTACTCTGTGGCTTGTTTTTCCTAATCTGCTATACTCTAGGCAGTGGCTTTCACATAGAACACAAGTTTTAAATTTCGATAAAATCAACTTACCAGTTTTTTCCTTTCATGGATTGTGCTTTTGGTTTTTTGTTGTTTTTAAATTTATTTTTATTTATTGAAAGTTAAGAGTTACACAGAGAAGAAGGCAGAGAAAAAGAGAGGTCTTTAATCCGCTGCCTCACTCCCGAACTGACCACAATGGCCAGAGCTGTGCCGATCTGAAGCCAGCAGCCAGGAGCTTCTTCCTGGTCTCCCATGTGGGTACAGGGGCCCAAGGACTTGGGCCATCTTCTACTGCTTTCCCAGGCCATCGGCAGGGAGCCGGATCATAAGTGGTTTCAGCCTGGCTCAGGCCTGGCTGTTGTGGCCACTTGGGAATGAACCAGCAGATGAAAGATCTCTCTGTGTCTGTCTCCCTCTCTGTCTAGAACTCTGACTTTCAAATAAAGACGACTTTAATAAAAACAGGATGAGTTAGGAAGCATTCCTCCTTCTTCTGTTTTATGGAAGAGATTTACAGAACTGACACCTCTTTTCCCTTAAATTTTGATAGAATGAACTATGGAAACCATTGGGGCCTGGTGTTTTCTGTTTTGGAAGGCTTCTAATTATTGACTCAATTTCTTTAGTAGACATAGGTCTATTCAAGTATTCACTTCTCCTTGCATAGTTTTGAAAGTTTGCATTTTTCAAGAAATCAGTCCATTTCACCTTAGTTCTCAAACCTGCCTGCACAGAGCTGTTCACACTGCCCCTTTATTATCCTTTTAACATCCAAGGTTTGGCAGTGGCGAATCCTCTTTCATTTATGATACTAGTAATTTGTGTTCTCTGTCTGTCAGTCTTTTGGTTAACCTGCCTAGAGATATATCAATTTTATTGATATTTTCAAAGAACCAGTTTTTGGTTTTGTTGGTTTTTCTCTACTGAGTTCTACTCTACGCTTCTGTGATGGCTTCTATTTTTTTTTTTTTCATTATGACTTTTTTAACTTTAATAAATATCAATTTCAAAAGTACAACTTTTGGATTATAGCGGCTTTTCCCCCCATAATCTCCCTCCCACCCCCAAACCATCCCATCTCCTACTTCCTCTCCCATCCCACTCTTCATTAAGATTCATTTTTAATTATCCTTATATACAGAAGATCAACTTAATATATACTAAGATTTCAACAGTTTGTACCCACACAGATACACAAAGTATAAAGTACTGTTTGAGTAGTAGTTTTACCATTAATTTGCATAATACAACACATTAAAGACAGAGATCCTACATGGGGAGTAAGTGCACAGTGACTCCTGTTGTTGATTTAACAATTGACACTCTTATTTATGATGTCAGTAATCACCCGAGGTTCTTGCCATGAGCTGCCAAGGCTATGGAAGCCTCTTGAGTTCACAAACTCTGACCTTATTTGGACAAAGCCATAATCAAAATGGAAGTTCTCTCCTTCAAAGAAAGGTACCTCCTTCTTTGATGGCCCATTCTTTCCGCTGGGATCTCACTCACAGAGATTTTTTCATTTTAGTTTTTTTGTTTGTTTGTTTGTTTGTTTTTGCCACAGTGTCTTGGCTTTGCATGCCTGAGATAATCTCATGGGCTTTTTAGCCAGATCCGAATGCCTTAAGGGCTGATTCTGAGGCCGGAGTGCTGTTTAGGGCATCTGCCATTCTGTGTCTGCTGTATATCCTGGTCTCCATGTTGGATCATTCTCTCCTTTTTAATTATATCAGTTAGTATCAGCAGACACTAGTCTTGTTTATGTGATCCCTTTGACACTTACTCCTATCATTATGATCAATTATGAGCTTAAACTGATCACTTTGACTAGTGAGATGGCATTGGTACATGCCACCTTGATGGAATTGAATTGGAATCCCCTGGCACATTTCTAACTCTACCATTAGGGGTAAGTCTGATTGAGCATGTGCCGAACTGTACATCCCCTCCCTCTTTTATCCCCACTCTTATATTTAACAGGGATACTTTTCAGTTAAATTTAAACACGTAAGAATAATTGTGTGTTAATTAAAGAGTTCAGCAGTATTAAGTAGAACAAAAAAAATACTAAAAGGAATAAAATAGTAAGTTGTTCCTCAACAGGACAAGGGCTGATCAAGTCATTGTTTCTCAAAGTTTCTTCAAAGATCTTCTGTGTCTGCTGCAGGCCAGAGGTCCAGCCTTGCCCAGAAATCAGGGTCGGAGAGGTTTGAAGCTGCTGCACACAACAGCTCAGGCCTTGGGAAGCTGAAGGAAGAGCCCCACCCCTTCAAGGTGAACCCACGGACGGGGCAATTCTGGGGGCTGTAACTGCCTCTGGAACCCGGCACCAGTGTCTCAAATGTGAAAAAAACGCTGCATTGCGTCACTTCCGCCTTCTGAGACCTCCTTAGAGTCCCGGCCAACCCTAGGAGCCTGCTGGCAACGTCATTTCCGCTGAATTGGCCTGGCACTGTAAGAAGCCTCTGTACCATACTGAGTGTGGCTGTGGTGTTTAGGAGCAGCCTCATTAAAACCTCAAGCTTAGGGGCTGGCGCTGTGTCGAAGTGGGTAAAGCTGCTGCCTGCAGTGCCAGCATCCCATGTGGGCACTGGTTCAAGTCCCGGCTCCTTTTCCCAACTAGTTCCCAAGTGCTTAGGCCCCTGCCACCACCTGGGAGACCTGGAAGAAGCTCCTGGCTTCGGATTGGCACAGCTCCAGCTGTTGGGGCCATTTAGGAAGTGAACCAGCTGATGGAAGATTTCTCTCTCCATCTGCCGCTGTGTAACATTGCCTTTGAAATAAACAAATAAATCTAAAAAAAAAAAAAAAAAAAAAAAAAAAAAAAAAAAAACCTCAAGCTTAATCTAGGGAGTAAAGTGGTGGGGCTATACTGAGTACTGGAGGGATACGTCATTTTAACTCAATTTTTCCCACGCCTCACCCTGGCTTGGCAAGTCTTTTTTTTTTTTTTTTTTTTTTTTTTTTGGAGGTTGGTCCTGTTTATTTCAAGATCAATATTCTATTTTTTTTTATCTTTTATTTAATGAATATAAATTTCCAAAGTACGTCTCATGGGTTACAATGGCTTTCCCCCCCATACCGTCCCTCCCACCCACCACCCTCCCCTTTCCCACTCCCTCTCCCCTTCCATTCACATCAAGATTCATTTTCGATTATCTTAGTATACAGAAGATCAGCTTAGTATACCTTAAGTAAGGATTTCAACAGTTTGTTCCCACACAGAAACATAAAGTGAAAAATAATAGATGATTTTTTTTTAAATGATGATGAAATCAGATCAGACCTATTGTCATGTTTAATCCCAGTGAGAGTCAAGTTGGGAATTGATAGTTTCTTTTCTTTTCTTTTTTTTTTTTTAACAGAAGATCAGTTTAGTGTACATTAAGTAAAGATTTCAACAGTTTGCACCCCCATAGAAACACAAAGTGAAATATACTGTTTGAGTACTCGTTATAGCATTAAGCCTCAGTGTACAGCACATTAAGGACAGAGATCCTACATGAGGAGTAAGTGCACAGTGACTCCTGTTGTTGACTTTACAAATTGACACTCCTGTTTATGGCATCAGTAATCTCCCTATGCACCAGTCATGAGTTTCCAAGGCTATGGAAGCCCCTTGAGTTCTCCGACTCTTATCTTGTTTAGACAAGGTCATAGTCAAAGTGGAGGTTCTCTCCTCCCTTCAGAGAAAGGCACCTCCCTCTTTGAAGACCTGTTCTTTCCACTGGGATCTCACTCACAGAGATCTTTTTGCCAGAGTGTCTTGGCTTTCCATGCCTGAAATACTCTCATGGGCTTTTCAGCCAGATCCGAGTGCCTTTAGGGCTGATTCTGAGGCCAGAGTGCTATTTAGGACATCTGCCATTCTATGAGTCTGCTGAGTATCTCACTTCCCATGTTGGATCACTCTCCCCTTTATTTATTCTATCGGTTAGTGTTAGCAGATACTAGACTTGTTTATGTGCTCCCTTTGACTCTTAGTCCTTTCATTATGATCAATTGTGAACTGAAATTGATCACTTGGAATAGTGAGATGGCATTGGCACATGCCACCTTGATGGGATTGAATTGGAATCCCCTAGTATGTTTCCAACTCTAAAATACTCTCTCCCTTTCCACTCTTCCCCTTCTCCATTTGAGGAATGAACCAGCGGTGGAAGATCTTTCTCTCTCCCTCTTTGGATCTCCCTCTTTCTCTGTTATTTTCCCATGAGACTGGATGACAGCACCTATGTGACAACTGTGGGTAACTTGGAGAGCACCAGGTCAGCACTGGGCAGCAGGTGCTCAGTGAATGCTTAACCCTTGAAGCCACAGGGAATGCAACAGGCTGTTCTGGAATTAGTAGACCCACCTCCGCCTGCCTTTCACTTGGTTCTGAGGGTTACAAGATTTCACTTGGGCTCTCTCATCCTTGTGTCTTCATGCAGAATTCCTCATGAAATCACACTGAACATTAAAGATCCCATTCTCTCATCCACATGGCAACTATAAAATACCACAACGTAGGGACGGACAGGAGATTTTCCACAGCCCAGAGCACTCACCATATGTAGCTCAAACAGATGGAGCCTCCATTTAATTAAATCCACCCCCAAAAGGCTCAGCGCAGCCCAGGGAATGCAGGTGGGTACCAGGACCCAGACTGTGGGCAATGGGCAGGTTCCTGGCTCGCGGCGCCATATTCCTCCTAAGACTGAAGAGCTCCTTGGGCTCTGTCTGCAAGGCTCTGCACCCAGCCAGGGGCAGGGCTGACCCTCTTCTCTTCCGTTAACTCATGGCTCGACTGTCGCCTTCATAGTGGGTCCTACCCTGACCATCCCATTGCAACTTGCAGTCTCCTTGTCTTGCTCCATTTTCTTTCCCAGCACTTAGCACTTTCTAAGATATCAGAAACTTCCCTGATTTACAGCACATTTTGTTTACTGGCTGTCTTGTTCATTGTATATCCTCAAGCATAGAACATTGCCTGGTACATACTAGTTGCTCAGGAAATCTGCTGAACAAATGAGGAAGTGCACATCTCAGGAGCCTTCAGTCCTCAGCCTTTCCCCAGGACCCTCGACTATGAACCAGACCACAATGGATCCGTTCAGAGAACCTGGAGCCACCCACCGACCAGACTTGAATCTCTACAACTATCATCCAACCAGGTTACAGCTGTGTGCAATGAGCAGCCTGATCCTAGAAGACAGGATCAATCCTTGGGCAACCATGGGCAAAAACACCCACCAACTCACCAGTCCCACATCTAGGTCTTTGTCAGGTTGTTCATCCTCAAGGCTCTGCTTTCTGCTCCTCCTTGGCCCAATCTCTTACTTCTTTCCCCTTGCCCAACACATTGACTTCCCAGATTGTTCCATGGGCCCTGTCCATTGAGACTCTCAGCCTCTTCCAGGAATTTCCTTTCATCTTCTGCTTTCACAGAGACCTGGGTCTCCTTACACAGCCCTCGGTAATGGAGGCTGCTCCTTCTTCTACACCCAATGCACCTCAGGATCCCTGTCCTCTATTCAGGCTTCCAAACCACCAATAAATCACTTTTACTTCAAAACAGACAAACAGGGAAGCTGTTCGTTGCTCATGCTACCAGCAACAGTACCTTGCCCTCCCTTTCTCTTCTCATTCACACCCTAGACAGCCTTTCCCATCAAGCTCATGAGGCTGTACTTATGGCTTAGAGCTTATGCTGTCAGAGCATGTAGTTAGTGCTCCAGAAACACCTGCTAAGTGAATGGTGAGTGAGTGAGATCTGGGATGCAGAGCAGTAGGCAAGGTGAGGTCCAGCTCGCATTCTGGGGCCCTCTCTCGTCCAGTTCACCAGACACTGACCGGTACAGGAGAGGTTCAATCTCATCCTTGCACTGATTTACTATTATCCCTACTTTGCAGTGGGAAACTGAGACTCAGTGCTCAAATAACTCACTCAAGATTAGACTAGTAAAATGTGGAACTGGGCCTAAAAATCCATGTTTGGCTCCCCAGTCCACATTTTTAGTCACCAAAAATTACTGCCTTCCAAGTGGAGGATGGCCCAAGTGCTTGGGCCCTGCACCTGCATGGGAGACCAGGAGAAAGCACCTGGCTCCTGGCTTCGGATCGGCGCAGCACGCTGGCTGTGGCAGCCATTTGGAGAGTAAACCAACAGAAAAGGAAGACCTTTCTCTCTGTCTCTCTCTCTCTCTCTAACTCTGCCTGTCCAAAAAAAAAAAAAAAAAAAAAAAAAAAAAAAAAATTACTGCCTTCCTGAATGACTGACTGATCTTGCAGTTAAAAGATAAATTTTCACATAAGTACTTTGAATGATTTTCACAGCACTAACAAATGACTTTATCATGTGGATACAAGCAGCAGAGAATTCTCAAAGGCAATACAAACCAATTTATTTATTCCAAAAACACAATATTAAAAGAAAACCATGAATGGAGTGGGTGTTTGGCACAGCAATTAAGACGCTGTGTGGGACGGCATTACACATAGGAAAACCAGAGTTGGAGCCCTGCCTCTGCTTTCAACCCCAGCTTGTTGCTATTGTGGACTCGGGGAGACAGCTCAAGCAACTGGGTACCTGCCACACATGTGGGAGGCTCAGACTGAGTTCTGGGCTGTTGGCCTCAGCCTGCCCCAGCCCCTTTTATTGCAGGCATTTGGGGAGTGAACTAGCAGATGGAAGGTCTCTCTCTCTTTCTCTCTGCCTTTCAAATAAATAAAAAACAACAAGTTTAATATTAAAAATAAAAAATATCTATTTCTAGACTTTATGACTGGACAGTCAGCAATGTTAACAATATTTCCATATAACAGAACAGAAAATATCTGGGTGAGAAAGTCATTCTCATGTAATTTATCTGTGTTGTATTCTCAGCGAAAGGTCAGCCAACTCTGACTTATGGGCCAACGCCAACCCACCACCTGTGTTTTGTATGACTGTGAGTTAATAATGTTTTTACATTTTTAATGGGTAGGAAAAAAATGTGAAAGTATAATATTTTATGATACATAAAAATTACATGAAAGTTTTAGTGTCCATAAACAAAGTTTCGTTGGACGACAGCCATACTTACAGTCTATGCAACAGTGACACGCTTTCATGTTACACAGCAGGGGTGAGTACTTGCAATAGAAATAAGAAGGCTCAAAAATGCTAAAATACTGACTATCTGGCCTATTACAGAAAAGGTTTGTTAACTCCTCATAAATAATTTCTTCTGATTTATCTTCCAGTTCATTAACTATCTTCATTTCCATCTAATTTGCCACTAAAGCCATCTATTGAGTTTTAAATTGTGGTCATTGCTTTTCTTTTTTTTTAAGGACTTATTTATTTATCTGAAAGTCAGAGTTACACAGAGAGAGGAGAGGCAGAGAGAGAGAGAGAGAGAGAGAGGTCTTCCATCTGATGGTTCACTCCCCAATGGCCGCAACAGCCAGAGCTGCACCGATCTGAAGCCAGGAGCCAAGAGCTTCTTCCCAACGGGTGCAGAGGCCCAAGGACTTGGGCCATCTTCTACTGCTTTCCTAGGCCATAGCAGAGAGCTGGATCGGAAGTGGAGCATCCGGGTCTCGAACTGGCACCCATATGGGATACCAGTGCTTCAGGCCAAGGCACTAACCCGCTGCGCCACAGCACCAGCCCGGGTCACTGCTTTTCTAACCTAATATTTTACTTTTTATATTTCCCTATTCCATGCATATAGTTCAAGCTTTGTCTTTTATCTCTTTAAATATAGTGTGTATGTGTGTAATTGCTTCATAAACTTTGTACTTCCAATTTCAGAAATCTTTAAGGGTCTTCTTTTGTTGTCTTTTTTTTTTTTTTTTGGTTTTCACTGATGGATGCTTGTTTAGTTGCTTTTTGCTGTAGCCCCTTGCTTCCTTGAATAGTTACTTGAGAAGAATTCCTCTTTCTCTAGAGAGGCCTTGCATTTGCTTCTGCCAGGTGCTTGCAGGCACTGTCGGTCTGGAACGCCTTAAACTGAGCTCAGGACTGGAGGCCCCCGGATCACCTGGATGATGAGGACTCTGGCAATGAACAAGTGTTGCTATTCTATTACCTTTTTGCTCAGATTCACTCAGAGCTATGGTAACCTTTCCTGCAGTTCTGCTGAGGGTGCAGCTTAAGTTCTTATTCATCTTATGCTGAGTCCTTTGGGGTTTGAGTTCAATGTGGAAAGGATCGAAAGAAAGAAAATGCGAAAGAGATGTTAACAGATCCAGAAGCTAGTATGAGAAGGTCTCAAATTCAATAAGTTTCAGAAGAGAGAATAGGGCAGAAGATTTAAAGAGATGATAGCTGAAAAATTTCTAGAACATGTAAATTTTTTAAAAGTTTATATATTTATTTGAAAGGTGGGGGAGGAGGGAGAGAGAGAAAGAGGGAATTCTACCTGCTGGTTCACTCCCCAAATGGCTGCTACATCTGGGCTGGGCCAGGCTGAAGCTAGACGCCAGGAGCTCATCTAGGTCTCCAATGTGGGTGGTAGGGTCCCAAATACTTGGGCCATCTTCTGCTGCTTTTCAGGACCATTAGTAGAGCAGCTGGGACTCAAACTGGCCCTCTGATATGGGATGCCAGTGTTGTAGGCAGTAGCTTAACCAGCTGAGCCACTATGCTAGTCCAGAACACATCAATTCTACACTCAGGAAGTTTAACGAATCCCAATCAAGACAAAACAAAGGAAATTTGTATATCTACTCATACTTTCTAGTATTAATTTTTCATAAAGAAACCTGGGATTGAGAAAGCTAAAATGAATTATCTAAGGTCACGTGATCTAAGCAGCAGAGGCAGAGTCCAAATCCAGTTCTTCCGATCCCAGTTCAGGTCCTTTCCTGAGCACCTGAAAGAGAGCACTTACCAGAGCAGGACGCCACAGGGGGATCTGAACATGCTAAGATCGGCGCTGCCCCCACCTCCCCACCCTCAAGCAGCATCCTTCTCACATATTCGTGCTGTCATCTAAAGATAGCACTGGACTGGAAAAGCCTTTCCAGCAAGAGGTAGGAAAGCTCTAGCTTGAACCTTACAGTGTAGTTAAATCAGGTGAGGCCAAGCCAACTCCCTGGGCTAAAGACCGGGCTGATGGAAGTGGCCTGGTTCGTGAAAGAAAACTACCGGACAGCCTGCTCGGTACCACCCACTGCCAGGACAGTGGGGCAGGGTGTCCTCCCCCTCCCGCTCTGTACCACCCACTGCCAGGACAGCGGGGCAGGGTGTCCTCCCCCCTCCTCCTCACACTGCTGAGGACAGTTTAAATACTGTAGTTCACATGTCCCAGTTAACATGTCTTTGTTCATCAATGTGATTTGACTCCATGTTTACTACATCTCTTCTATTCTGGTGGCATTTCATTGGCTTAGGAATTATAGTTGATTTGTTTGGGGCCCAGAGCACTAAATTAAGAATTTTTTTAAAAAGACATTTATTTGAAAGGCAGAGTTACAGAGAGAGAGAGAAAGAGAGAGAGACAAAGAGAGATCTTCCTTCTGCTGGTTCATTCCCCAAATGGCCACAACAGCCAGAACTGGGCCAATCCAAAGCCAGGAGCCAGCAGCCTCCTTCGGATCTCCCACATGGGTGCAGGGGCCTAACTACCAGGCGCAGTAGCAGGGAGCTGGATCAGAAGTAGAGTATGAGACCCGAACCGGCGCCTATGTGGGATGCTGGCACTATAGGCAGCGGCTCTACCTGCTACGCCACAGCACAGGTCCCACACTGTTTTCTTTAAGTTAAGGTGAAACGGAGGCTCTCAGAAGTTAAATAAATGTCCATCTAGAATTTGAATCAAGCTTCACCTGGCTCCGAGTCTGTGCCTTTAACAAATTAATAATTACTACTTGGCTAATTATAGTATTGTGAGACAACTGGTAACAGATGTAGAAAACCCAAAAGGAAGAGACAATTGATTTTGTGTGGGGAGGAAGTGGTCTTTGAGTTTTCCAAGTGGCCTGGCAAGGAAAGAGTTTCAGGCACCGATAAGAAGCAGAACAAAAAGGGTGGTGAGAACAGGTTTACCTGGGGCAGGCGTGACAGTAACTGAAGCTGAGGGGAGTGGGGTGGGGGTCCATCAGGGAAGGCTTTGCTTGCCAAGAAGCAGGCCATCTTTGAGACGCCATCGCCTCCTGCTGTGACCCCACCATCCTCTGCTCTGCAGAAGTTCTCCCAGAGGCCTCTTTGTCACACAAACCGGGCCAGGGGCCATCAGTAAGGAGCTGCCTGGTGCCAGGCAAATCTAAGGCCCACGCAGACATCCACCACCCCAGGCTCCAAGGACCCTGCAGGTTCTGCTGACAGCATGAGGGCGGAGGCCCTAGGGAATCTGCTAGCTGACTCCAAGGTCAGCCCCCTCCCCCGCGGAGCCCGGGCACTTCTCACTCTACTCACAGTTTCGAGTCCAGCTTCAGGAGGAAGCCCAGCCGATCATACTCTGAAAAAGAAAGAAGCAGAAGATGTCAAGGAAGTCGGGCCGCTGCTGACATTAAGTGGATCACAGTCCCCGGATCTCACCCCAGGGGACAGACCCACCTCGGAAAAGAAGACAATGCAACCACTGCAAGGCACAGACCCAGAGGCACCCTGCCACGCTTAAGCAGAAGTCTCAAAAACACCTGCTCAGCTCGTAGCCTGTGAAGAACTAAGTGCCACACAAGGCACTTCCCAGGCCTTCTAGGTCAACTGGTCTGATGCTGGCATAGATGCTGCGTCAACTGGTCTGATGCTGCCTTCCTGTAACAACATGGTGCTTGGGACTGAAATTCAGTAAAGCACAAAACTGGACCCTGGAGAAGAGGCAACGTTTGGGGGCTGGTGCTGTGGCGTAGCAGGTAAAGCTGCCGCCTGCAGTGCCGGCATCCCATATGGACGCCGGTTCGTGTTCTGCTTACACCACTTCTGATCCAGCTCTCTGCTATGGCCTGGGAAAGCAGTACAAGATGGCCCAATTCTTTGGGCCCCTCCCCACGTAGGAGACCCAGAAGAAACTCCTGGCTCCTGACTTCGGATCAGTGTAGCTCTGGTTGTTGCAGCCAATTGGGGAGTGAGCCAGTGGATGGAAGACCTCTCTTTCTCTCTCTCTCTCTCTCTCTCTCTCTCTCTCTCTCTCTCTCTCTTCCTCTCCTCTCTCAGTGTAACTCTGACTTTCAAATAAATAAATAAACCTTAAAAAAAAAATAAGAAGCAACATTTGCTTCCTCTAGGCTCTAAGCATCTAACTGCTGCACCCTCCAGGTCAACTCTGGGGTAAGATGTAACAGCCATGCCCTTCCTGGTAACCATAAAGAAGGGGTAAATCTGATTGCTCAAAGAATAGGAGAGTTAAAATAAAATTTAAAGGGCCAGCTTTGTGGCCAGTGAGTTAAGCCACTGCCTGTGACATCAGCATCTCATATGAGTGCTGGTTCAAGTTCCAGCTACTCAGCTTCCAATTCACCTCCCTGCAAATTCACTTGGGAAGGCAGCAGAAGACGGACAAGTGCTTGGGTCCCTGCCACCCATTTGGGAGACCAGGATGGAGTCCTGGCTTCAGCCTGGCCCAGACCTGGCTATTGCAGCCATTTGGGAAGTGAACCAGTAGAGGGAAGATCTCTCCCTACCGCCCCGCCTCTGCTTTTGAAATAAATACACTTTCAAATAAATACCTAAAATAAAACTTAAACACATTGGCAAGCTGTCTGCAACAAATGATACATTGTTAATATTCCAGTGTCTTGCCTAAGGAGGTTGAAGAGGTTTTACAAACTGTATAGAGTACAAGATTTTAAAATGGATGTTTGGGTCTGGGGGCCAAAGAGGAAGTAAGCATGGGGAAAACAGTAACTGTCTCTGGGGTAAGGAGGGCACCAGAGTGAATGTGTTGAGGCCCTGGGTGCTCTCCAGAGGAGGCACACAGCTCTGGTCCCTGGACTTCCTGTGGCTAAAAAACAAAGCTGGAAGCAATGGGTTTGCGGTTCACAGAGTCCACAGATAAACCGGGAGAATCGCAACTATTCCTGGTACTCAGAGTTAGAGGGAAATTCCCTGTGATCTCAGAAAGTATTTGCATCGGGCAAATGGTAGGAAGTGTCATGGCATAGTTTCTTCCAGCTTTGGTCAATGATTGCAAAAGGAGGGTGTGTGTGTGTGCGTGTGCGTGTGTGTGTGTGTGTACTAAAACAAGTGGTCTATGAAGGCAGTTCTCAGCTGGCCTGGCTTGATCTGAGGATATAACAGAAAACCAATACCAAAACACTGGCTGAAATAGGCTAGGCAGCAAGGCTCAGGGAACTCAGCCAAGAGAGGGAAGCCACACACACTGATGGGCCCCTCACGGGGATCATCCTGCAAAGCCAGTTCAGGCCAGGCTCAGGGCTGAGCTGTGGTGATGAGGAGTCCTCTTCTTAAGCCTGGAGATAGCAACTAGGACACAGACAGCTCCCCTCCCAGGAGAATGCCCCTGGGCACCCGGTGGAAGCCCTTCCTCAAAATAACTGCTTGGCTCTAACTCAGATAAATAGCTGGGAGACTTTCTTTAAGAAAGAATTTGTGAGAAGGGGGTGGGGGGCAAAAGAGGTTTACATTTTTTAAAATCCTAAAAATAATTTGCAAAAAGAGTTAGTTTCAAGTTTACAACTCTCAACCATGCTGCTTTGTCATTCCAGGAAAAGGCAGGCTCATCAGCTGCTGCTCGTTCCCCACGTGGCGACCACCCTGGAGCACCTACCATGCTTGCTGCCGCGCCTCAGACCTCAGCTCAGCCCTGGATTCCTTCCAGAGACGCCAGAAAAGTTTCCTCCTTCAGGTGCACAGAGCACCACCCCTGCGGTGAGCACTGAGCCTGCAGTTAAGACACCCAAGTGCCACAGCAGAGTACTCAAGTGAGTCTCCACTCCACATCCAATTCCAGCTGCCTGCTAACGCAGCCCCTGGGAGGCAGTGGTGATGTCTCCAGGAACTGGGTTCCTACACCCACACAAGAGACCAGGATTGGGTTCCCAGCTACTGGCTCCGGCCTTGCCCAGCCCTGCCCAGCCCTGCTGGATGCAGGCATTTAGGGAGTAAACCAGTGGGTGGGTGAGCTCTGTCTCTCAAAACAAAAACCACCATATAGAACACTTTGTATCTGAAGAAATGCTGGGCCTTCTCCATGGTTTTCCTGAACTACCTGTTGCTTTCTCTCTTTTATTCAGAATCACTGAGTACCAGAAATATTTCACTTTATTCTTTAATTTAAGAAAACGAAACTGTGTGAGCCCATGGACGATTAACAGCGACGGACGCTTGGCTTCAGTATGAGAGCATGAGGGCATGGAGGCCATCTGGAGACCACATGCTCCGGAGACCGGAGGATGGAAGCCTCCACACCTCGAGCTAACATGCCAGCCGACAGCACAGGCCCAGCGAGACTACCTCTTCTGAGTTTTTTTTTCCCCCGAGTCAGAGAGCTGTATTTTTTTTTTTAAGTAAAATCTCTCAGTTTGTAAATACTGGCAATGGATTTAAGAAACATCTAGAGATTACGTGGATCAGCCAAAATATGTCAACGGCAGAACCAGCGGCTGCAGCTTGTCAGCTGCCCTGGACTGCCGGCCTGCCAGGGCTGTGGCTGCACACAGTAGATGCCCAAGAAGTAGCTGCCGACTTATTATCAGGATTATTTGCTCTCCACAGCCATAAATCCACATCAAATCACAAAAGCAGGAGCTGAAAAGGTAGCTTTAGCCAAGCCCTGGGGTGACAGATTTCAGACACAGAGTGAGGTGCGAGACAAAGATGCAGATTTTCAGAGGGAATGTCTGAGACGCTGTTACAGAACCTGTCCTGCACCAAGTACATACAGGACTGGGTGCTGGAGACAGGCGCCCAGAGCGTGCAAACAACTCCTCAGGATGAGGGGTCGATGAGGCCCACCTCCTTGGGCAGAATGGGCGGCCCTGGTCTCCCGCTGTGGCTGGGTGAGGGGAGCTTCCAATGGGGGACACGGTGGGCTGCCTGGCATTGCTTCCTGCCTGACAGGCCTAGAGCTCACAGATGGGTGGGTGGGCTGCATGGCAGCATCACTGGGACTGGCTGCGCTCCCAGAACCTGCTGCAGAAGGGGATGTGTGGATGAGCTGGGGTGGGGCTGTTTTAGGTCCTTTCCCTTATATAGCTGCCCAGGGGGCTGACAGGTCCTCAGCTGACAGTAGTGGCAGACGTCCTGTTCCCCAGGAGCTACACAAGGAGTGAATGGCCGGGCCAGGGCAAGTGCATTGGCCACACCGGAAGTGCAGAGGAGAGGTCATGGAAAGGGACTTACAAAATGCCTACACACAAGAGCACCCCACCTGAGTCAGCTTTATATTTATTTATTTATTTATTTATTTGACAGGCAGAGTGGACAGTGAGAGGGAGATAAAGACAGAGAGAAAGGTCTTCCTTTTGCCGTTGGTTCACCCTCCAATGGCCGCCACGGCTGGTGCACTGCGGCTGGCGCACCGCGCCGATCCAAAGGCAGGAGCCAGGTACTTCTCCTGGTCTCCCATGGGGTGCAGGGCCCAAGTACTTGGGCCATCCTCCACTGCCTTCCCAGGCCACAGCAGAGAGCTAGCCTGGAAGAGGGGCAACCGGGAAAGAATCCGGCGCCCCGACCAGGACTAGAACCCTGTGTGCCGGTGCCGCTAGGTGGAGGATTAGCCTATAGAGCCGTGGCACCGGCCGCTGAGTCAGCTTTAGACACCTGCTAGGTCTGCAGGCGTCAGCCACAACCCTGGTCCAAGCACCCACTCTCTCCCTCTCACAGCAATAGCACAGAGGTTAGAAACAGCAAAGGCAGTGAGGAGGAGGAGAAAAACAAAGCACACATCCCCTACCCTGCAGCAGGCTCCTGCTGCCACTAGGTCCCTATGTGGGGGAGGGGAAACAACTGCAGCTTTGAGTGCATTGAAAGCTGTAACTATTACATAAAACCAGACACTGTAATTTTGGAATTGGCAATTCGATGCGACCATGGGATTTTTATTATCTTAGAAGTATCAAAAACATCACTGGAAGGGCCGACGTTGTGGGACAGCAGGTTAAGCCACCACTTGCGATGCTTGCTGTCCACATTGGGAGTACCAGGCTACTTGGCTTCTAGTCCAGCTTCCTGCTAACATGCCTGGTAAGGCAGCAGAAGATGGTCCAAGTGCTTGGAGCCCTGACACCAACGTGGGAGACCCGGATAGAGTTCCAGGCTGCTGGCTTTGGCCTGGTCCAGCCTTAGCCATTGTGGTCAATTGGGAAGTGAACCAGTGAATGGAAGATCTGTTTCCTTCTCTCTCTGTTGCTCTGCCTTTCAAGTAAATCATCTTCAAAGACATCATTGGTATTCTCATGCTGAAGTATTTCTTTCTTTTTTGTTTTTTCTTTTTTTAATTTTTTTTGACAGGCAGAGTGGACAGTGAGAGAGAGAGACAGAGAGAAAGGTCTTCCTTTGCCGTTGGTTCACCCTCCAATGGCCGCCGCGGTGGGTGCGCTGCGGCTGGCGCACTGCGCTGATCTGATGGCAGGAGCCAGGTACTTATCCCGGTCTCCCATGGGGTGCAGGGCCCAAGTACTTGGGCCATCCTCCACTGCACTTCCCTGGCCACAGCAGAGAGCTGGCCTGGAAGAGGGGCAACCGGGACAGAATCCAGCGCCCCGACTGGGACTAGAACCCGGTGTGCTGGCGCCGCAAGGCGGAGGATTAGCCTAGTGAGCTGTAGCGCTGGACTCATGCTGAAGTATTTCAAGGGGCCAGGGAGGGGAGGCCAGGGTGATTTAATGACCACCCTGGTGTTCCATGCTATCAGGCCTCCTTCCTTTGGCTCGCTCTCCCAGATCAGCTTTCCTTATAAGTCCAACACCACCACCACCAGCCTGCAGCTCTGTCCCAAAAGGGGGACGGTGACTCAGCCTCCCTGCTCTTGTCGGCCACAGTCCTGGGGAAGGGCGGGGGCTGGCCTACTCAAACCCAGATTAAGGAGACAGAACTGTGCAAAGACATGGTTAGAAGGAGCACCCACCAGGAGTGTGCTGCCTGGAACAGAAAGGTCCCTCAGGAATGGGGTCTTTCTCTCTCTCTCTCTCTCTCTCTCTCTCTCTCTCTCACACACACACACACACACACACACAATTACACTTGTATTGGGCAGCTTGAAGTTCCACAGCTCACTGATGCTGTTTTTTAGATCGTTTCATTTTGATACTTTCTATCAACAGATCTTCTGGTTCACTACTCTGGTCTCCTACAGTGTCTAATTTGCTGAGGATCCTACAGTATATATTTCATCTGAGACACTGTAATTTTTTTCATCTTTAGGAATTCCTTTTTGTATCTGCCATGCATTTCCTTAACATTCCTGTGCTTTCCTTTACCTTCTGACTATATGGAATACGCTGCGACCTCCCTGGCTAATTCTATCATTTGTGTCATCTTCAGACCTATTTCTACTAATTGCTTTTTCTCCTCATTATGGGTTCTATTTTCATGCTTTTCTGAATTGTGTGGTAACTTCTGACTGGGTGCCAGACTTGTGAATTTATCTTGTTGGGGGCAGGATACTTATGCATTCCTTAACTAGTTTAGAAATCCAATTGAGTTACCTGGAAGCACTTTGATCCTTTCAAGGCTTTGCAGGGCTAGGACTAAGAGGCAAGCGTGCACTTTAGGGTTAAAATGTACCATCACTAATTCTGCCCCACTACAAAAATGCCCTTCTGAGCACACGATGAGACGACCCACACCACCTGACCTCCAGTGGTTCACCTCCAGCACCAGGCAGTCTCCTCAACCACACACATGCATCAGCTGAGAAGCCCAAGGGGACCAGATCCCCAGACCCCTCGCCACGTGTTACTCTGTCCTCTCTGATAATCTGCCGGTGAATTCTAGCTGCCTTGGTCTGCTCAAATTCTGTTTCCTCAGCTCAGGAAGACTGTGGGGTTCTGTTTGAATTCTCCTCTGTCTTGTGCCTGGAACTCTCTTCAGGCCATCAGCTTGGACAATTACAAGAATCAACATCAATCACTTCCCTTCCTTAGAGACCGGTGTTCTGTGCTGCCTGTTGTTCAATGTCTCAAAAAAATTTTTTTCTGTATATTTGTCTATTTTTTTCAGTCATTTCTACTTTCTTTCTTTTCTTTTTTATTTGACAGAGTTATAGACAGTGAGAGAGAGACAGAGAGAAAAGTCTTCCTTCTGTTGGTTCACTCCCCAAATGGCCGCCATGGCCGGCACTGCACAGATCCAAAGCCAGGAGCCAGGTGCTTCTTCCTCACCTCCCATGCGGGCGCAGGGGCCCAAGCACTTGGGCCATCCTCCACTGCCCTCCCAGGCCACAGCAGAGGGCTGGACAGGAAGAAGAGCAACTGGGACAAGAACCCAGCGCCCATATGAGATGCTGGCGCCGCAGGCAGATTAACCAAGTGAGCCACAGTGCCAGCCCCCATTTCTGCTTTCTTCACATTTTCCTTATTCAGTCTGGACTCACCTTGCTCAACACCCTGCCTAGACCACCCAGCTATCTTTCTACTGTACCCAGATCAAATCTCTCAAATTCCTGTTTACCCCTCTCCCCTGTGTTTCACACTTTTACCCACGTCCTATAGGCACATAAAACTCAAGATGCAGGAGAGGGCATTTAGCCTAGCAGTTAAAATGCCTATGTCCGAGTACTTGGGTTCAACTCCCAGCTCTGGCTCCTGATTCTAGCTCCCTGTTGATGCAAACCCTGGGAGGCAGCAATGATGGCTCAAGTACTTGAGTCCCTGCTACCCACATGGGAGACATAATGGAATTCCCAGGTCCCAGCTCTGTCCTGGCCCAGCCTAGACCATGGCAGGTACCAGGGGAGGGAACCAGTAAATGAGAATGCGCACTCTCTCTTGCTCTGTGTGTGTGTGTGTGTGTGTGTGTATCTCAAAAACAACTCCAGATGCCCCTCAGAGTTCATTTCCATCACCTTCACAGAACCAGAACCTGGTCCTCTCCCTGTATTTCCTATCTTTTATTTATTTTTTTAATTTGACAGATAGAGTTAGACAGTGAGAGAGAGAGGCAGAAAGAGAGAGGTCTTCCATCCGCTGGTTCACTCTCCAGATGGCTGCCACAGCCAGAGCTACACCAATCAGAAGCCAGGAGCCAGGTACTTCCTCCTGGTCTCCCATGCAGGTGCAAGGGCCCAAGCACTTGGGCCATCCTCCACTGCCTTCCTGGGCCACAGCAGAGAGCTGGACTGGAAGAGGAGCAACCAGGACTAGAACCCAGCGCCCATATGGGATGCCGGCGCCGCAGGCGGAGGATTAACCCAAGTGAGCCACAGCACCAGCCCCTGTATTTCCTATCTTAGTGAACGGTTTCCACTCTTCATCCAGCTGCCCAAGCTTGAAACTGGAGGAAATCCCTTGACTCCTGCCTCTCTTCTCTTTCATTTAATTAACTGCCATATCCTTTTAATTCCACCTCCTAAATGAATCTCAAACTGAACTGCTTTTCTCCAGCTTCACCTCTGACCTGGGTTACCGTGGCAACCTCCTTCGGGGCACCTCAGCCTCTGTCTTGCCAGTCTCTGAGAGGGTCTCCCTGCTGCAAGCAGAGCTGTGTTTCTAGAAGATGTGCACGGTTTTGTCTCCTCTGAAAGGACTCTTGTTCTCAGCACCAATCTCGGTCTCTAGGTTCCCGGGGCCTTCCCAACCTGGCTCCAGCGACCATGCCGACTTCACTTCTGGATTCCCTGCATTGCCCTCACTGTGCCCCTGCCATGTTTTATGCTGTAGCCAGACTGAACAAATTTATCTTGCTCCAAAATAGCCTCACCTTCACTTCAACTACTTTTCCAAACCCCCATTCACATGGGTCACTTCCTACACAGTTCTCAAAGGTCCACAATCACTTACAACTCAAAATGCTGCAAATGAGACTTATCTTCACCTCCAGGGGTTTTGTTTCTTGGAAGTGGTGTTGTCACCCAATCCTCCAAGAAAAACATTTTAGGTGTGCCCCGTGTCTCGTTTCTAAACACAGACCCTCCCCCCATACCACTGTCACTGCTTTTGCCAAGTCTCCACTGCTGTTTAGACCAGGCAGCACCTCCTAGTCTGCTTTCTCAGCTTCATCTTCCTTCATTCCTTCCTCTGCAGCCTTTATGCCAGAGGCCTAGTGCAGGCAATTCCTGTGTACTTCTTGGTAAGCACTCACGCTTCAAGACACAGCCAGCACCAAAGCTCAATTCAATGCATATTCTTGAGGTGGACACTGGCACAGTGGGTTAAGTCGCTGTTAGGGACACCTGCATCCCATATCGGAGTCATGCCTTAGCTTCCAATCCAGCTCACTGCAAATGCACACCTTGGGAGGCAGCAGGTGATAGCTCAAGTAAGTCCTAACACTCACATGGGAGACCCAGATGGAATTCCTGGCTCTGGGCTTTAGCTGGGCCCAGCTCCAGTTGTTGCAGCCATTTGAGGAGTAAACCAGCAGATGGGAGATCTCTCTCTCACTCTGTCTTTGAATTAGACAAACTTAAAAAAAATTAAGCTGGGGGGCAGGAAGTATGAATTAACCCATTTGCATATATTCTTGCAGTAAGACAAGGTGCATCATGATTTAGCTTTGCTGCCTCCCAGCCTCATCTTGTTCGGCTTCCTGCCTTGTGCTCTGTACCTGGCTATTTTGGCCTCCTCTCAGTTTCGGGGATTTTTTTTCTCACAGGCAGTTTCTCCTGCCTGAGGTAGGTGCTCACCTCTCCTGTTCATTCTTCAGACCCTACTGCAAGCGTCCACTTTCCCAGCTCACACCACTCTGAACACTTCTTTGATGCAGGGAGCTTTGCCAGCACAGTGCTCACTGCAGTTTGAACCATGTGTCTACCAGATTGCTGGGAGGGTGCCTCTCTACTCATCCTGATGTCCCAAGGCTTTTCTAGGCTTCCCCGTGGTGGCCCCATCGGAGGCTACAAATGGCATGCGAGACAGATGCTGAATGAGCGACACTGTGCCCTCACATGTTAGCCTAAGTGCCACCTGCCAGTGCTCTCTGCCAGACTGCGAGAACTGGCTGCACTCTGCCATCAGGTGCAAAGGAGCAAGCGCATACCCATTGTTTTGCTCCTCTCTTAGACACTAGCCCCCTGAGTTTCCTTCAGGGGCTGCAGGCACCCTTGGCAAGCTGTCCAAGTGTCAGTGGGATTTGTACCCCAAGGATAGGCACCTGACAAAAGCTAGGTTAGCTGGACCCTTCCTTCTCCTTTAAGCTGAGTGACACCAGGGAGAAAATCCATGAGCTAAAGAGCTGAACCACCGGGTCTGGGGGTCCTGACTCCTAGGCTGCCCGTCATGGCCTCTCTCAGGGCTGGACACTTAGCTTTTGATTCTGTGGGTACCCTTGACCTTCTGATAAATACCTTGTTCTCTTCTTAAATTTTATTTGTAACAGATATGTAAAAGTTGTACATATTTATGAGTACCACGGGGTGTTTCAATGCAAGGATACAACTGAGTCCTGTGATACTCAACTGAGGGTAAACCACATCTGTCTTCTGAAGCGTGTATTTCCTTACGGCGGAAACATTCAGAATCCTTTTTTAGTTCTTTTAGAACACTACATGTAGTTACAGTTATTATAACCTGCAGTAAGCCTGCTGTGCCACAGAACACCTGAGCTTCTTTCTCCTTACTGTAACTTCCTGTCTGTTACTCAAACTTTCCCCACACATCTGTCCTCCCTCTCCTAAGCCCCTGGGAATCACCATTCCACTCTCAACTTCTATGAGGTCACCTTGTTTAGAGTCACACACAAGTGAGCTCGGGTGGTATTTGTTGTTCTGTGCCTGGCTTGCTTCACTCAGTACAATGACCTCCAATTCCACCACATTGCACATGCCAGGATTTCACCCGCTTCCACGGCTGAATAGTGTGTTATCAGGTACATGTGCCATGTTTCCATGACCCATTTACTAGGTGATGGGCACTCAGGTTGCTTCCATTTCTTGGCTATTGCACATAGCACTGCAATAAACATGGGAGGCACATATTTGAGTTCATCTGCTTTGGATGTATACCCAGGAGCAGGATTGCCGGATCATATGGTGGTTTCACTTGCAGTTTTTTTTTTTTTTTTTTTGAGGAAAACAGCATATTGTTTTTCACAATGGCTGCACTAATTTATAGTCCCACCAACAGTAGCAAGAGATTCCTTTTCTCTACATCCTCACCAACACTTGTTATCCTTTGTCTTTCTGAGCATAGTCAATCTACTGGCGCAGATGATACCTCACTGTGGGTTTTTAAAGATTCTTCTTTATCCCTTTTTATTTCAAAGGGAGAGATGGGGCGGGGGTGGGGAAGGGAGAGGTCTTCTATCTGCTTGTTCACTCCCTAAATGCCCACAGCAGCTGTGGCTGGGCCAGGTCAAAGTCAGGAGCACAGCAGGGACCAAGCACTCAAACCATCACCTGCTGCCCCCAGCACATGCATCTGCAGGAAGCCAGACTTAGCAGAGCCAGGACTCAAACCCAGGTGCTCTGCAATGGGAAGCAGGCACCCAAAGCAGGGTCTTAACCATGCATCTGCCCCACACTGTGACTTAATTTGCACTCCCTTGATGAATAGTGAGAACCATTTTTCCTTGTACCTATTGGGCTACTGTATGCATTCCTTTGAAAACTGTCTGTACAGATCTATTGCCTAAACAAATCACTGATTGATTGATTTATCTATCCTTTGCCATTGTTCTCCAAGTTCCTTCTAAATTCTGTCATCCTCTGGCAGATGTACAACTTGTAAATATTTTCTCCCAGTCTGTAGGCTGTCTCTTCACTCTGTTGATTGCTTCCTGTTGTACAGAAGCTCTTTAGTTTGATGAAATCCTATTTGTCTATTTTTTTCTTTGGTTTCCTGTGCTTTCGGGATATTATTGAAAAAAATAACATCCAGTGTCCTGAAGCATTTTCCCTGTGTTTTCTTCTAGTAGCTTGTCTTATATTCAGATCTTCACGACATTCTGGGCTGGTTTTTGCACATGGTGTTATAGAGGTTCTGGTTTCATCCTTCTGATGTGGCTATCCAATTCTTCCCAGCACCATTTGCCTCTGTCAAGGACGAGTTGGCTGTAGATGGATGAGTTTACTTTGAGACTCTACTCTCTACACTGATCTAGCCATCTGCCTTTATGCCAATACCACCCTGTTTTAATCACTATAGCTTTGTTGTATATTTTAAAGTCAGCGTAACGTCTTTGCCTTTCTTCTTTTAACTCAAGATTGCTTTGCCTATTTGGGGTCTTCTGTGAAAATGCCATTGATATTTTGAAAGGTGACAAATCGATTTGCACATCACTTTGGATAGTATGGACATTTCAACAATACTGATTCTTCCAATCCATGAACATGGATGTCTTTCCATTTTTTTGTGTCCTCTTCAATTTCTTTCATTAACATTTTACAGTTTTTCATTGCAAAGGTCTTTATGCTCTTTGGTTAAGTTTATCCCAAAGTATTTTATTTTACTGTAGCTATTGGAAATGGAATTATTCTCTTGATTTCTTTTTCAGATAATTTACTATTGGTGTATAAAATGCTACTGACTTTTGTATCATATATGCACTTTGCTGAATTAGTTTATTCTAACAGTTTTTGGAAGAATCTTTGGCATTTTTAATATATAAGATCATGTCATCTGAAAACAGTGACAATTTGGCATCTTCCTTTCCCAACTGAATGCTCTTTATTTACTTCTCCTGCCTAATTTCTCTGGCCAGGACTTTCAGTATCATGTCGAATAGAAGTGGTGAACGTGGGCCTCCTTGTCTTGTTCCAGGGCCTTCAGCTTTTCCCCACCGAGTCTGACATTAGTATTTTGGATGGATGTGACCTTTATTATGCCAAGGGTCATTCCTTCTACACATAGTTTGTTCAGGGTCTTTGTCATGCAGCAATGCTGGACTTCATCCAATGCCTTTCCTTCACCTATTGAGAGGATCATGATTTCTGTCCATCACTCTGTTCATGTTCATTCTTTTTCAGTCAGCCTGAATCAGTGTCTGCGGCTTACAATTACACAGTCCTTGTATGCACTTTGGTCCTCCTAAGGGACAGGACTCGCTTTACCTGGCCCAGTGCTGCTGCTCTCTAAATACACCAAATGAAATGGAGGAATGCAAGGGGTGGCCAAGTGACCCAAGGAGCCTAAGGAGTAGCCCTGAGCCTGATTCTCTGTGTTCCTCCACCCCACTGGTGGTGGCAGTGGTGACAGCAACAGCAGGAGCTGCCTCTCCCAGTCACCAGCCTGGCGTCTCTCACAGCAGCCCTTCCCTGCTCTGGCCATTCCTGAAGGCCAGCGCAGCCAGCTCGTTACATTACTGCCCGCACAGAGCTTCCCCCAGCACGACTGCCTGCTACCCTCTCACGCTCCCTGTTTCAGTCTCTGGCTACTGCTCTGGGGTTTCTAACTTATCAAGAAGATTCCCCTGTATCATTTATAAAAATTTATCTTTTCCACCAAGTGAGCCACCAGTGACTGGCCTGCCTCTGTGTCAACCGAGGCTCCTTCCTGATGGGTACTCTGCTCTCGGCGTAGGCTACACATTCTGGTTACTGACAATCTGTTGTGTGTGCGGCTCCTCAAGGGGTTCCCTGACTAGCAGGCAAGATTAGGTATGATCGTTAGGAGGTATAAACCAGAAAAGAAGGCAATCAGGCAAGTGTAGCCATAATGCTCTGGGCACACAGCTTCTTTACTGCTGAGAGGGCTTGGACAGGGCCCCAGTCCTCAGAGCATCTCACACTAAACAAATGTGTTCTCTGAGTTGCAGGAGAACTCAGCTCCTACAGAGGAAATGAAGCAGTATCTCAGGGACAATTCCCCTTGGCAAGCCTGCAGAGGACTCGCCACCAGTAATGCACTGATCCACATCTGTACTAAGGGCAGAAGACCCTGGGACTCCCCAGTCCGCCAGGCACACTCTGCACCGATAGTCACGTGCAGCTCTCCTAGCCCCTGAACACTCCTCCCAGGTATCAAAGCAGCAATCAGCAGTGTGGAGTGAAGGGGAAATGTTTAGTCTGGGGGCACAGCTCTCCTGCCTCAGCCAGGCTGGACAGCCTGGGATTACAACAATCACTGACCAGGGAGCACGTATGTCCTCTGCCCAGCTCCAGGCGGGACGCAGCATGAGTGACTCGAATCCCTGCCTGGCTCCTGCTGCACCTGTGCCTGCACCTGCACCAGGTCAGCGCTGTGAGTGCATCAGGCACCTTTTCAGATGCCCGAAGTCTTCAAAATTAACCATTAATTCTTCCACTGCCACTTCACAGGGGTAAGTCAATTTTTTTAAAGATTTATTTATTTATTTATTTATTTGAAAGTCAGAGTTAGAGAGGCAGAGGGGCAGGGGGAGTTTTCCATCTGCTGGTTCACTCCCCAAATGGCTACAAAAGTCAGAGCTGGGCCGATTTGAACCCAGGAGCTTCCTCCTGGTCTCCCATGCAGGCGCAGAGGCCCAAGGACTTGAGCCATCTTCCACTGCCCTCCCAGGCCACAGTAGAGAGCGCGATCAGAAGTGCAGCAGCCTAGACTTGAATCAGCGCCCATACAGGATACTGGCACTGCAGGCAGCAGCTCTACCCGCTATGCCGCAGTGCTGGCTCCAAGTCAATGTTTTTAGTCACAGCAAGATTCATGTACATTATAGGGAAAAACTAGAAAACTGATAAAACTCTTAGGAGATCCAGAAACTGGACATAGGTAAAGGAAGCCACGCACCAAAATGCGTACTCACCTAACAAAGAAATGTCTCACCAAATGCAAAGTGGACAGAGCTATAAGGAGAAATACGTGGTGGACCTCCCATCACCATGGTGGCAAACACATCACTCTGAAGACTGGGCTCACAAGACCAGTGAGAATTCAGATTTAGACGATTAGTGAATGTGAACGGATGCCAAGAACCTCACATTTCACAAATGTTTTTCAAGTTTACAGGGAACTTTCTGGAAAACTGACCACCTGTGAGGCCACAGCACAGGGCCAGGCCCCCAAACTGGACTAATTACTAAAAATGTAAGCAACAGGAAGCTCTCAAGCTGGCACATGTTTCTTAAATTCTAATCTTCAGCTGAATGCTCCCATTTTATCCTCAGCAACAAAACACTGTCAGTTCCCTCACTCCCAGCGATGTGCTCGCTTCCACCACCAAGGAGAAGCTGTCAGATTCCAAAACCTGAAGAACCACAGTTTGTCTGTCAGTTGTTGTTTCAAGTGAAAATGATGTTCCAGGAGAGATGTGGCAGCTGACCACTCAACCTCATGGCGTGTCTCCCCAGCGCAACCAGACCCCCGGTACACGGCAAGTGTCGCGTGTGTGCTCCCACTTCATCACACAGATGAAAGAGACACACACTGGAGGGAATAAATCTTTTTTTTTTTTAAATATTTATTTACTTGAAAGGTAGAGTTACAGAGAAAAACAGAGAGAGACAGAGACAGGTTTTTCCATTCACTGGTTCACTCCCCAAATGGCCACAATGGCCAGGGCTGGGCCAGTCCAAAGCCAGGAGCTTCTTCCGGGTCTCCCTCACGGGTGCAGGGGCCCAACCAGTTGGGCCATCCTCCACTGCTTTCCCAGGTGCACTAGCAGGGAGCTGGATCAGAAGTGGAGTAGCAAGGACTCGAATAGGCACCCATATGGGATGCTGACATGACAGGTGGCCGCTCCACCCGCAATACTACAGCACCAGAGAAGAAATCTAATATATGTAACAACTATTACTGTTTCATCCAGGGCATTTTAAGTAAAACTGGCTTTTTTCCCCCCACAGTGTGGAGCTTCTGCAGAAGCAGATGTTCTTGGTGTTCTGAGCAACGTTGATGGGAGCAGGCAGGCCCGCTGAGGACAACCAGGGGGCACAGCTCCAGGTAGAGGCCAAACACCAGTCCTCACGGACACCAAATTCCTCTGTAGGCGCAGCTCACGTGACCTGGCAAGGTCTCCATACTGGATGCAACACCAACACAGGCTTGTTGGACAGCAGGACCCCAACATACTATTCTGAAGTATTTGATACAAAAAAGCGACAGTGGGTTTGAAATTCACTTGTTCTATTAGGAGAAACTTCACCATTACAATTTGGATGGAAGAAAAGGAGGAACTGTTAGGCTCTTTCAATATAAGTTCAACTGTTGTGAACTTTCTGAATGAGTTTCATCTTCTGAATGACTGTGAAAATGGGTTTACATTTTTTATCAGTTAACTTTTGTCAATAAAATTTCTTTATGATGATGACAATTGAGTACTTTTTAAGAGAGCAGTGTTAAAAGGAACTACATGAAGTCTTCCAAGGCATAACACCTAGTATAGACATTTATGAACTCTGAAACAAGTGTGAGATTTTAATTGAAAATTTTTGAAGATATTTACTTGTAGGTTTGACAGCAATTCAACAGTTAATATGAGGGGCTTCAAAAGGTCCACAAGAGATGAGCATTACAAAAAAAAAAAAAAATACACATGGATTTTTTTTTTTAATTCCATTAATGTTCTGAAGACTCCTCACATATACCCTAATACTTTCTTGGGGCCGGTGCTGTGGCGTAGCAGGTATGGGTGCCAGTTTGAGTCCCGGCTGCTCCACTTCCCATCCAGCTCTCTGCTATGGCCTGGAAAAGCAGTAGAAGATGGCCCAAGTCCTTGGGCCCCTGTACCCGTGTGGGAGACCCAGAAGAAGCTCCTGGCTCCTGGCTTCAGATCGTCGCAGCTCCAGCCGTTGCAGCCATCTGGAGAGTGAACCAGCAGATGGAAGACCCCCCCCACCCTGCCTTTCCTTCTCTCTCTGTGTAACTCTGACTTTCATATAAGTAATAAATCTTTAGGCCGGCGCCGTGGCTCAATAGGCTAATCCTCTGCCTGCGGCGCCGGCACACCGGGTTCTAGTCCTGGTCGGGGCGCCGGATTCTGTCCCGGTTGCCCCTCTTCCAGGCCAGCTCTCTGCTGTGGCCTAGGAGTGCAGTGGAGGATGGCCCAAGTGCTTGGGCCCTGTACCCCATGGGAGACCAGGAGAAGTACCTGGCTCCTGCCTTCGGATCAGCACGGTGCGCCGGCCGCAGCGCACCAACCGTGGCGGCCATTGGAGGGTGAACCAACGGCAAAAGGAAGACCTTTCTCTCTGTCTCTCTCTCTCACTGTCCACTCTGCCTGTCAAAAAAAAAAAAAAAAAAAAAAAAAAAGATAAAAAAATAATAAATCTTTAAAAAATACTTTCTTTATGCTCACTATAATTATAAAAGAAAATTATGCTTTTACAGTACCCCAAGTCCACCCTGTTTATCTTAGTATGGCGTACAAATGTTATCCTTCCTGACTATATCCTGATGTGCAAGCACTTAGGAGCATAGTGCCAGGCAATGAGATCCTGTTCCAGGACGAAGGGCAACTTTCCTGAAAGTTCCCTAAACTTCAGGCTCCGGAGCCCCAGGACAGAGTTTCAGGGAACACAGCTGCATGTCGTGTGCAGGAGGTGCTACTGGGCTTTTCAGTCTCAGGGGACCCACCCCCTTGTCTCATTTGAAAGAACCACCACCAATTCCCATCCACCGTTACTGTGCTCAGCACAAAGCAGATGCTTCTCAAGTAACTGTAACCTCTGGCATTGTACAGCGGGTTGGGCTGCTGCCAGCAACACCAGCATCTCATAGGAGCGCTAGTTCAAGCCCCAGTCGCTCCACTTCCAATCCAGCTCCCTGCTAATGTACGTGGAAAGGCAGCAGTATTTGGGTCCCTGCAGCCCACAGTGGAAGACCTGGATGGAGTTCCAGCCTCCTGGCTTCTGCCTGGCCCAGACCCAGCTATTGCAGCCATCTGGAGAGTGAATCAGCAGATGGAAGATTGATCTCTCCTCCCCATTGCCCCTACACCGCGTCTGTCACTTCCTCTCTGCCTTTCAAATTAATAAACCTATCAAATCAAATCAATAACTGTGACCGATGACAACCAGGGACACTGCCCCTGACAACTGGGGTGAGGAACACTACTGAGGTGTATAAAGTTTCAGGTTTTGTGGGATAAAGACACAGAGTTGGTTCTATCTGAAAACTGCAATGCTTCATTCACATAATTCACAAAAGCCACAAGGGCAAGAGGGCCCACTGGCAGGACAACTCCACTCCCACCAGAGAAGCCGCTCACCAGGTCTTCTTCAAAGGGGCCTTGGGTGCCCACCGCTGGGTGTGATGAACAGTGGAGTGCAAAGGGCACAGTAGCAAATGGAAGCAGGACCTGTTCTGACCAACACAGGTCTCTCACTTTCTAAGAAATGACACTGCAGCCGCCAACAAAAGTTGTGGGCTCTACTAACCACGAACTCCATGTGGAGGAAGAGGCTGGCAACAGTTCCAAATGGACTGTGGGATGTGCCTGGGCACCCAGTAGACACTCCTGCTGCTCGGTCACCCACGCCCTCAACTTGATCCTGACAACCCCAAGAGGCAGGTACCGTCTCCCTGTTACAGATGAGGAAGCAGGGGCTCAGAGAGGGGAGACAGCGTCTGTGTCTGTGACACCCCCCTCACCCCCACTGAGTGCACCGGCTGGGATGTGGCTGAGCTGGCCCGGGGCTGACCCTGAAGCTGCTTTCCCTTGCATTGGCCATGTTGACGCTCAGAGGAACAAGGACACCCTCATCGCAGGGGGCCTGCCGTGGGCACAATTGTGCTGTTCCCTCCCACCCCTGTCCCGGCCATGCCACACATGAATCATGGGAGTGCACATGGGCCAGAGGGGGGCTGGCCAAGTGCAAACAGCTCCCACATCGTCTCAAGCCAGGGAAATAAACCACAAACTGGGATTAATTCATCAAAGACAAACCAAAATAGGAGAAGCAGTTTTAAAAAATAAACACAGAAAACCCCACTGACCTAGAGTAAATTAACTGACCCGTAAAATAACTCAGAAGTTCCCAAACTAAAATCCAGTCTCAAGGGGCTAAGTATTGCTGTGGGGGAGGTGAGAGGCCCAGTGAGAAGCTTCTGATAAGATGGGGGCCTGTGATGGGGTCTTTCATCCCAGCACAGCTCAGCTCTTCTCCAGAGGCACTACAGGGACCAATGCAGCGTGGAGCCCCCTTGGTCCCAAGGAAGAGGATCACAGGCCACAGTGGCAGCCCTGGGAGGCCCCTCCCACTGCAGCCAAGGAGGTCACTGCATCCACATCCTTCCCACCCAATCCTGGGAGAACAGAGCTGAGCACTGCAGTGAATTCAGTCCTGCCCAAGCTATCAGGTGTGTCCTGGCCACACCAGGGCCTCAGGCACTAGGTTGCACAAGGAGTATGAGGGATGATATTCCAAAGAGCAGCTGGTGGAGGAAATGCAAAGAAATGGATCACTCTGTGGTTTGTACTTTAAACTTCATGGAGCTTCCAGCTTAGCGGGGCAGATAAGGTAGAGACACCCACTGCTGTGGCTTGAGTGTTGGGTGTCCCAACACCATTGACCCTGCAGTGGCACAGTATTAAGCAGCAGGGCCTTGAGGAGGCCGTGGGGCTCTCCTGAGTGAGATGACCCTTACATTAGAGGCAGAAGGCTGTGGTGCAGTGGGGTGAGCCACTGTGTGTGACACTGGCATTTCACCTCAGAGTGCCTGGTCTGAGTCCCTGCTGCCCAGCTTCCAATCCAGCTTCCTACTAACGTGCTTGGGAAGGCAGTGGATGATGGCTCAAGTACCTGAGTCCCTGCCACTAACGTGGGAGAACTGAATGGAGTTCCTGTCTTCTGGCTTCAGCATGGCCCAGTCCTGCCTGTTGGACCATTTGGGGAGTAAACCAGCAGATGGAAGATCTCTCTCTCTCTTTCAAATCTATCTATCTATCTATCTATCTATCTATCTTTAAAAAATGAAAAACAGAGGCTGGCATTAGCATAGTAGGTAAAGCTGCCACCTGTGATGCCGGCATCCCATATGGGCACCGGTTCAAGCCCTGACTGTTCCACTTTCAATCCAGTTTCCTGCTAATGTACCTGGGAAAGCAGAAGAAGACAGCCCAAGTCCTTGGGCGCCTGCCACCCACGTGGGAGACCAGGAAGAAGCTCCTATCTCCAGTCTGGCCCAGCTCTGGCCATTGCAGCCATTTGGGGAGTTAACCAGAGGATGGATGATTTCTCTCTTCCTGTCTCTCTTTCTCTCTCTTCTCTTCTCTCTGTAACTCTGCATTCAAATAAATAACATAAATCTTAACAACAACAACAAAAAGATGTCTGTCTCCTATATTAGAGTACCTGTTTCTACACCCAGCTCTGTGCTAATGCAGACCCCAGGAGGCGGCAGGTCATGGCTCAAGTACTGGGCTCCTGTCACCACTGTGGGAGACCTGGATTGGGTTCGCAGCTCCTGGCTTTGGCCCCTGGCCACTGAGCATTTGGACAGTAAATCAGGGATGAGAACACTTTCTCTCTCTTTTCAAATAAAAAGTCTAAGAGGCTTCAGGAAGCCCGTCCACCTCCTCTGCCACGTGAGGATGCACAGAGAAGGCACGCACGCCATCTAGGGCGACTGGGCTCTCAACACACCCTGCATCTGCAGGCTTTGCACTGGGGCTCCCCAGCCTCCAGAACTGCTTACAAACTACCCTGAGGTATTACTGTTACAGCAGCTTTAATGCACTAAGACACTACGAAATTATATATACCAAAAAAAAAGGCAGAGTCTTCCTCCCCAAATTTTCCCCCCAACTGTATATAACAGAATAACACATGCTCAATATAAAAATCCAAACGCAGGGGACTATAGTGCCCCCTGACCTATATTCTCTTTCATGAATGGCTAGAAGGGAGCAGTTTGAATGCTCTGAACACACAATGCTGAAGCTGACTGCCCTGATTTGATCAGCACACTTTGTATGCACGAACCCAGAGCCTTGCGCCATTATTGCGTGCAAATTTAAAATTTTAAAATAAATAAATAAAAATCCAAACGCAAAAACAAAGAATGAAGTAAGAACCATTTGAAATCCCCATTACCTAATCACTGTAAACATTTTGGTGGCTATTTCCCCAGAAATCTCCTTCCATAAATCTGTTTGTGAATGTACAGACATCATTTCACTGACATGTGGCCTCAACATGCATGCTATTCGTTCCTGTTTTGTTCATTCAACAACACCCTTGACATCTCTGATGCCATTAAAAATAAATTCAATTGCTATCTGTCAATTAAAAAAGGATTCTGGAGGCTGGTATCTGGCCAAGCAGTTAAGACACCTCATATCGAGTTCCTGGGTTCAGTATCCAGCTCTGCTCCCGAAGGCCAATGCAGACCCTGAGAGGCAGTGGTGATGGCTCAAGTGACCAAGCTCCTGCCACTCATGTGGGAGACCTCTAGCCCCAGCTTTGGAGTGGGGGGGGGGGTACCGGGAGCACTGGGGAGTGAGCCAGCAGATGGGAGCTCTCTCTTTCTCTGCTCTCAAATAAATACACTTTTTTTTCCCCCAAAACTGTGCCTTCATTTTTATTTACTCATTTTTTAAAGATTTATTAAATTATTTGAAAGGCAGAGTTAGAGAGAGGCAGAGACAGAGAAAGAGGTCTTCCATCTACTGGTTCACTCCCCAGATGCCCGCAATGGCAGGAACTGTTTCCAGGTCTCTCAGGCAGGTGCAGGGGCTCAAAGACTTGGGCCATTTTCTACTGCTTTCCCAGGCCATAGCAGAGAGCTGGATTGGAAGTGGAACAGCCGGGACCTGAACCAGCATTCAAATAGGGTGCCGGCATTGCAGGCAGTGGCCTTTACCCACTACGCCACAGGGCCAGCCTCAAATAAACACATTAAAAAAAAATAGATTATGGTGCCCATTCCCATCATGTAACACAGAATAAAAAAAAAGATTGGGCCCAGTATTGTGGTGCAGTGGGTTAAGCTCCCATGTCGGCATGGCGGTTTAAGTCCTGGCTGCTCTGCTTCCTAACCAGCTCCCTGCTAATGTGCCTGGGAAAGCAGTTGATGATGGTCCAAGTACTTGGGCCTCTGTCACCCATGTGGGAAACCCAGATGGAGGTCCAGGCTCCTGTTTCGGCTTAGCCCAGCCCTGATTGTTGTGGTCAATTGAGAAGTAAACTAGCAGATGGACAATGGGTCTCTCTCTCTCTCTCTGTTGATCTGCCTTTTAAGCACATAAACAAATTAATAAATCTTATAAAAAGAAAAAAATTGTCACAGACAAAAATGCATTTTTAATGACTACACAGTACTCCATGCACGAACATGCCATATTTAATGCGTAAACATCCATTAAATGATAGATATTCATGTTCCTATCTTTCTATTTGTCCAACAAATAATTTCTGAGCACCTATTACAGGCCAGTACTGTTCTAAGCACCAGCGACGCAGCGGTGAACCCAGCAGACAAGGTCCCTGGGCAAATGAATCCTGTGCCGCAATGGGAGGGATTGACGAGGTGTGAGCCGACAGGCAAACCGTCTGGAAGAAGAGTGAGTGCTGGGAAGGAACGAGGAGCAGGCGTCAGGGGAATGCCACTTCAGACACAGTGGTGTGGGAGGGCCTTCCTGCACGGGAGACACGGGCACAGGGGCCTGCAGACAGTCAGGGGCACAACAAGCACAAAGGCCGGGGTGCCCGAAGGAAGAGCAGCAATGCCAACTCGGCCCCAGGGCAGTGAGGGAGGGGCAGAGGAACCCAGATGAACTGGCAGGTAGGACCTCGCAGTCACCGAGCTGGATTTTATTCTAAATGCACAGGGAGATTTCAGCCGTCACAAATCATGATCACATTTGTGTCTCCAGAGGACTTCCCTGGCTACAGCATGGAGGATGGACTTTGGAAGCTAACAAATGAGCAAAGACAGATCAGTTAGGAGATAATTAAGGGTCTGCAGGAGAGAAGATGGTTCCCCGGACAGTGGTGCTAGAAAAAGCGGCTGGGTGAGGACACATCATGAAGACAGAACCCAGGGTGGGGGCTGGGGTCGTTTGGTGTAGCGGTTGAGCTGCCAGGTTGGACATCCACATTGCAGTGCCTGGGTTCGAGTCCCAGATCTGCTTCTAATTCCAGCTTCCTCTTAATGTAGACTCAGGGAAGCAGCAGATAACGGCTCAAATACTTGGGTTTCTGCCACTCACGTGGGAGACATGGATGGAGTTCTTGGCTCCCAACTTCAGCCAGGCCAAGCCTTCAGGCATCTGGGGAATGAATCTGCAGATGGGTGTGGCCTTTCTTTGTCTCTGCTTCTCAAATTAAAGAAAAGAAAGGGAGGGGAGAGATGAAAAGTGAAGAGAAAAAGATTCCTAGGTTTGTGGTTTGAACAGTTAGATAAGGAAGAAAGAAAAATGGGAGAGGAGCTAGCATTGGCATACAGATTCTACACAGGTTTCGTTACAAGATTTATATATAGATGTCTTATTTTGGGGGAGCTATTTTAAATGTGTAGGTTTGTTGTTGTTGTTGTTGTTTTTAATTTACTTGACAGAGTTACAGACAGTAAGAGAGAGATACAGAGAAAGGTCTTCCTTCCGTTGGTTCACTCCCCTAATGGCCGCCACAGCCGGAGCTGCTCTGATCCGAAGCCAGGAGCCAGGTGCCTCCTCCCAGTCTCCCACAAGGGTGCAGGGCCCAAGCACTTGGGCCACCTTCCACTGCCTTCCCGGGCCACAGCAGAGAGCTGGACTGGAAGAGGAGCAACCGGGACTAGAACCGGTGCCCACATGGGATGCTGGTGCCGCAGGCAGAGGATTACCCAAGTGAGCCACGGTGCCAGCCCCAATGTGTAGGTTTTTTAAAAATCTTGATTTTTCAGGGGCAGGCATTTGGCACAGTGGTTAAGTTGCAGCGTGGGACACCCACATCCTGTATCAGAGAGCCTGGTTCATGTCCCGGCTACTCTGCTTCTCAACCAGTTTCTTCCTAATGTGTACCTTGGGAGGCAGCAAAGTGGTGGCTCCAGCACTTAGGTCCCCGTCACCCTTGTGGGAGATCTGAATTGAGTTCTGGGCTCCTCGATTTAGCCTGGTACAGCCCCAGCTATTGCAGGCACTGGCAAGTGGGGCAGCAAATGGAAGATCTCTCTCTGTCTCTCTGACTTTTTCATTGCTTTTTGAATAAAATGAAAATAATTAAGTATTTTTAGGCCGGCGTCGCGGCTCACTAGGCTAATCCTCCGCCTTGCGGCGCCAGCACCCCGGGTTCTAGTCCCGGTCGGGGCGCCGGATTCTGTCCCAGTTGCCCCTATTCCAGGCCAGCTCTCTGCTGTGGCCAGGGAGTACAGTGGAGGATGGCCCAAGTCCTTGGGCCCTGCACCCCATGGGAGACCAGGATAAGTACCTGGCTCCTGCCTTCGGATCAGCGCGGTGCACCGGCCGTGGCGGCCATTGGAGGGTGAACCAACGGCAAAGGAAGACCTTTCTCTCTGTCTCTCTCTCTCACTGTCCACTCTGCCTGTCAAAAAAAATTTTTTAACTAAAAATCTTGGTTTTCAACGGCTCCTTGTGCAGTCTGACACCGCTCTTGTCACACAGCTGCACTCAGTTATCAGTTCCCCGAGGGCCTCGCTGAGACACCTCGGGGTTTCCATGCAGACAGTCAAGTCGTTTATGAGTTCTATTTTTTCCTTTGTGATTTGTATTTCTTGTCCTTGCTTCTCTTCCGGGAGTGGCTCCTGGTGTGAGGGGGGACCCACCTTTTACCACTGAGGACGACATGTGCTGCAGGTTTTATACACGCCCTCCATCAAGTGAGGGAAGTTCCTTCCTGAGCTTGCTGAGAGCTCTCACCATAAACAGATGCTGAATTCTGTCACATCATTTTTCTTCACCAACGGTTATGAGCATTGTGGGCTTTTTTATTTAGCCAGTTGATATGGTGGGTTACACTGAGTGACTTTCAAACGTGGAACCAGTCTCCCATTCCCACGGTCACCACCCCTGGCCACCAAATGGGAGGCAGTGTAACCAGTGTGTCTCCACTCATTCCTCTGCATTACACGCTCTCCTCTCCCGGGACTCAGCAACACGGACAGTGAACTTTCCAGTGCTGCCCCACAGGTCTCTCGTGCCCTGTTTAATTAAAATCTTTTGTTTTCTGTGGTCCAAATTGGACAGCCCCCCCCCCCCCTTTTTGGTAAGATTTATTTACTGAGGCATAGCGGGTAAAGCCTATGCCTGCAGTGCCAGCATCCTATATGGGCACCTGTACGTGTCCTGGCTACTGTACTTCCCATCCAGCTCTCTGCTATGGCCTGGGAAAGTGGTAGAAGATGGCCCAAGTGCTTGGGCCCCTGCACCTGTGTGGGAGACCCAGAAGAGGCTCCTGGCTCCTGGTTTCGGATCGGCCCAGCTCTGGCCATTGCAGCCAACGGGGGAGTGAACCAGCAGATGGTAGACCTCTCTCTCTCTGCCTCTCCTTTTCTCTCTGTGTATCCCTATCAAATAAATAAATAAATCTTTAAAAAAAAAGATTTATTTACTTGAGTTACAGAGACACAGAGACAGGGGGGAGAGGGGGAGAGGGAAAGGATGGGAGGCAGAGGAAGAGGGAGAAGGAGAGAAGGAGAGAGGGAGGGAGGGAGGGAGGGAGGGAGGAAGAGAGAGGGAGAGGAAGAGGGAGAGAGAGGGAGAGAAAAAGAAAGAAAGAGAGGTCTTCCATCTACTGGTTCACTCCCCAAATGGCCACAATGGCCAGGGCCAGGCCAGGATAAAGCCAGAAGCCCGGAGCCTCATCCAGGTCTCCCACGTGCACTCAGGTCATCTGCTGCTTTCCAAGGTGCATTAGCAGGGAGCTGGATTAGAAGCAGAACATCTGGGACTTGAGCTGGTGCTCAGATGGGAGACTGGCATCCAAGCAACAGCTCAGCCAGCTGCACCACAGCACCCACCCCTCCACCGAGTTATTTTCAAGGACAATGACTCTTCCCTCTGCCATCTCCACTTTGTTACAGAGACAGTTCAATGAGTTATTTAAAGTTCTGTTATTTCATTTTTCCATTCTTTTATCTCCATGTGGTTCTTGATCCCTCCTCCTCCTCTTTCCCCTCACTCCCTTCTCTTTCTCTTCCTCTTCCAAGACTTTTCTCTTTCCGTGCATGTCAACAGCTCTTTTACGAGCTATCTGGGGCCTTTGTCAAGTTATTCTACCATCTGTGTCGCCCAGCACTGGCATCTGCCGATTGTCTTCTCCTGTGCAAGCTGAGGTTTTCCTGCTTCTTCACATGATGATTAATTTTGGCTCATATCCTGGATATTTTTAATATTGTGTTATGAAACTCTAGGTCTTGCTTAAATCCAGTAGAGAACGTTGGAGGAAAGTTAACTAGTTCTCTTTCTGTGGTTCTAAAACTTCATTGGCATTATGGGTATGCTTGATGCTGGATAAATTCTCTCCAAATAAAACAGCACTGTGTCCATGTGAAGACGTCTGCCCAGCTCTTCCTTGCTACTGTTCATTCCCTCTCGGGACCAACAGAGAGCAGAGAATGAGTGAGCAAAACTGTTGGTATCTTGTGAACATTCCAGGAAAGCATAAATAAGGTGGAACTAGGCATGGAAGCTAGTAGGGCATGCAGAGAATCTGTGAAGCAAGCTGAGAATCAGTCTTAATTTAAAGCAGACTTTGAATCCTCTACTCAGAGAGTCAGGCAGAAAGACACCTGGGCCCTCACTCCAGCCAGCTTTCACCCAGAACCATGCATAAACCCGAGAGCCTCATCCTATGGACCACAGTCATTTGCAGGTACAGACCATGACCTTGGTATAACTCGAACAGAGTTGGAGGCTGAGAATTCCAGTTGAGAATATGGATTCTGGGGTCAGAGTACCTGAATTTGAATCCTGGCTCTGCCACTGGCTTGCTGTTTGAGGTGGGATATGTTATTTCACTTCTCTGTGCAAGAATTTCCTATGCTGAAAAATGAGGATAACACCAGCATCTATTGCAAAGGATTGCTATGAGACTTAAATGAGTTAGCACCCATAAAAGTGGCCAGAATCCTGTCTGACAAAGTCAACACTGTACAAGTTAGCTGCACCTCCATCTCCAACCCAGGCAAGCCCAATCTAGAATGCTGCTTCCTGACCTGGCTGTTCCTACAAACAGCCTCATAGGACTGGCATTGTGGCTTAAGCCACTATCTGCAATGTGAGCATCAAATGAGTGCCCGTTTGAATCCCAGCTGCTCCACTTCCAATCCAGCTCCCTGCTAATGTGCCTGGAAAAGCAGCGGAAGATGGCCCAAGTGCTTGGGATTCAGAATGGAGCTCCTGGCTCCTGGCTTCAGCCTGGCAGAGCCCAGGCTGTTGTGGCCACTTTGGGAATGAATCAGAGAATAGAAGATTTCTCCTCTCTCTCTCTCTCTCTCTGTAGCTCTTTCACATAAATAAATAAATCTTTTATATATATATATATATATATATGTACCTTATTAAAAACAATTTGTCCCATGATGACAACACAGATTATGCCATTTGTATTATTATTATTTTTAAAGATTTTATTTTTTTATTTGAGAATCAGGTAGTTAGACTAGTGTTTAAGATACTTGCTTCCCACATAGGAGTGCATGGGTTCAATTCCCAGCTCAGGCTCCTGATTTCAGCTTCCCGCTAATACAGAGAAGCAGTGGTAATGGCCCAAGTAATTGTGTTCCTGCCACCAAGAAGACCCAGAGAGAGTTCCTGGCTCTGGGCCATCCCCTATCCCTGCTATGATAGAGTTAACTCAACAGATAAGAGCATTCTGTCTCTTTCTGCCTTTCAAATAAATAATAATAAAAATAATTTATTCATTTGAAAAGTAGAGTTACAGACAGTGAGAGGGAGAGACAGAGAGAAAGGTGTTCTTCCATCTGCTGGTTCACTCCCCAGATGGCCATGACAGCCAGAGCTGAGCCGACCCAAATTCAGGATACAGAAGCTTCTTCAGGGTCTCCCAAGCAGGTGCAGGGGCCCAAGCACTCGGGCCATCTTCCACGCTTTCCCAGGCCATAAGCAGAGAGCTGGATTGGAAGAGGAGCAGCCAGGACATGAACCGGCACCAATATGGGATGCTGGTGCCACAGGCAGAGGCTTAGCCTACTATGCCACAACAGCACCAACCCAACCATTTGTATTAAAAAATGTGAAATCTAGAAAATATATAGAAAAGCACAAAAGGCTTCCATAACCTTGGCAACTCATGACTAGAGCCTAGGGAGATTACTGACGCTATAAACAAGAGTGTCAAATTGTTAAGTCAACAACAGGAGTCACTGTGTACTTACTTCTCATGTGGGATCTGTCCTTAATGTGTTGTCCAATGTGAAGTAATGCTATAACTAGTACTGAAACAGTATTTTACACTTTGTGTTTCTGTGTGGGTGCAAACTGATGAAATCTTTACTTAATATATACTAAATCGATCTTCTGTATATAAAGATAATTGAAAATGAATCTTGATGTGAATGGAATGGGAGAGGGAGTGGGAGGTGGGAGGGGTGCGAGTGGGAGGGAAGTTATCGGGGGGGGGGGGGGAAGCATTGTAATCCATAAACTGTACTTTGGAAATTTATATTTAATAAATAAAAGTTTAAAAAAAAGAAAGAAAATTAGGGTTTTGTAGATGCCAAAGCAGGGAAAAAAAAAAAGAAAAGAAAAGTACATAAAGCATAAACTTACAGCTTACCAAGTTACTTAAAATGGAAACCCCAGTAGCTTCCCTCAGGCCATTAAAAAGAATCTGACAGGGGTGGGCATTTAGCAGAGCAGTCAGGATGCTGCTTGGGATGCCACATCCCATACTAGAGCACCTGGGTTTGGGCCACCCCTCTGCTCCCAGCCCTGAGAGGCGGCAGGTGATGGCTCAAGTACTTGGTTCCCTGCCACTCTCATGGGAGTCCAGGACTGAAGTCCCGGCTCCTGGTTTCAGTCTGGCCTAGCCCTGCCAGTGTGGATATTTGGGGAGTGAACCAATGGCTGAGAGAACTCTGTCAGTCTCTGTCTCTCCCTCTCCCTCTCTGACTCTCTGTCTTTCAAAGAAATACAATTAAAACAAAACACAAAAGAACATGACAGCATTCTAGAATCTCCTGTGTGCCCATCCCTCAACACACCCTTGAACACTACCATCCAAGCTATGATAGAATTCAATTCCTTGTTTTTCTTTATTGTTTTAACACCAAATTATCTTCTCTAAACAAATACAGTTTAATTTGCTTTTGAACTTAATATAAATGGAAAAACACAGCATATGTTCTTTTTGTCTGGATTCTTTCACCCAACAATATGTCATTTCATCTATCTATAGCTTGCTTGTTTTTACTGTTCCATACAAATATAATTTGCATACTCACTGAGATGTTGTTAGACAGCTGGACTGTGTTTCCACAGTGTTCTCAAGAATATCCTCACATATATATATATATATCTTGCACATATAACCTGGTACCTGAAAACATCTACTTCTCAGGGCTGGCATTGTGACACAGGGGGTTAAGGTGCAGCCTGCAATGCCAGCATACTACATGAGCACTGGTTCAAGTTCCAGCTGCTGCATTTCTGATATAGCTCCCTGCTAATGTGCCTGGGAAAGCAGTGGACAATGGTCCAAGTACTTGGGCCTCTGCCACCCATGTGGGAGAACCAATGGAGTTCCAGGTTCCTAACTTTAAAAACAAAAACAAAAACAAAAAAGATTTATTTATTTTATTTGAAAGAGTTACACAGAGAGAGAAGGAGAGGCAGGGGTGGGGGGAGAGAGGTCTTCCATCTGCTGTTTCACTCCCCAATTGGCCACAACTGCTGGAACTGCGCCAATCTGAAGCCAGGAGTTTCCTCCAGATCTTCCCATGTGGGTGTAGGGGCCCAAGGACTTGGGACATCTGCTGCTGCTTTCCCAGGTCATAGCAAAGAGCTGGATTGGAATTGGAGCAGCCAAGACTTGAACCGGTGCCCATATGGGATACTGACACTGCAGGCAGCAGCTTTACCTGATGCACCACAGCGCTGGCCCCAGATTCCTAGCTTTGGCTTGGCCCAGCCTTGGCCATTGTGGTCATTTGTTGAATGAACCAATGGATGGAAGGTCAATCTCCCCCTCTCACTGTTCCCACGTCTGTAGGGAATGTACCTATGGGAGGAACTGCAAGGACCTGGGGAACGCGTGGATTCAAGTTTCGTGGGACACTACCATGGTTTTGTCCAAAGCAGTTGTACCAATTCAACCTCCCCCAACAGTATAGACATAGAGCTCCCACCACACTGTGGCCTTACCAGCTGTGGCTCTGTCAAGTGTGCCAAGTCCTGCCATATGGTAGACAGACAGTGGCACCTCACTGTGATTCCAATCTGCATGTTCCTGAACACTAATGCCACCAAACACCTTTTCATATGTTTACTGGCCATTTGGACTCCCTCTTCTGGGAAGTGCCTGTTCAAGCCTTTTGCTCATTCCTCTCCTGGGCAGCCTCTTTATTCCTGCTGGTTTTGTTTGAGTCTCTATTCTGGAAACAAACCCTCTGCTAGTTATCTGGGGTGGATGCCCAGATGAACTGTCCGTTCCTGCTCTTAAGGGAGTCTTGATAAACATAAGTTCCCAGCTATCATAACAAAACTGATCAATCTTCTCCTAAATGAATAAACACAACCTTTGGACCTACATAAGAGTTCTTTCTATCTCTGCACTCTATCTGAAAGCAACTTCTCCTGCTTTGGCATTTTCAGGGGTGGGGGCACCTTGAGGATACGAGGTCCAAGAGGGCAAGAGGGGAAGGGGGAGAGCATGGGCTCTAGGTTTGGACAGAGACAAACAGCCCGGAGCAGGCTGCTTCCTATCTTTAAGCACTGGTTTCTCTGCTACAATTAGAGCCATCATTATTATTCTGAGGGATGAGTGAGAAGTGGACATGGCACTCAGCATTTTGCTAGCAAAAGCAGGCCCTCAGTGAACAGTGGTAGCTGGAACTATATTCTCAGAACGTCCTTCCTCTTGTCCACTCCACCACAACTGCCTCAACCTCATGGCAGTTCTGTGAGATATCAATCGATTGCATTCCACAATTGCATTCCAAGTGGCTTAACCACCCTCAACAGCCAGCAAAGTCTCCCAGGTATTCACAGGCAGCACCCACAGTACAAGTGAAGCCACATCAAGGCATTCTGGGGCTCCCCCCGGGGACCCGACGGTGGCAAGCAGTTGTGCAGAGCATGGGGACTGCTTCAGACACGGGACAGCAAAGCTACCCTAGGTTTCGGCGAGTCTGGGCCAAAGGGTGGGGGGCACCAATGTGTGCGGTAAACACAGGCGAGAGGGGGTGTGTCTGCCCACACCATCCAGCCTGAGCGCGGCATGGGCTCCTGTCCCGGAGGAGGTGTGTATCTGAGCGTATGGGGTGCAACGTCCCCTGCCCTCCCCGCCAGCCCCCAGCTCATTCAGCTCTGCTACCAACACGGCCAGCACTGAGAGCTGCAAAGACGACAGAGGGGAGGACTGGTACCTGAGCCTAGCGTCTGTCCAGCGGAGTCAAAGGAAAGAACCACTGAATCTGCAACACAAGAGGACAAGTTCATTTCTTTCTTCTTCGTGCAGTAAAAAAATAACAAGCTCCCACTGCCTCTGCCCCAACCCTCCTGAGGAAGAGACACCCGGGAGGGAAGCCAGCCAGGCAGACAGCTTCCCGGCTCATGCCACCCATCCCCAGGCCAGCAGGCCCTGCTGGGCCCAGCACCCCGTACCTCCTGCCCCCAGCCAGAACATCTCAGGGCAAGGGCAGCCCCCAAATTCTTCAGGGGGGCACACAGACTCCTTCCTTCTCCTAGTAAAAGTAAAATTAAAACAAAGCAAATTGAAACTTGCCTCCTGCATCTGTTAAAGCCATTAACATTTCCCCTTTGACCTCTCTCTTTCTAATATTCACATGTCCAACTGTTTATTATTTCAAAGGCAGGAAAAACACTGCAGTGAGGGAGATGTGAGTGCACAAAACGCATGCCATGAGGACCTACGCAAACTCTGCAAGAGAATCGAGGAGGGTCTGAGCTTGCACAGAGCCCAGGGGAGAAGGAGAAAGGGGTGCCCATGACGCTGTCACCCTTTCAGTCACTCACACGATATTCACTGGGCACTTAATACGTGCAGAAAACTACACTGTGACCTTGAGACACTGCAGTAAGAAAAAAAAAGCATTTTTTTACCTTCAAGATCTCCCTGCTCTCAGGAGAGAAAAGGAAATCAGGGGCCAAAGAAGAAATGTTTAGAAACGTTGAACTAGAAATGGATAGAATGCAAAAGAAAAGGGAGTGCTCTCAAAGTCTGTGTTGGGAACCAGACCAAGGAAGAAGGGGAGTGGGCGCTGGGGCGTCCCAGGCAGAGGGGGCCAGGTGGGGGCCAGGTGTGGGCCTGAAGCAAGACCAGGCCTGGGCTTCTGAGCCACAAGACCAGAATGTAAAAGCAAATGCAAAAGACAGCACTTCTCTCTGGGCCTTAATAAAGGGGCTGCTGCACGTGGCTGAGGATTGCATCTTCCACAGCATTTCTGTAGGAAGCACTCAGACTCCAGTGTGGCTATTTCTTACAACGAGAGCCAAAGCAAAGTGATGGTAAAAGCCAATGAACAATCCAATGAAAAGCATGACAAGGGGCACTAGGATGACATCAGGCCCAAGACAACCCAGGGGACCCCAGACTCAAAAGGGATCAGATTCAAAAGGCTCCCTCACGACCAAGGTGTGACAGCTGGATGCATACAGGACCAGGGTGTACAGCCACATTCCCACCCTGGCATTCTCCAGATCCCAGTGTGTGTGTGTGTGTGTGTGTGTGTGTGTGTGTGTCATTTTCTCTCACTGCACGTGGAAACGCAACACAACAGTTGTCACATCTGTAAACAACACTGCAAGCTCATCCTGAGAGCTACCTGTCTCCACGCCTGTTCCCACCACTGGACGACATGCTCCTGCTGCACCCCGTTACCATCCTCAGCACCCATTACCATCATACCTCCTGGCACTAACAACCACTGCAAGATGAGTGGACTGCAGAGCTGCAGGCAGCCCTCCATCAGTGTTTTCTCTCAGAACCATGTGCGCTGGAGGACGTGGCTTCCTCTGAGGACCCAGAGACAGATACTCTGTACCTCCCAGGTGGAGGCAGGTCCACATGCTTTGAAAAGCACCAAGAAAAGGGGAGGTTGCCATCTTTTTACAAAAGTGCAGAAGCACAACTGGGACACTTGGCTGAACCGAGAGGGGCGACCACCCCATCTCACACAATGTTTACCTCCTACAGATTCCCCTGTTCATCAGCATTTCTCACATCTGTTTCCTCTCAATAAAGTAGAAGCCTGTCCCCTGCCTCCCCCGACTTAGAAGAGCTATTGAAGTATAATTTGTCTAGCACAGACTCATTCGTTTAAGTGTACAACTCAATGCCTTTCAGAAAGCTGGCAGAGCTCTGCAACCATCACCACAATGCACCTGCAGAACAATTTATCACCCTAACAGACCCCTTGGGCTCATTCAGTCACCACCACCCCTACCTCCAGCCCCAGGCCACCAAGCTGGTTTCCATCTCTGAGGTTTACTTCTCTGAAAATGTGGCTGTCCCTTTTTGCTGGGACCACACCTCTGCCTCCACCTCAGCCCAGTTCTATCCATTCTCTACACCAATTCGTCCAGAAAGAACATCAGACTGCATTGGGGCTCCTGATTAAAATCCTTCAGTGCCTTCCCACAGCCTGTAAAACAAACATCAAACTCTGGTATTCAAATTTGCTGCATTTTCCCTGATCTGCCACGCCTCCTATCCCATGTTCCAGACACGCCAGACTACATGGCCCCACAGAGATGTGCCTCCCTGTGTTCAGACACCAGCCATTCTCTTTCTGCCTATGTGTGTGAAACATTCTCTCCCCTCCCCAACACTAGTCCATCAAGACCCAACTCAACCAGCCCCTCTTCTTTTTTTTTAATAAGGAATTATCTCCTTCCCCTTAGTTTTTTTTTATTTATTTTTTGACAGGCAGAGTTAGACAGTGAGAGTGAGAGTGAGAGTGAGAGAGTGAGAGAGAGAGAGAGAGAGTTATAGACAGTGAGAGAGAGACAGAGAGAAAGGTCTTCCTTCTGTTGGTTCACCCCCCAAATGGCTGCTATGGCCAGTGCACTGCGCTGATCCGAAGCCAGGAGCCAGGTGCTTCCTCCTGGTCTCCCATGCAGGTGCAGGGCCCAAGCACTTGGGTCATCCTCCACTGCCTTCCTGGACCACAGCAGAAAGCTGGACTGGAAGAGGAACAACCAGGACAGAATCTGGTGCCCCAACCGGGACTAGAACCCAGGATGCGGGTGCCACAAGTGGAGGATTAGCCAAGTGAGCTGCAGCACCGGCCAGCCCCTCTCTTGAAGCCTCCCCTGCAGAAGCGGCTTGCTCTCTTCTTCAGGCCACTGCTGCAAGTCTACCGCAGCATGCGCCACACCAAATTCGAACCTGTGCCCCTTCTCTCCTTCCTCACTGAGCTGCAGCTTCCCCGAGGACCAGGACTGTCCGCTCACGTGGAGACTCCGATGCCTAGTTCACTGACTGACATACAGAAAATGGTCAACATGTGTCAAGAACTGAGGAATAAACTAGTACACATCCTTGCTTTCTTCCACAGGTGGTGTTATCTGCATGTTGTTTCCCAAGCTCGACACTGACGGCAGCTCAGTTCAAGTCAGTCCCGAGGACCTCTCCTTGCACTGCCCAGGGCTCCGGGCCCAGTCTCCCCGCAGAAGATAGAAGTGCTCACAGGGGAGAGAGGAGAGCACTCCTGCAGGAGCTCAGGCGTAGGTTCCCGAGGAGCCAACTGCTCAGATGAGCGACAACAAAGCAGCATCTTCACTCCTTACTGCAGTGCGACAAGCAGTTTTCCACTTGCAATTTACCTTCTTCGCATGCACAAGCAGTCCTGATATGACCCTCCGTAAACTTCCATCAAAATGCAAAGAAAAGAAAAAAGACTGAGACGTGAGACTAAACAAGACCAAGTGCCTACAGTGGTTGTCCCTGGGTGATAGGAGTATAGGTGATGTCTTACTCGCCATACTTTTGGTGGCTTTCCTTATTCACTGTGCTTCGGAGAGGCCGTTTGGCTCCTACTTTTCATCCCTGAGGTCATTTCACGCCACTTAAACGTACCCCCACCCCTAAGTGGACCAGACTCCCCCTCCCCTTCCTCCCTCCTCCCCACAAATACTGTCAAGAGCCAGTGATGTGCCAGACCCAGGGCCAGATAACAGAAAGCCAGGGCTGAGTGAGGCAGCAGACACAAGCGAGCAGGTGCGCGCACAGAGCTGGGGGGTGAGGAGGGTGAGTGAGGGAAGCAGCAGCACTGGTGGTCTTGGGGGACAGGGCAAGCCTAAGTCTTGCAAGCAGAGGGGGGCTGCCGAGAGCAAGGCCCCCACACCTAAGGAGAGGCAGAGGGGGGCTGCCGAGAGCAAGGCCCCCACACCTAAGCGGACACAAGTGAGAGGCTAGAAATTCCAAGAGGAAGTTAGTGACACATTCATGTTTTGTGTCCGTTTTGATGGATCTTGCTTTGAGCACTGAAGGCACAGACTTCAGAAACGGTTTGGCCATTCATTATTTGTGTTTATTCTGAAGGATGTGAGATTATTTTAGTTATAAACCACTCTGACGGCTCACGGGAAAACTGAGCGTTCCACAAAGTGAGGCGTTTGCTTTGCAAGAAACAGAGCAAAGGACAGGCAGGCTTTCGCCTCTCGGGCAAACAAACGCGTCGTTTTCACTCGGGCGCTGCAGGCTCCAGCTGTTTCTGGCTCGCAGGCCAGAGGCAGCCATGTGGTGCGCTACACAAATGACCAAACAGAATTCCAGACCAAAGCACAACAGAGCCTGGCTGCACATGGCTTTGTTCAATGAGAAAATCTAGAATTTACTGGAAATCTTTTATTATGGTCAGATGTTTCCTGTGTCTGGTTTCTGAAGCGGAATAAGAGAAATATAAAGAGAACGTGAAGAATGGGCTCAGTCTTTCTGGCCACTGGAGTGGTTTCCCAGGCACGAGCTAGGAGGGCACCGGACGCGCTCCACGCTGGGGCACTGCCTGTCACGGGATACTCACCACATCTCTCCTGCCATCCCTTAGGAATAAGCCCTCAAGATGAAAGAATTTACAAGAAGACTGTTCCCTCAGGCAGCCCACAATCTAACAGGTGAGATAAAAACACATAGAACGCTAAGCATGACACACAGGAAGAGGAAAAGGAAGAAGGACACTGTCCATTAATTTAACAGCCACTTATTGACCAAATGCTGCACGCCAGGCTTAGGGAGACAACGGTGAGTAAGAACAAGATGTTCCTACTCCACAGAATTTACTTTTAGGCAGGGAGATTTTGTAAAAGTACAAAAAATGAACAAAATAATTTCTGACAACCCTAAGAGCTATGAAGAATATTAAACCTTGAAGTAGGTACCATGGGTAGAAGCACAGGCAATAGTAAAGTGGTTTTTTTTGTTGTTTTGTTTTGTTTTGTTTTGTTTTTTGACAGGCAGAGTGGACAGTGAGAGAGAGAGACAGAGAGAGAGGTCTTCGTTTTGCCGTTGGTTCACCCTCCAATGGCTGCCTCGGCCAGCGCACTGCAAGCCGGCGCACCACGCTGATCCGAAGGCAGGAGCCAGGTACTTATCCTGGTCTTTCATGGGGTTCAGGGCCCAAGCACTTGGGCCATCCTCCACTGCACTCCCTGGCCACAGCAGAGAGCTGGCCTGGAAGAGGGGCAACCAGAACAGAATCCGGCGCCCCGACCGGGACTAGAACCCAGTGTGCCGGCGACGCAGGTGGAGGATTAGCCTATTGAGCCGCGGCACCGGCTGTAAAGTGTTTCAAGGTTTTATTTTTTTTTCTCTTTTTTTAAAAATGTTGATTTATTTATTTAAAAGGCAGAGCAAAAGAGACAGAGATCTTCTATCTACTGGCTCACTCCCCAAAGGCCTGCCAATAGCCAGGGTGAGGCCAGGCCAAGCCAGAGCCAGGAGCTCCATCCAGGTCTCCTGCATGAGTGGTAGGGATCCAAGTTCACAGGGTGCGCAACAGCAGGCAGCTGGATGGCAAGTGGAGGCAGGACTCAGACACAGGCACTCCAGCACAGGATGTGGGCCCACCATGCTACAATGCCCTGAGGAAGTCCAAGGACAAGAGTTCCAGGCAGAAGGAAGAGCAAGTACAGCAACCTTACTACAGGGAGAGGAGGCTGTGTCGCCAAGCACAGAGCACAGGACGCAGAAGGTGGGAAAATGAAGGCAGAAAGGAAGCCAGGAGCCAGGTCTGTAGGGGCCACACAGGCCCCAGGGAGACACCTGTGTTCTAGGTCAACAATAAGAAGCCCTTGCTTAAAATCAGCTAACAGGATCTGATTTACATATTTTCTGATTGACATACAGTTACACATATTTATGGAGTATGTGATATTTTGACACATAGATACATTGCATAATGGCCAAGTCAGACTAACTATCATAAATTACTACTTTATCACTTCTTTGTGACAAAAATAAAATCCTTTCTTGAAGCTTTTTGAAATCTTGAATGTATTATTGTAAACTACGGTCAACCTGCCAACCACAGATACTGAAACTCGCTCCTCTTATCTGACTGGAACACTGTACCCACTGACTAGCCTCCTCGCTGTCCCAGGCCCCTGGACTCACGTAGAATGAACATAAACTTTGGCTGCTCTGTGGGAACCAAGCTGATGAATCTGGCAACAGAGTGAAAGGGAGGGTGGGGAGGGAGGCTGAAGGCAGAAAGACTGATGAGGAGGACTTGACACTCCAGATGAGAAGTAAAGCCACCACGCCCGCAGCCACAGCAACAGAGGAAAAAGAGATGGGTGCCAAAGACACTGCAGGGGCCAATGCTGTGACATACAGGTTAATCCCCTGCCTGCAGCACCTATGGCATCCCATATGGATGCCGGTTCAAGTCCCAGCTGCTCCTCTTCTGAGCCAACTCTCTGCTAATGGCCTGGGAAAGCAGTGGAGGATGGCCCATGTGCTTGGGCCCCTGCACCTTCGTGGGAGACCCAGAAGAAGCTCCTGGCTGCTGGCTTCGGATTGGCACAGCTCCGGCCACTGCAGCCACTTGGGAATGAACCAGAGGATGGAAGACCTCTCTATCTCTCTGTCTCTCCCTCTCTGTGACTGTAACTCTGCCTCTCAGATAAATAAATAAAATAAACACACACACACACACAAACACACACACACTGGAAAGGGGAGACGCAGGGACTTAGTGACCAACGGACTGAGTGACAGATAAGAAAGGAGGATGGAGCCAGAGTCTGGGCTTGGGACAATGGGCGTGGCCTGCGGCTGGCCATGAGTGGCCTGTGCCCAGTGCACACGACCCTGCCTGTTCTCTGGACCACAGGAAGTGGCTTGATCTGAGGGAAGCAGTCCCTACACAGACCTCCCCTCTCTGAGGCAGAGCAGGCCAACCCCGTGGAGATCTGAGATGGGAACTCTGAGAGCTAGGGGCACTGGTGAGATGCAAGCAGACAAGCAGAGTGGCGCCTTGGAGGCTGTGGGCCGGGCTGGAGGAAGAGCCACACTGGTGGGGGAACATCAGAGTAAAGTCACCCCCTGCTGCTGAGGACAACAGGACAACCTAGGGGAATGGCTGCCTGAGACTCACATGTGCAACACACATATACACACACACACACACACACACACACCACCCCACCACCACCACCACCACCACCACCACCACCACTGCACGGGGCCTGCCTGTGCTGAGAGTCTTCTCCCGTCTCTTGCTGTCTTGGAGCTTCCTCGGTCCAAGTGGGCTCAGCGCTGCCTTGCAGCCTCCCTGCCCTCCTGCTGGTTGGCTGACCGGGCACAACTCGCCCACAGGCTCTGACTCCCGGAAGAGGCCCCACACAGACCCGGGCCTGAGCCTCGTCCCCCAGTCCAGCCTCACGCAAAGACACCCAACTGTGGGGGTTTAGTGGCCCATGAATGGACACTTTTTTTTTTTGAAGATTTTTTAAAAAATTTATTTGAAAGGCAGAATTACAGAGAGAGAGACAGAGAGAGAAATCTCCCATCCACTGGGTTCACTCCCCACATGGCCGCAAAGGCCGGACACTTTCATGCCTACGTGACCAGAGCCTAGATCCCAGCGGGGGCACCTAACCTCCCAACCTCCAGCTCAAAGAAACAAAACCTGAGTAAATGAGATACCTGAAAACCTAGAGAGAAAGAAAGCCTACGGAGAGAAAGGAAAATTCACCATTAATTTATGGGGATTGGTTGTATGCAAGAGAAGGGAGCGACGTAATTCAAGAAATGGCAGAAGCAGGACAGGGTGAGAACCGATTACCAGAGGGAGCACTGAACTGCGCAAGGGTGGAGGAAGCTGAGGGCTGTAAAGACCCCGCAGCATGACTCACGGAAGGGCACCAGAACTTGGGGGTGGGCTGGGACTTGAACAACAGCCCCACTGTGCCTAATTTCTAAATTAAACTTTATCATAGATGTGTGTGTATAGGGGAAACCCTATATAGTACGTCTAGGGTCCATGGCCTGAGGGCAGGGTTTCCCCTCTGAGTGAATGAGTGGACAATGTGGATACAGGAGACGTCACCTCAAGAAGTTTCTGAGGCTTAGGGTTAGGCCCCTGCCAGAGACACCAGCATTCCACAGGGGAGCTGCTTCCAGTCCCGGCTGCTCCACTTCCCGTCCAAGTCCCTACGAATGTGCCTGGGAAAGCAATGGAAGATGGCCCAAATGCTTGAGCCCTGCACCCACATGGGGGACCCAGAAGAAGCTCCTGGCTCCTGGTTTCAGCTTGGCACAGCCCTGGCCATTGCGGCCATCTGAGGAGTGAACCAGTGGATGAAGGATCTCTCTCTCTCTCCCTCTCTCCCTCTCTCCCTCTGTAACTGCCCTTCAAATCAATAAGATAAATCCTTAATAAAGAAGTAAAGAAGTTGCTCCACAGGTTTATTCTGTTAATTTAACTTACTGAACAGTTACTGCAGAGCTGCCACTAAGTTCAAGGCTGTATAAACAGATCCAACATCATCCCTGACACCAAGAGTTTAAGAACTCTCAAGACATGAGTACATGCATCATAAGCCCCTGGAGGAGTGGCTGCAGGTGCAAGGTAGGGAGCTGCTTATGGAGAGAAGCCGAGTCCGTGTGCGGGAGACAGCACTGGGATGGCCCAACAGGACAGGCCGCGCTGGCAGGGTGGGACCAGCTAAGGAAGGCACTGAAGCGTGGCTAGTGAGGGGTGTGTGGTTTCAGGAAGGAAAAAAATCACACCTAACGAATATATTAGGTTTTCTTTCAGGAGGTAAAAACGCATGTGACTAAAAGGGACCTGGGCAATACAATCCGTGGAGACTTTCGAAAAAAGGCCTTGACACATCAAAGACTGGTTTTTAAAAAGTGAGTCACGGTGAGACTGAGGAAGAAACTGCTATGTCATGCCGGGGAGACAAAAGGCACCCGGTTGAGGCTCGGCACCTGCGGTGGGACCAGGAAGTCCGGGAGGAGCAGGAACTCTGCAGGTGCAGGGGAAGAGGGCGGGCACTGCTCACAAACCCCCCCGTGCGGAACTGAGAGGGGCAGGGCAGAGTGGGTCCGGAGGCTCAGGGGCACGGGGCAGGTGTTGGTACAGCTGTCCAGGAAGCTGGGAAGGAAGCCACTGAGGCTGAGGGGCACTGGCCGGGGCACGATGAAGCTGGTGGGCCAGTGCGGCCGAGTACAGAACAGAAGGAGGGCAGAGGCAGGGCCGGTGAAAAGCCAGCACCCACCAAGAGGTTGGTGCGGGGCCCACACAGGTGATGACACGTGGCCTGGTGCACACCACGGGGCTGACCCGGGCTCTGTGGATTTTTCCCACTGCATGACTCTGGGCAAATTACTTAATCTTGCTGAGCTTTAACCTCCTCATTTGTAAAAAATGGTAGCAGAAGCCCCAAATCCCTTTTCTGAAGCCCCTGAAACCAGACAGCTAAATGGGTAAAACACACGCAGCCCTGCCCTGAGGTTTGGGGCGGCGTCCTGTAATCAAATATTAGTATTCTTGCTAAAAGTTCAGTTTTTACACTAAATGGGACTACAAGTAAATTCCTATCATCCTAGGTCAGATTTTGCTGCTAAACGACTTTTGATACCAATCTTGTGGGAAGAAACTATTTTTCTAAGGTTTCTGGGGTTCATATTTGCAGCAAGGGTGGAGCTGCAACAGGTCCCACTGCGCAGGTGGCCGCGAGGACTCACACAGCACTCAGCACAGTGTGTGGCAGTGGTCTGCCCCCCCACCCCACCCCTGGCAAGGGGAGTTGAGACGTAGGGAGGGATGGAGAAAGAACTAGGGTGAGAATTCCAGCAGAAGGGTAGACCAGATGTGTTTGGAATACCCATTTAGGAGCCTGAATTTTGTTGACTGACAGGAGAGGGAGTACGGAAAGGCACTATAAAGTTCTTGGCAAGTTAACGACATCAGCAGGTTTGTGTTTCACTGTGGCAGATGGAAATGGAAGGAGGCAGCTGTGGTCTGAGTGTCCCCCAAAGGTGCATGTGTTAAAGGCTGGGTACCAGGGTGGTGGTATTGGGAGATGGTGTGGACCTTGGCAGGTGGGGCCAAACAGAAATCGGGTATTCCTCTTGGGCCCTGGTTAGTTCTCAGGAGAGGATGTTACAACAGCCTGGGCCTGGCCTCACCCAGTCTTGCTTTGGCTTGTTTGACTTTTTTTTCATTTGTATTTGAAAGGCAGAAAGATCTCCCATCCACTGGTTCACTCCCCAGATTCCTGCAACAGCAAGGGTTGGGCCAGGCAGAAGCCAAGAGCCCAGCACACTCAACCCAGGACTTCCACATGGGTGGCAGGGACTTCTGGAAGCTTCAGCTGCTAGCTCCTGGGGTGTGCATCAGCAGAAAACTGGACTGGAAGCGAGCAACCAGGACTGAAACCAGACATTTTGACATGGATAGGAGTGATTTAACTGCTACACCAAACACTCACTCCTGCCTTCCTGTGTGAAGCTGTGATCCTTCCTCTGCTCACACTCCCTCGGCTGCCCCGGGCCCCTCACCACAGCCTGAACCATGCAGGCTCCATTTTCGGCCTCAAAAACTCAACTCAACAATCTCTTTTTTGCGACAGCTGCCTATTCCATATATTTTGTTACACAAACAAAAGGCTAATACAGCAGCCAAGGCCTTACAGGAGAGAACTATAGTGAACCAGGTGAGAGGATGAGGGTTGAACATGGGGTTTGTGGGGAGCAATCCGGACTAGACTGAGTTAACTGGAATTAAGATTTATTCTATGCATCTGCTCTCCCACAATATGGCGCTGGGAGAGAAGTAAACAGCTTCTGCACAGCTGCCTCCAGTTCAACCAATAAACTGTAGGACTTGCTCCTGATTGGAGGAGAGCAGCGTACTCGGCGTGTGGGCAGCCGAGTTGGGATTGGTGGAGGAGGACTATAAAGGAGGAGAGAGACGGCATGCACCGGGAACATCTAAGGGGAACATCTAGCTGAAGGAACACCTGTGCAGCCCCCGAGAAAAGCCGGCTGGCGGTGTGCCGCTCCCCTGCGGAAGTGGGGAATGTGGCCAGGGGGAACTGCCCTTCCACGGAGGTGGAAGGGATAGTAGCCAACCCGGGAAGAACCAGCAGCAAACCCGGGGAGGGCCGAGCAGACAGAAAGAACAGCGCAGGGTCTTGTGTCGTTCCTCCACGAAGAGGGGGAGCGACAGGGTTGTTGTCGAGAGAACAGAGAGGAGGGGATGAGGTGTCAGGGTGAGGGTTAACGGAAAATGGTAGAGAGAAAACAAGGGAGCAGGAACACTGCAGGAATAGATGGGCGGCAGTAACGTGCCACTTAACAAAGGAAGGATCACACCAAGGGCTGAAAAGTAGCCTCTAGATTTGGCAACTAGGACGCTACTGGTGACCTCAGAGCAGGTTCAAGTAAGGTGGTGGGGAAGGAGGCTACAGGAGCCAGGGAGCCAGCATTCAGTAATAAGTAGGCCTTCAGTGGCCTTCCCCACTCACTGCAATTTGAATGAGTGATGTGCTATGGGTTTAGGTGTAGGGACAAAAAAGTAAGATAAAGCGGCTGGTGCTGTGGCGCAGTGGGTGAAAGCCTCAACCTGCTGTGCCAGCATCCCATATGGGCGCCAGTTCGAGTCCCAGCTGCTCCACTTCCTGTCCAGCTCCCTGCTAATGTGCCTGGGAAAACAGCAGAAGATGCCTCAAGTCCTTGGGCCCCTGCACCACATGGGAGACCTGGAAGAAGCTCCTGGAAAAAAAGAAAAGAGAAAGATGGAAAGAAGGAAAGGAAGAAAGAAGGGAAGAAAAGTAATGTACAGAATGCCTGACAGCCTCATTTTTTCTGTGACATGGCAGGTGGTCACTGGCTGTAGAAGGAATTCATCTTCCAGTTGGAAACAGTAGGTCTGCGGTGGGTACTTGGAGTAGCATTTAGGACGTGGCTTGGTACATCCAGAACCACATCACAGAGTGCCTGAGTTTGAGTTCCACCTTTGCTTCCGATTCTATCTCCCTGCTAATGCACACCCTGGGAGGCAGCCGGTGATGACAAGTACTTGTGTTCCTGTCACTTACATGGGAGACCTAGACTAAGTTCCAGGCTCCTGGCTTGGCCTGGCCCAGCCTCAGCTGTTGCAGGCATTTGAGGAGGGAACCAGCAGATGGAAGATCTCTGAGTGTCTGTCACTCTATGCCTTTCAAATAAAAAAAAAAAAATTAACTAAAAAAAAAAAAAAGAATAGATTTAAGTAGATGGGGGTTGGCAAACATTTTCCATAAATGGCTAGGAAACGTTTTAGGTTTTGTGGGCCACCGAAGGTCTCTATCACACATTCTGCTGGATTTTTGCTTTGTTTTGCTTAACATTCCATAATAATGCAAAAATTATTTTTAAGTCACAACACACAAAAACAGGTGTAGCTGGATTTGGCATGGGAACCACAGTTTGTAGGCCCTGATCAGTTGACCTTGCACCCTCTCAACTCCTCCAAAATGACAGAGAATACTGCTTGTTATAATGCACACGTACACAAAGACAAAAAGAACTGGAGAGAAGACACCAGCAAGAAAAGTTTAGAAGCAAATAAGCTAGAGGGACTCAGAAAATCCAAGAAAGCTGAACCCGATGCTGGCAGCGGGGAAAGGGCAGCTGTGATGTGAAATACACCACAGATCTCCCTGGAGACTCCATCACTGGCAGCACCGGTGCCACTGGAAGTGGGAGTGAAGATGATACCACAAACAAGACATGACGTCCTTGAACAGGGGCTTGCGGCCAAGATCAGCAAGGCATGAGACAAAGCACCTAATTTTAAAACAGGCGCTCAGGGCAGGCATTTAGCCTAGCAGTTAAGACACCAGTTACAATGCTCACCTCCCACACTGCAGGACCTGAGCCGGAAACCTGCCTCTGGCTCCCTACTCCAGCTTCTGCTAATGTAGACCCTGGAACGCCAGGGTGATGGCCACAGTACTTAGACTGAGTTCTCAGCCATGGTCGGCATTTAGGCAGGGAATCACTGAGATGAAACTCTCTGTATCTCAGATAAATAAAAAGTTTTAAAGAGAGACCAAAACAAATGAAAGAATGAATGCAACATGGAAAAACAGAAAATACATAAGGAGATGGAAACAGAAAAACATTGAAATTAAAATTCTCAGAATAATTTTTTGTTTATGAAACTAGTAGAGAATGTGACTTTTTATAAAAGATTTATTTTGTTTATTTGGAAGGCAAAGTTAGGGCAGGGGGAGATATATATATAGATATATATAGAGAGAGAGAGAGAGAGAGAGATTGATTGATTGATTGATCTTCTATTCACTGGTTCATTCCCCAAATGGCCGCAATGGCTAGGGCTGGGCTAGACCAAAGCCTGGAGCCAGGAGCTTCTTCCAGGTCTCCCATATGGGTGGGAGGGGCTCAAACACTTGGGCCATCTTCTGCTGCTTTTCCAGGAGTATTAGCAGGGAGCTTAATTGGAAGTGGAGCAGCCAGGCTGCTGCCCATATGGGATGCCAGAGTCACAGGTGACAGCTTTACCTGCTAAGCACAATGCCGATCCCAGAGAGTATGATTTTTATGAAGGTACTTTAAGTGAACAAAAAGAAAAAAGAACCCTTGAAAATTAAAACATGACAGCAGAAATAAAAAGGACTGGAAAATACACTGAGAAAATATCTCTGGATATAAAACAGAAAGAGTTAGAAAATTAGAAAGAAAAGAATTTTTAAAAAAGATAAAAGGGGGGCCAGCGCTGTGGCACAGCAGGTTAACGCCCTGGCCTGAAGCGCTGGCATCCCTTATGGGTGCTGGTTCTAGTCCCAGCTGCTCTGCTGTGGCCTGGGAAAGCAGTAGAAGATGGCCCAAGTCTCCACGTGGGAGACCCGGAAGAAGCTCCTGGCTCCTGGCTTTGGATTGGTGCAGCTCTGACTGTTGTGGCCATCTAGGAAGTGAACCAGCGGATGGAAGACCTCTCTCTCTGTCTCTACCTCTCTCTGTAACTCTGCCTATCAAGTAAATAAACTAAATCTTTAAAAAAAAAAAAAAAAAAGATAAGAGGACTCTTGTTGAATTTTTTATTTAGTGGAGGGTTAAGCTTGTGACTATAAAATAAACTGAAAGGATGCCATTGTAAAAATTAAAAGAAAAAGTAAGAAACAGGAAAACTAAGGACAAGCAATGTACTTGTTTTTTAGATAATCTGGAGGTGAAAATCTAGCAAATCTGCAAAAAGACTTAAAAGTGGATAAACAACTTGTACAAGATTTACCCAGCCTTCAGTGACAAGGCTTCAACCTAGTTGGTGTGGTTCCCTAACTTATGCATCATATACTTACCAACAGGACCCCAAAGTGTCCACTAGAAATACAGACGCCTCGGGTATCATCACATCCTACTCAATGCCTTACTAAATACTGCTTCACGTTATTGTATGATTGTCTTACTTAGCCAAATGTGACCCACCAAAAAGAATTAATGGAATAAAAGATAATTAAAAGATGGGCCGGCGCCACAGTTCAATAGGCTAATCCTCCAACTGTGGCGCTGGCACACCAGGTTCTAGTCCCGGTCAGGGTGCCAGATTCTGTCCCGGTTGCTCCTCTTCCTGTCCAGCTCTCTGCTATGGCCCGGGAGTGCAGTGGGGGATGGCCCAAGTGCTTGGGCCCTGCATCCCATGGGAGACCAGAAGAAGCACCTGGCTCCTGGCTTCGGATTAGCGCGGTGCGCCAGCCGTAGCGTCCATTGGGGGGTGAACCAACGGAAAAAAGGAAGACCTTCCTCTCTGTCTGTCTCTCTCTCACTGTCCACTCTGCCTGTCAAAAAAAAAAGGAAAGAAAGAAAATAAAAAAAGATAATTAAAAGACAAAACAACCAAATGTATGGGCCTTGTCTGGACCCAGATCCAAAATGCTAATGAAGAGGCGTTCTTAGGATACTTTGGAGATGAGAGGACAATAAGGAACTGTTGTTAAAGTGAGAGGATAACATGATGACTATATTAAAAACAAGCTCTGTTACAGTGTGCACTGAAGTGTTTAAGAGTACAATGACACGATCTCTGGGATTTGCTTTAAAAATCCAATACAAACTTTTAAAAACCCAAATAATGAAAAAGGCATGAATCTCTGAGAGCAGGATCTGTACAGTGCACATATGCTGGAGACTGCTGGACAGGATGACAGTCTCGAGTCATCTGCCACATGGCATTCCTTTCCTGCATCTGGGACAAAGATGGACTTGCTAGGCTGGTGCTAGAGGACGCAGCACCATTCCACTCTCAAGAGAAAAATTTATGCAAAGACAGAAGAAAAACAAGTGGCACCCAACAAAAAGTTTATATTCTGTGCTAAGAAATTCTTCATGCCTATTAATTTATAATCTTTCTATTAACAAGGAGAGGGTAGGGGCCAGCGCTGTGCGTAGCAGAGAAATCTGCCACCTGCAGTGCTAGCATCCCATAAGGGAACTGGTTTCATTCCTGGCTGCTCCATTTCTGATCCAGCTTCCTGCTAATGTGCCTGGGAAAGCAGCAGAAGATGGCCCAAGGCCTTGGGCCCCTGCACCCACATGAAGACCTGGAAGAAACTCCAGGCTCCTGGCTTTGGATCGGCCCAGCTCCAGCCATTGCAGCCATTTGGGGTGTGAACCAGCAGATGGAAGATCTCTCTCTCTCTCTCTCTCTCTCTGTCTCTCTGTCTCTCTGTCTCTGCCTTTAAAATAAATAAGTCTCTTTTTTTTCATGATGAAAAAAAGGGAGATGGTACACAGCTCTCACTGTCAATCATCTGAAGTATTAGAAGAGATGGCACGGGGAGAAGTAGAATCTTCACACCCTATTGGGGGGGATGGAAAATGACACAGAAACCTGGGAAAACAGTGCACAGTTCCTCAGCAGCCTAAACACAGGATTCTCTTATGACCCAACCACTCTACCACCAGGTATATACCCAAGAGAAATAAAAAACACTATGTTTACACAGAAGCTACACACAAACATTCACAGCACAACTACTTATCATAGTCAAAAGGGGGGAAACAACCCAAATCTTCCTCAACTGACAAATGGGTAAACAGAATCTGGTATTATCCCATAATGGAATATTGGGCCATAAAAAGAGATGAAGTACTGGGGCCAGTGTTGGGGTTAAACCACTGCCTGCAACTTCGCCTTATGAGTGCTGGTTTGAGTTCAGCTTGCTCCACTTCCAATCCAGCTCCCCACTAAGGCATCTGGGAAAGCAGCTGTGGGAGATCCAGTTGGAGTTCCAGGCCCCTGGCTTCAGCCTGGCCCAGCCCTGGCCACTGTGGCCATTTAGGGGAGTAAACCAGCAGATGCAAGATTCATTTTCTCTCTCTCTTTCTCTCTTTCTCTTCCCCTGTAACTTTCAAATAAATAAATATTTGAAAAAAAAAGAAATTACATATTGAGATACAGGCTACAATATGATGAACCTTGGAACATTATGCTAACTGAAAAAAGCCAATCATAAAAGACGACATAATACTGTGTGATTCCATTTGTTTGTAATTTTCAGAGTAGGCAAATCTATGGTGATGAGAAAGATTCGTGGTTGCCTAGGGCTGGTGGTGGTTGGGGAAAATGGGGCAAGACTGCAGAAAGCCATAGGATTTCTTTTTAGGGAAATGCAATGCTTAAAATCAACTGTGGTGACTTTTGCACAACTCTGTGATATACTAAAAACCTTTGAATTTCGAACTTTAAATGAGTAAATTGTATGGTATGTAAATTATATCTCAAGAACGCATGCACACAAAGAAAGGAGTGGAAGGCCAGTCCCTTCTCCACCAGGGAAAGTTGCCCAGGGTGTGGTTGCAGAGGCTGGCCCTGGACAAGTCTCCTTGTCTGGCCTCACAAGGAGCGTGGCCTTTACTGTTTGGGGGAAGGAAGAGGAGAAAACAGTGAAGAAAGCAATTACTTACTCCTTAATATGGGACTGAGGAGAAAAAAATGGTTTGTGACCTTGGCACAGTATTTTTAATCTTTTATTCAGCAACTTATGTAAAAACAATTGTTTATTTAATTTAGTGCTGGACAAACCCCCTCTCCCCAATCTTGGCGCAGGGATTCCCACGTAACAAGACTTCGTGTGCCTCTAGTAGGCTTTGAGCTTGAGGCTCACGAGTGTGTTAGACTAATTCACAAGGTACTGGAAGCTTTGAATTTGTTGACATTTGTAAGTCAGGGGATTCGACATAAAAATTCCGATTCCCAGCTTCTCTTGAAAAACAGGGAGAGTTCGGCAATAGTGAAGAGAGCTTCTCTTATTCAGCAAGGGTTAAGAAGCTCTCTTTAGAGACTGATATCCAAAGCACTCTTGTGGGGAGCTCTCCAACACCAGGGAGGAGAGTGCCAGTCCCAGGCACGCGCCGAGGGAGGAGGGGTAGGGGCAGCACCCAGAGGAAGCACCTCAGGCCACAGCCTCCTGGTGTCTGCTAGTCTCTCTCCTAGTGCCTCTAACTTTTCTTTGGGCACTTGCTGCAGATGTAACTGAATATTTGTGTTTAAATTTGGTTTCCCCATCTGGATTGACGATTCCAAGACACTTAATATCTCTTTCACAATGCAGTAGCCCCTCCTATCTGCAGATTCAGTTCCCATGGTTCCCATGCCCAGCGGCCAACTGTGGTCCAAAAACATTGCATGAAAAACTCCAGAAATAAACAAGTTGTAACTTTGAAATTGTGTGCCATTCTGAATGCTGGGGTGAAATCTCACACAATTCTGCTCCACCAAGCCCTTGGATGTGAACCAGCCTCTGCCTGGGGTACCCACGCTGTGCCCTAAATATACTGCCCACCAGCTAGTCACTGAGAGGCCAGCCAGGTAACAGGTCAACAGGCACAGTGGTACAGTGTTTATGTCTCAGTAACTCTTTTTTTACTTAATAATGGCTTCTAAGCACAAGTGTAATGATGCTAACAATTTAGCTATGCCAAAGAGAAACCATTAGACACCTCCTTTAAGTGAAATGCTCAAAGTTCTCAATTTACCAAGGAAAGAATAAATGTTGCAGTTGCTAAGATCTACAGTAAGAAGAAATCCTCTAGCCATAAAATTGTAAGGAAGAGAACAATCAATATGTGCTAGTGTTGCTGTCACACTCTGAAAGTTATGGCCATAGCACATGACAAGTGCTTAGTCAACATGGAAAAGGCATTAAATTTATGGGTGGAAGACAGGAACAGAAAATATGTTCCAACTTGTTATTAATGTCATCAACCTCTTATTGTGCCAATTTCTAAACATTTTATTTATTTATTTGAGAAAGAGAGAGAGAGAGATGGATAGAGAACTGCTGCCCAATCTCCAAATGGCTATGGTGGCTGGGGCTGGGGCTGGGCTAGGCAGGCCAAAGCCAGGAGCAAGGAATTCAATCCAGACCTCCTACATGAGTGGCAGGGACTGAACCACTTGAGCCATTGCTGGCTGCCTCCTACAGAGTCCACCCACAGGAACCTGGAATGGGGAGTGGAGCTGGAACTTGAACAACAGCCCCAACATGCCTAATTTCTGAATTAAACTTTATCATAGGTGTGCGTGTGTAGGGGGAAACCCTATCTAGTACAAAAAGGGTTTGGTACTACCAGTGATTTCAGGCATCTACTGGGGTCTTGGGATGTGCCCCTAATGGATAAGGGAGGATTTATCTGTGCCTCACAGAGTACAGTGCTCAACACACAGCACTCAATGAGTATTTGCCGAGTAACGAATGAACGAACAAAGGATGTGACATGCGGTCTGCAAACAGGCAATCTTTAGGAAACAAAAATCCTACCTTGGACTCACTTTTTTCTACTGGAAATAAAAACACCAAATTCTGGATAAAATAACTACATATTTATTTTAACTGATAGATAAAAATTATACATGTTTATGGGATACCATGCAATGTTTCAATACATGGAAACATAGCTATCTCCTCGAATGGTTATCACTTGTTTATGGTAAAAACATTATCATTATCTACAGTCACCCTTCTGTTCAAGAGAAAACCAGAAGGGCCAGCACTGTGGTGCAGCGAGTTAAGTCACTGTTGCAACACCGGCATCCCATATGGGTGCCGGTTCAAGTCTCAGCTGCTCCACTTCTGATCCAGCTCCCGGTAATGGCCTGGGAAAGCAGCAAGAGATGGCCTAAATGCTTGGGCCCCTGCACCCATATGGGAGACCCAGAAGAAGTGCCTGGCCCCTGGCTTCAGCCTGGCTGAGCCCTGCTGTTAAAGTCATTTGGAGGAATGAACCAGCTGATGGAAGATCTCTCTGTATCTGTACCTCTTAATTACTGTACCCAGTACCTGTTAATTAACTTTTGCCCATCTCCCTACTTTTATTCTCAATTCCTATGAGATCAATTTGGTGTAGATTCTACATGAGGGAGATCTTGAAATACTTGTCTTTCTGGCCTGGAGTATGTACTTAACATAATGACCTCCATGCTCCACCCAGGCAGTCACAAATGACAGCTTTCATCTTTTTCATTGTTGAATAGTATTCTATTATGTATATGTACCTTTTTTTTTTTAACTCATTCATCAGTGGATGGACTCCTGAGTTGTTTCAATTTGTTTGCTATTGTGAATAGTGCTGCAACAAACTATAAATGAGAGTGCAGGTGTCTTTCTGACAGCTTTTTGATTTCTAAAAGTCAGTATTTTAGAATACCCACAGATCGGCCAGCGCCACGGCTCAATAGGCTAATCCTCCACCTAGCGGCGCCGGCACACCGGGTTATAGTCCCGGTCGGAGCGCCAGATTCTTTCCCGGTTGCCCCTCTTCCAGGCCAGCTCTCTGCTATGGCCCGGGAGTGCAGTGGAGGATGGCCCAGGTCCTTGGGCCCTGCACCCGCATGGGAGACCAGGAGAAGCACCTGGCTCCTGCCTTTTGGATCAGCGCGGTGCGCCAGCTGCGGCACACTGGCCACAGCGGCCATTGAGCGGTGAACCAACAGTAAAGGAAGACCTTTCTCCCTGTCTCTCTCTCTGTCCACTCTACCTGTCAAAAAAAAAAAAAAAAAAAAGAATACCCACAGATCTATGGATGCTTGGTTCCATCTTCCATAAAGAGATGAATAATTCTTCTTCTTCTTCTTCTTTTTTTTTTTTTAATTTAAGACAGTGACAGGGAGAGACAAAGAGAAAGGTCTTCATTCCAGTGGTTCACTCCCCAAATAGCTGCAATGGCCAGAGCTATGCTGATCTGAAGCCAGGAGCCAGGAGCCTCCTCCAGGTCTCCCACACAGTGCAGCGTCCCAAAGACTTGGGCCATCCTCCACTGCTTTCCCAGGCCATGGCAGAGAGCTGGATTGGAAGAGGAGCAGCCAGGACTAGAACCAGTGCCCATATGGGATGCCGGTGCCACAGGCGGAGGATCAAACCACTGCCCCACAGCGCCGGCCCCAAATAATTTTTTTAACCAGGACCTGCCCATACTTAGTCTTTTCTCCTTTGCTCATTTCTCTGGTCCCCTGTGAAAAATCATAGTCTACAAAAAGCAGAGCAAAAACCCTGAAGATGCCAGAGAGGAAGCCCACTCAGCAATTCACCCAACATCTGCCCCAACGGCACGGTGGCCACCTCCTGGGAGCACTCAAAACTTTCAAAAAGGCATTGGCCTGGCACTGCTACTTATGTCATGGGCATCCCATATGAGCACCAGTTTGAGTCTCAACTGCTCTGCTTTCAATCCAGCTCCCTGTTGATGTACCTGGGAAAGCAGCAGAAGATGGCCCAAGTGATTGGGCTCTTGCCATGAACATGGGATACCCAGATGAAGCTCCTGACTCCTGGTTTCAACCTGGCCCAGCCCTGGACATTGTGGCCATCTAGGGAATGAACCAGTGAATAGAACATCTCTGTTTCTCCATTCTTTCAAGTAAATAAATAAATCCTTTTTTTTTTTTTGACAGGCAGAGTGGACAGTGAGAGAGAGAGACAGAGAGAGAAAGGTCTTCCTTTGCCGTTGGTTCACCCTCCAATGGCCGCCGCAGCCGGCACACCACGCTGATCCGATGGCAGGAGCCAGGTGCTTCTCCTGGTCTCCCATGGGGTGCGGGGCCCAAGCACTTGGGCCATCCTCCACTGCACTCCCGGGCCACATCAGAGAGCTGGCCTGGAAGAGGGGCAACCGGGACAGAATCCGGCGCCCTGATCAGGACTAGAACCCAGAGTGCCGGCGCCGCAAGGCAGAGGATTAGCCTAGTGAGCCACGGCGCCAGCCTATAAATAAATCTTAAAAAAAAAAATTCTACACAGGAAACAGATAAAAAATAGCTTTCTTTTAAATTAATACATATTATGGGGGGGGGGGAGTGGTGGGCATTTAGGCTAGCAGTTAAGACTCCACCAGGCGAGGGGGCAGTGAGGTGGCATTCTATCATAGGTTAAGCCTCTGCCTATGATGCCAGCATCACATATGGGTACCAGTTCAAGTCCTGGCTACTCCACGTCCAATCCAGCTCCCTGCTAATTGCCTGGGAAAGCAGTGGAGGGTGGCTCAAGTGTTTGGGTCCCTGCACCCACGTGGGAGACATGGATGAAGGTCCTGGCTCCTGGCTTTGGCCTGGCCTAGCCACAGCTGTTGCAGCCATTTGGGAAGTGAACCAGCAGATGTAAGATCTCTCTCTCTTTCTCTCTCTCTCCCTCTTTCCTCCTCTCTCTAGAACTCTGCCTTTCAAATTAAAAATAAATAAATAAATAAGCCTCCACTTGGCATGCCCGTGACTCATATGAGTGCCTGGATTCAAATTCCAGATGTACTCCCCATTCTAGCTTCCTACTGATGCACACTTGAGAGGCAGCAGGTGTTGGCTCAAGTACTTGGGTCCCTGCCCCTATGTGGGAGTCCTGGATTGAGTTCCAGACTCCTGGTTTTGAAGCCCAGTCATTGAGGGTATTTGGGGAGTGAACCAGCACATGGTAGATCTGTGTTTGCTTCTCAAATAAATAAAACAATTTTAAATATATTACAAGGTTTACAGGCCCATGTATTCAGGTTCTAATAAAAGCAGCTATTTTATCTCTTTGGCTTCTTTTAATTAGGAACAGCCCAACCACTCCATTTTTTTCTCATTTCACTGCCTTTTATTTTATTTTTTTTTTTTTTTTTTTTTTTTTTGACAGGCAGAGTGGACAGTGAGAGAGAGAGACAGAGAGAGAAAGGTCTTCCTTTGCCGCTGGTTCACCCTCCAATGGCCGCCGCTGCAGCCGGCGCACCGCGCTGATCCTGGCAGGAGCCAGGAGCCAGGTGCTTTTCCTGGTCTCCCATGGGGTGCAGGGCCCAAGCACCTGGGCCATCCTCCACTGCACTCCCTGGCCATAGCAGAGAGCTGGCCTGGAAGAGGGGCAACCGGGACAGAATCCGGCGCCCCAACCGGGACTAGAACCCGGTGTGCCGGCGCCGCAAGGTAGAGGATTAGCCTATTGAGCCACGGCGCCGGCCCTCATTTCACTGCCTTTTATTAAAAGTCCAGGCCAGCTGGCTTGTAGCATGTCCTATGCGTAGCTTTATCTGATTCTTTTTAATTTTTTTTAATATGGGAGCCCCTATATCAAGCTGGAGAGATTGACCTTATCGATTTAAAGAATATCTTGGCCGGAGCCGTGGCTCAATAGGCTAATCCTCCACCTAGTGGCGCCGGCACACCGGGTTCTAGTCCTGGTCAGAGCGCCGGATTCTTTCCCGGTTGCCCCTCTTCAAGGCCAGCTCTCTGATGTGGCCCGGGAGTGCAGTGGAGGATGGCCCAAGTACTTGGGCCCTGCACCCCATGGGAGACCAGGAGAAGCACCTGGCTCCTGCCATCGGATCAGCGCGGTACGCTGGCCGCAGCGCGCCAGCCGTGGCGGCCATTGGAGGGTGAACCAACAGCAAAAGGAAGACCTTTCTCTCTGTCTCTCTCTCTCACTGTCCACTCTGCCTGTCAAAAAAAAAAAAAAAGAATATCTTTATTTATTTTGTTTTTGAACAGCAGAATTATATAGAGAGAGGGAAGATACAGAGACATCTTCCACCTGCTGGTTCACTCCCCAAATGGCCGCGACATCCAGGGCTGGGCCAGGCTGAAGCCAGGAGCCAGGACCTTGATCCAGGTTTCCCACGTGACTCAATCACTTGGGCCATCTTCCACTGCTTTCCCAGATGCATTAGCAAGGAGTTGGATTGGAAGTGGAACAGCCAGGACTCGAATTGGCACCCGTACAAAATGCCAGTGTTGCAGGCAACTGCTTAACTGGCTATGTCACAACACCAGCCCTCATCAGATTCTCTTTTCATGAGCAGATTCAGGTCAAGCGTTTTTGCACAAACATGGTGTGGGCAGTGTTCACTTACTGTGTCCCTGCAGAAAGCACACAATGACTGCCTCTCAACTGGTGATTGTCAAATCAGATCAAATGGTCAAGGTCCTAACCTATAGAAGGCTTTCCCCTGGCAATTAGTAACTGTGCCCTTCTTAGCGTGATGGTGGCACTGAAGCTTAGCAGAGGCAAGCTGAGATATTTGAGTACATGTTCGAAGCTCTGCAATTGGGGCCAGCATTAAGTCACCACCTATGCCGCTGGCATCCCATATGGGCACTGGTTCAAGTCTCAGCTGCTCCACTTCTGATCCAGCTCTCTGCTATGGCCTGGGAAAGTAAGAGAAGATGGCTCAAGTCTTTGGGCCCTTGCACCTGTGTGGGAGACCTGGAAGAAGCTCCTGGCTCCTGGCTTCGGATTAGCCCAGCTCCAGCCATTGCGACCATCTAGGGAGTAAAGCAGCAGATGGAAGACTTCTCTTTTTCTCTCCCTCTCTCTGTCTCTCAAATAAATAAATAAATAAATAAATAAATAAAATTTTTTAAAAAAAAAAGTGTATTAATTCAGGCACTAAAATCTGGTCATCCCAATTGCTGGTTGGAATTAAAGGTGAAAAGAGATTGAAAAAAACACGTATAACCTAAAATTATATTTTAAAATTTCAGCTTTATAGGAGGGAATTAAACAATTGAAATTTTAACAAATTTGGTATTCAGTGAATTATTCTTTCCTTCAGAATGTTGGGAATTGGTATTTGGAGATTAAAATTAATAGTAATTTATAAAATATATAAGGAATGTATTTACTTTGGACAAATGAATAAGGAAGCACTGGTCAATGCAATTACATGAAAAAGGTCATTATTTGGGCTACACATATTGCTTTGTTGAATAACTGGGGTTTATTCCTTCCCTACAAGCTAAAAATGACATCTGGGGGCCAGGTGTTCTGGCACAGGAGGTTAAGCCACCTCCTGCAATGCTGGCATCCCATGTGAGCACAAATTTGAATCCCAGCTGCTCCACTTCTGATCCAGCTCCCTGCTAATGTGCCTAAGAAAGCAGCAGAAGATAGCCAGAGGACTTGGGCTCCTGGTTTCAAACTGGCCAGACCTAGCTGTTGCGGCTATCTGGGGAGTGAAGTAGTGAATGGACCAATGAATGGAAGATATCTCTCTCCCTGTGTCTCCCTCTCTCTATAACTCTGCCTTTCAAATAAATAAACCATTAAAAAATGACACCTTTATGTCCCAGGTCCATGCTTATATTTAGGAAACAAAGTATGTCTGTCCATCTATCTATCCATCCATCCATCCATCATCCATCTATCTATCTACAATGAGAGAACAGATATGGCCAAATGTTAAGATGTAACCTGGTGAATCTGTAGCTGAAAGGGTCCTGATACTCATGATTTTTTTTTTTTTAAATTTATTGACAGGCAGAGTGGACAGTGAGAGAGAGAGAGAGAGAGAAAGGTCTTCCTTTGCCATTGGTTCACCCTCCAATGGCCGCCGCGGCCGGTGCACTGCGGCTGGCGCACCGCGCTGATCCGATGGCAGGAGCCAGGAGCCAAGTGCTTTTCCTGGTCTCCCATGGGGTGCAGGGCCCAAGCACCTGGGCCATCCTCCACTGCCCTCCCTGGCCACAGCAGAGAGCTGGCCTGGAAGAGGGGCAACCGGGACAGAATCCGGCGCCCCGACCAGGACTAGAACCCGGTGTGCCGGCGCCGCTAGGCGGAGGATTAGCCTAGTGAGCCATGGTGCCGGCATGAGATTTTTTTAAATTAATTAATTTATTTGATAGGCAGAGCCACAGAGAGGTTGAGGCAGAGAAAGAAAGAGGTCTTCCATCTGCTAGTTCACTCCCCAGATGGCCGCAATCAGAAGGAGCTGCGCTGATCTGAAGCCAGGAGCCAGGAGCTTCTTCGAGGTCTCCCACTTGGGTGCAGGAGCCCAAGGACTTGGGCCATCTTCTACTGCTTTCCCAGGCCATAGCAGAGAGCTGGATCAGAAGTGGAGCAGCAAAAAGCAGTGGATTTAACCGCTACGCCACAGCACCGGCCTGACTGGATTGTTTTTGTGACTTTTCCACTGCTCTGTCATTTTTCCAAGGCAAAAGGCTGAGGGGAAACAAGTAAGTCAGAGGATTAACCATGGGTCAGAAATAGGAGCTCTGCAGCAGAGCAGGTGGTAAGCTCAGGAGGTCAACACTGAGACACCACAGACCGTGTGAGGCAGAACCCTTCTACCAACACAGACAGGGACTCTGGGGAGCAAGTCTTCACCCAGCGCAGTCAGCTTGGCTGTGGTTCTGCGGACCACGGCACCTAAGGGGGAGTGAACGAACCCCAGGTGACAACACTCGGACCCCTACACAACTTCCTTCCTTCTCACTTCCATTTTCAGAGCTCTGAGAACCCAATTAAGAAATCATTAATGCAGTGATTTATCAAAGAAGACTTGACAACAAAGGCAGCATCAGACAAAATAGGAAAACATATTTCCCCTTCTTAATTATTGAACAACTCTAATAAATGAAAACAAAACCTTTCTTTAAAAACAGGAAAGGGTATCGAGAATATGGATGACAAGAAAGAGACTTAAACAAACAATGAGTTCATAAAGGAAGGCTGGACCTGTCACAAGTGCTCAGGATTTCAGGAGCCAGTGGCATCATTACACAAGGCATTGCGCAGGGGGACACAGAGGCACTGCCGAGACAGGGCATGCACAGCTCCAAGTCATGTTTGTCGCTCCCCCTCTTCGTGGAGGAACGACACAGGACCCTGCGCTGTTCTTTCGTCTGCTCGGCCCTCCCCAGGTTTGCTGCTGGTTCTTCCCGGGTTGGCTACTATCCCTTCCACCTCCGTGGAAGGGCAGTTCCCCCTGGCCACATTCCCCACTTCCGCAGGGGAGCGGCACACCGCCGGCCGGCTTGTCTCGGGGGCTGCACAGGTGTTCCTTCAGCTAGATGTTCCCCTTAGATGTTCCCCATAGATGTTCCCGGTGCATGCCGTCTCTCTCCTCCTTTATAGTCCTCCTCCGCCAATCCTAACTCGGCTGCCCACACGCCGAGTACGCTGCTCTCCAATCAGGAGCAAGTCCTACAGTTTATTGGTTGAACTGGAGGCAGCTGTGCAGAAGCTGTTTACTTCTCTCCCAGCGCCATATTGTGGGAGAGCAGATGCATAGAATAAGTCTTAATTCCAGTAACTCAGTCTAGTCCGGATTGCTCCCCACAATGTTTTTTTCTCTTATTGGCTATTTTTTTCTTTTAAGATCCATGCTCCTGGGGAAAAGACAAATGTCCCAATACCCAGGAGCAGGCACTTCTGAAACTATCATCTGTTAAATAAAGACAGGTGTCCATTTGTCTAAGAAAATTCAGTTTCCTGAAATTAATAGTACAATCACCACAACTATGGCAACCACTGGCTATGGTATAGATATTGCACACACACACACACACACACACACACAACCTTTATTAAAAAAATATCTGAGGGGCCAGCACTGTGGTGTAGAAGGTAAAGCCACTACCCACAGTGCTAGCATCTCATATGGATGCCAGTTCGAGTCCCTGCTGTTCCACTTCTGATCCAGTTCTCCACTATGGCCTGGGAAAGCAGTGAAGGATGATCCAAGTCCCTGCGCCCCTGCACCCACGTGGGAGACCTGGAAGAAGCTCCTGGCTCCTGGCTTCAGATTAGCCCAGCTCCAGCTGTTGCAGCCATTTAGGCAGTGAACTAGCAGATGGAAGACCTCTTTCTCTCTCTCTCCCTGCTTCAAATAAAAATAAAGATTTATTAACAGGGCCGGTGCTGTGGCACATCAGGTTAAAGCCCCAGCCTGAAGCGCCAGCACCCCATAAGGGCGCCAGTTCAAATCCCAGCTGCTCCACTTCTGATCCTGCAAATGCGCCTGAGAAAGCAGTAAAAGATGGCCCAAGTCCTTGGCCCCCTGCACCCACCTGGGAGACCTGGAAGAAGCTCTTGGCTCCTGACTTTGGATCAGCCCAGCTCCAGCCGTTGTGGCCATTTGGAGAGTGAACCAGCGAATGGAAGACCTCTCTCTCTCTCTGCCTCTACCTCTCTCTGTAATTCTTTCAAATAAATCTTTTCTTAAAAATGTATTAACCATACTGATTTCCAAGAATCAATTTCATAGTACATGGATAATAAGTCTTTAATTCACATTTTCTAAACAAACCAATCTATTTATAGCAGACATAATCAGGCACTCATTGTGAATATAAAATATATTCATGGCTTTTAAAAAAACATTTACTTATTTATTTGAAAGGCAGAGTTACAGAGAGAGGGAGCAAGAGAAAGATCTGCCATCCTTCTATCCACTGGTTCACTTCCCAAATGGCCACAAGAACTGAGGCTGGGCCAGGCTGAAGCCAGGAGCCAGGACCTTCATCCAGGTCTCCCACATGGTGGCAGGGGCCCAAACACCTGGGCCATCTTCTGTTGCTTTTCCCAGGCCATTAGCAGAGAGCTGGATCATAAGCGGAGCAGGCCAGCACCATGGCTCACTAGGCTAATCCTCCACCTGCAGCACCAGCACACCAGGTTCTAGTCCCAGTTGGAGCACTGGATTCTGTCCCGGTTGCCCCTCTTCCAGGCCAGCTCTCTGCTGTGGCCCGGGAGTGCAGTGGAGGATGGCCCAGGTCCTTGGGCCCTACACCCGTATGGGAGACCAGGAGAAGCACCTGGCTCCTGGCTTCGGATCAGTGCGGTGCACCGACCACAGCGCACCAGCCACAGCAGCCATTGGGGAGTGAACCAACAGAAAAGGAAGACCTTTCTCTCTGTCTCTCTCACTAACTCTGCCTGTCAAAAAAAGAAAGAAAAAGAAAGAAGCAGCAGCAGCAGCAGCAGCAGCAGCAGCAGCAGCAGAGCAGCTGGTACACAAGCCGATACCCATACGGAACACTGGCTTTGCAGGCAGCGGCTTTACCCACTGAGCCACAGTGCCAGCTCCTCACAGTAGGAGAAAAGCAAAAAGTGGAAATGACAGAGAGGGGGCAACTGATGAGAGAAAGAATTCCACTGACTGCCAACCACAGCCAGGGGAGTGACGGTCCCATTGAGGGTTTCGTGGGCCTTACTTGCCTTAAGTTCAAAGACAGCAGCTGCCCTGGTGGTTTTGGAGGATGAAGCTGCAAGGACAGAGATCAGAATCTGAAGGAGTTTGGATGGGGAAGTTGCGATTCTTCCTGCTAAAGATCAGGGATTAGAGATTTTTCCAGCTCAGAGCTTAAACTTCTCTGAACTGAATATCCCAGGCACAGGGTGGGTGCTGGGCATACCAGTTAAGCTGCTGCTTGGGACGCCTGCATCCCACACCAGAGTATAGGGTCTGAGACCCAGCTGCTCCACTTCTGAGCCAACTTCCCGCTAATGCGCACCCTAACAGGTGGCAGGTGATGGCTCAAGCACTTGGGCCCCTGCCCCCGACAGAGGAGACCAAGATGGAATTCTGGGTTCTTGGCTTCATCCTAGACCAACTCTTGGCTTTGTGGGCATTTGGGAAGTGAATCAGCAGATGGAAGATATCTCTTTCTCTGTCTCTCTCTCTGTCTCTCTCTTTCAAATAAAGTGGAAATAAATAAAACTAAACAAAATAACCTCAGGCACTTGGCATGCAATAGGAATTCAGAAATGTTTTCTAAATTGAATCACTTCTTTTCCCTTCTAAGCAAGAGAAACAAGGCAAGATGTTACCAGATGCACTGTCCCCAGTGTCAACAGACACAACTGTCCAAGTCATTGTCATTTCTAGTCTCATCTACAGGATAGTTTGTTTCTGTTGCCCTATTAAATGTATCCTTTTCTTAGCATGTTTTTGCCACCAGTCCTACCTCACCAAGTCACAATGCAAGAGGCCCCCCTCCTCCTGTGCCAATACTTTTAAATTCTGCTGTTTGTATTCATCTGTGCAAATGCAGTCAATGACTTGAGCCCTCTTGGTTGCTGTGAAGCTCGCTCACTCTCTCTCACACAGAGTCCAACACAGAGAATTCTAGGAGACTCCCCAAACCTGGCTTCCAGGACCCTTACATAATTCGCCCTCAAAATCTTCTGACTTTGTGTCTTCAAGTCACAGTTTATACTACTGAGATGAAGAATTATCCCATGTGGATACTGAGCTCATCAGTGTGATTTTGCATCTGCTTCTTTATAAAATTAGTACAAGACTATTGCCTGACTTTATTCTATTTCAAAGATTTGCCATATGGAAAAAAAAATAAGAAAAAAAATAAAAAGAGAATGAATACAAAATACAACAAACTCCTAAAACCTAAATACACCTTGAACTAGTTCTTAACAATGGCTCTAAACCAATACAAATACAGTGCATTACCTTTTTCTCATGCAGTTTCCTTAATGATTAATCACATGAGTTTCCAAGAGAGCAGAAGAAACATAAGAGTGAAATGAGGTAAAATATGTGGACAGATCTGGTCCAGAGCCTTCCCAAGGCAGGAACTGAACATGTCTGAGGCCCTTTCCTTTGCTTCTCTTTCTGACCTTCCCCGATCCCAAACACCACATTTTAAAATGATTATTTCCTTATTTCTCATTTACTCTGGAAGTCCAAGTGACATCTATTGACTCACTCCCTGGACGTCTTGCAATACCAAGGCTGGACCAGGCCAGCCAAGAGCCCCAGCTCCATCCCAGTCTTCCATGTGGGTGGCAGGGGCTGAAGCACTTGCTGCCCCCCTGGTGTGTTAGTAAGAAGCTGGATCGGAAGTAGAAAAGCTGGGGCTCAAACATAGGCACCACAGTATGGGATATGTGTGACCCAAATGGCAGCTTAACTCACTGCACCACAAGGCTTGACCCGAGACAATACATTTGATCCAGTTTGTTGAATAAAACAAATGAACACGGGAACCCCAGGCACAGCCAAGCTTCTTGCTAAACTTTACTCAACCCTACACGGTCCCCTGTACCCCATTACTTCCTCAGGTGAGACTTGCACCACTTCGCCCCTGGCCTCAGTGCACCAGGGATGCATCCTCGGGGGACAAGTGGTGTCAGGGAATGTGGTTTCTGACCTGGGAGGGAACATGCATGATTCACCCTGAAACAAGATGCTTTCTTGTGTTTTTATAGATTGTCTTTTCCTGGTTAAAGTTCTCTACTGCTTCTGGTTTGCTAGGTGGTTCCAGCACGTGTGAATGCTGGAATTTAGTGAAGACTTTTTCTGTATCTACGGAAATGATAGGGTGTTTCTTTTTCACCTATTAAAGGATATTTCTGTTTTTTGGAAGAGTTCAGATGAGGCTAGAATTATTTATTCTTTGGGATCAGTTGAAGAAATCTCCAGTAAAGCTATCTAGGCTTAGAGGATTTTCTATGGAAATATTTAAAAAATTTTTCTTTAATTTATTTGAGACACAGAGAGAGCAAAGCAAAGAGACAGAGACACAGGCAGGGAGAGATCTCCATCCACAGGTTCACTCCTCAGCTGTCTGCAATAGCCAGGGCTGGGCCCAAGCCAAGGCCAAACCAGGGAGCTAGGAACACAGTCCCCACATGGTTGGCAGGAACTGTGGAAAGATTATTGATTACTGATTTCTTTTTTTTATTTGGAAGGCAGAGTTGTAGAGAGAGGAGAGACAGAGAATCTTTTATCTACTGGTTCACTCTCCAAATGGCCTCAATGGTTAGGGCTGAGCCAGGCTGAAGGCAGGAGCCAGAAGCTTCTTCCAGGTCTCCCATTTGAGTACAGAGGACCAAGCACTTGGGCCATCTTACATTGCTATCCCAGGCACATTAGCAGGGAGCTGGATCAGAAGTGGAGCAGCCACGACTTGAACTGGCATCCAAATGGGATGCCGGTGTCACAGGCAGAGGGTTAGCCTACCAAACCATAGCACCGACCCCTGATCACTGATTTCACTGATTAATAGTTTGCAGAATTTTTAGGTTTTCTCTTATTTCTTGAATCAATTTTAGTACATTACATTATTCAAGAAATTGATCCATTTTCACAAAATTTTCAGAACTTTTGGTGTAAAATTGTTCAAAAACACCTTCTTTTTACCTTTTTAAAGTATGGGGCTTCTCTGGTGTTATCCTTTTCTTTAAAAAAAAAAAAAGAAAAGAAAAGAAAAATATTTACTTATTTGAAAAGCAGAGTGACAGACAGATCTTCATCTGCTGATTCACTCTCCAAATTGCCACAATGGCCAGGACTTAAGTACTTGGGCCATGATCCCCTGCTTCCCAGGTACATGAGCAGGAAGGTGGATTGGAAGCTGCATAGCTGGAACTTGAACCACACCCTCTGTTATGGGGTGTGAGTGTCCCAAGCAGCGGCAGCACAATGCCAGACCCTGGTGTAAACCCTTTCAATTCCTAGCCTGCGCACTTGGTACCTGTGCTGCAACTCCATACCCTCATCCCACACTTGCCTGACGTTTGTCAGTTTTGTGAGTCTTTTTTTTTTTTTTCTTAAGATTTATTTACTTGGCAGGCAGGCAGGCAGAGAGAGAGAGAGAGAATGAGAATCTTCCATCTGCTGATTTACAGCGGCCAGGGATAAGCCAGGCTGAAGTCAGGAGCCCTGCGCTCCCTCCAGTTCTCCACATGGGTGGCCATCCTCCGCTGCTTCCCAGGCACACTATCAGGGAGCTGGGTCAGAAGCACGACAGCCAGGCCCAGAACCAGTGCTCATATAGGACATGGCATTCCAAGTGGTGGCTTAACCTGCCGCACCACAGTGCTGGCTGCCTCATGAATCTTTTGAAAGAACAAATTTTTACTCTGTTGAGTGATCTTCTGTAAGGTACATTTCTTTCCTTTTCAGCAAACCCTGTTCTTTATCATTTTCTGTTTTCCTTCTTCGGGTTTAACATGTTGTGTTTTCTAACTTCTTGAAATCGATGTCTATGTGATTGATATTTTGGTCTGCTGGGGTTTTTTTTTCCCTACTACATTCATTTATATCCATAAATTTCCCTCTAGACTTGTTGTCAGTAGCATTAAACATGTACTGACATGTAGTATTTTCAGAATCGTTCAGTTCCAAATGCTTCCTCATTTTCATGATTTTTCTTTGACCCAATGATGATGTATGACTACCCATGATTATGTCTTCATCTCTAACCATGCAGGGATATTCTGATTATCTTTCTGTTACTGAGTCTTTGCCCACTTACCTTGTGGTCAGAGAATTTATTCAAAATGCTTTCAGTCCTTTGACACTTGTCCAGACTTGCTTCATGTGTGGTCTGTGGCTTCTCCATCATTTACCTGATAAAGTCTAAACTCTGCCATTCAAAGTCCTGCATCAGGACCCACCCAGCCCAGGGAGCACCATGCCCCACTTATTCGCTGTATGCCAGCCCAGCCAGTCTCTCCATCATTTCCAGACATGGGATGCTTTCACTCTGCTTCTGCTGCCCACAATCCCTCTGCCAGAAATGCCTCTACTCATACTCTCTGCTCCTCCTCGCTCCCTCTCAACTCAGTCTGGGCAGCGCCTCCGCCATGAAGCCTCCCAGACTTTCTCTCCACCCCTGCCCTTCCCCAGTCAATGAAGTGGTACACTAGTTGGTGTCCCGGACACCCCATTTCTCTTTCTACCCTCCATGGTGCTGCCAAAGTTGCCCTCCCAAATGCAAATCCAACCACATTTCTCTTCTGCTTAATGTCCTTTTTTTCGTAAGATTTTATTTATTTATTTGAGAGGTAGAGTTACAGACACAGAAAGGTCTTTCATCTGCTGGTTCACTCCCCAAATGGCCGCAATGGCCAAAATGGGCCAATCAGAAGCCAGGAGCCAGGAGCTTCTTCCAGATCTCCCAGGTGGGTGCAAGGGCCAAGGACTTACATCATGGCGTAATGAGTAAAGCTGCCGCCTGCAGTGCCAGCATCCCACATGGGAGACCTAGAAGAAGCTCCTGGATCCTGGCTTCAGATCAGCCCACCTTCAGCCATTGCAGCCATTTGGGAAATGAACCAGAGCGTGAAAGATCTCTCTGTCTCTCTGCCTCTGTTTCAAATAAATCTTAATAAAAGAAAAAAGACTCATTCAATTCCGGGCCCCCATATCTCACTCATGCTATTCCCTCTGCTTAGAATGCACTTCTCAAAAAACAAAGAGAATGCACATCTCCCCTTACTCAGATACCTCCTGCATGCAGCCCCCAACGCTGTATCTCTTTTTCCAATTCCCATTCTGCAAGGAAGGATGGGTGTGGCAGCACAGCCAGTTAAGCTGCCACCTGGGACGTCTGCATCACATATCCGTGTGCCGGGTTTGAATTCTGCCTGCACTTCCAATCCAGCTTCCTGCTAATATACCTGGAAGGCAACAGATGATGGACCAAGTACACGAGGTTCTGCCATACACTTGGCACACCTGGTTGGAATGCCTGGCTCCTGGCTTCATCCTGGCCCAGTCTCAGCTGTTGCAGGCATCTGAGGAGTGAACCAGTGGATCAAAGATCTCTGTCTCTCTGTTTCTCCTCCCACCCTCTGTTGCTCTTTCAAACAAATTTTTTTAAAGATTTATTTGATTTATTTGAAAGACAGAGTTACAGAGAGAGGTAGAGACAGGGAGGGAGGTCTTACATCCGCTGGTTCACTCCCCAAGTGGCCGCAGTGGTTGGAGCTGTGCTAATCTGAAGCCAGGAGCCAGGTGCTTCTTCCAGGTCTCCCACGCGGGTGCAGGGGCCCAAGGACTTGGGCCATCTTCTACTGCTTTCCCAGGCCATAGCAGAGAGCTGGATTGGAAGAGGAGCAGCCGGATCTTGAACCAGCGCCCATATGGGATGCCAGCACTGCAGGCCAGGACATTAAACCACTGCACCATAGTGCTGGCCCCTCAAACAAATATTGTTTTAAAAAAATCAAGGGGAGAGGTAGAGCAGGAGAATTCCCCTTCATTGATTTTTAATTAAGGAACTTAGTGTAAAATATCCACTAAGGGTAATGGTGGGCCTTTAAAAGGTTGGCAGGCACTGCACACCCAGGCCCAGCTGTGCAGCAACCAGTGCGCTGGGAATAAAGCATGCATCTCATCTACCACGCTGTAATTTCCTCAAGAGCAAAGAGTGTGTCCAGTTTAATTTTGACCTTAAAAATTAAATTAATTGTAAAATCTTTTGTGCCAATCTTAGAAACTACCAGTCATAGACACTAGCATAGTGACTGGTTTAATAATTATAATTAAATGGGTGTGGGAGGAACGAAGGAAATAAAGGAATATAACCCCCAATTTTAAATTCTAGGTACTCAAGAAGAAATTCTGGAAGACACCTCTGTGTTCCGCTAATTCTCCTTTACATAAAAGCAAGAATAGAGTCATTAGGTGGGAGGAGTCTGTGTCCCTAAATTAAATAGAACAGGACCACCACCACTGCCACCACCATCCCCAAAACCTGCATCACATTCTGATGGAGTGAAGAAGTCTTTATTGGACTAAACCACTGAAATGTGGGGGTAGTTCATTACAGTAAGGTCCACCTGTACTAAAGTGACATTATCCTGAACTGTTTTATAAATTCCTTTTTCTATACTTTGCCTTAATTACTACTTCAAGATTAGCTAATGAATTTATCTGAAAGGCACAGTTAGAGAGATTCCATCTACTGGTTCACTCCCCAAATGGCCACAACAGCAGGGGTTGGGCCAGGCAGGAGGCACGAGCTTGGAGCTTCATCTGAGTGTCCCCTGTGGGTGGCAGGGACCCAAGCACTTGGGCCATCTTCTTCTGCTCTCCCAGGGAACTGGATCAGAAGTGGAGCAGCAGGGACTCAAATCAGTGCTTATACAGGATGCTGTTATCACAAGCAGTAGCTTAACATGCTTTGCCACAATGCTAGCCACACACTGAATTCGTAATGTTAAAAATACAGGACCAGTGTTGAGGTGCCCACATCACAGATCCGAGTGCTAACCTGCTAATCTGGTTTAGAAAGCAGCGGAAGATGGCCCAAGTACGTGGGCCCCTGCCACCCTCGTGGGAGACAAAGAAGAGGCTCCCAGCTCCTGGCTTTGACCTGGCCAGACCTGGCTTTGCTGCCAATGAGGAGTGAGCCAACGGACGGAAGCTCTCTCTCACTTGCTCATTCACTTTGCATTTCTAATAAATAAATCTTTTTATAAAAACAACTATTGCTGGGGACAGCTTTGTGGCTTAATGGGTTAAGCTGCCACCTGTAATGCTGGCATCCTATATGGGCACCCATTAGAGACCCAACTGCTCTACTTCCAATTCAGCTCCCTACTAATGCACCTGGTAAAGCAACATAGCATGGCCTAAGTGCTTGGGCCCCTGCACCATATGGGAGACCCAGATAAAGCTCCTGGCTTCGGCCTGGCCTAGCCCTGGCCATCGCAGCCACTTGGGGAGTGAACCAGTGGATGGCTGATCTTCATCTCTCTCTTTCTCTCTACCTCTCTCTCTCTCTCTCTAACTCTGCCTTTTAAATAAATAAAACAAATTTTAAAAAATCATTCCTAAGTATTACTTCCCAGTAGTTTTGTGGAAAGCTAGCTCCCATTGTCTGACACTGGCCATATTACAATTTTCTCTTTTAGGTGACTGAGCCCTGTGGTGGATGCCGTCATGAGCCTCTGCCATCTTCAAGGAATGAAGAACTCATTGCCCAGCTGCTGGCATCGTGGTGGACAGAAAGCCCTCGGTGCCAGCCCTCTTCAGGAAATGCCTGGCTAAAGAACATGCCGGGCCCAGGGTCATGGCCCTTCCTGGCCAGTCCTCACTGATGACAAGTGGCACTTGGGGACCGTGGGGAAGAACTCTGAGGGCTCAGCTGCTCATCCAACCCAGAAAGGCCCCGAGCATCACATCTCCACGGGTGGACGGAATGCCACTCTCCCTGCCCTTCTCTGCTCCTTCCTTCTCCCAGCAGGGGTGTTGAGCCTATACCTGCTCCCTAACCAGCCTGCCACACACTAACCTTATCTCAGAGTTTGCTCCTCCAGGCTCTCAGCCTGAGGCGGCAACTGAATCCTTGGTGCAGTATCAAGGTGTCCCCCTGTGTCTCCGCATGTGGCACAAACACCACACTTACTCATCGGAAATAAACAAAACCATGATGGGATGATAACTTGAAGACTAGACTCATGGCAGGTTTTGAACCTAGCAGTGAAGATACCAGCACTTCCTATCAGAGGGCCTGGGTTGGATTCCTGGTTCCAACTCCTGGCTCCAGCTTTCTGCTAATGTGGACCCGAGGAGGCAGCAGTGATGGCTCCAATAGTTAGGTCCCTGCCACCTACTTCGGACTTGAATTGAGCTCTCAGCTCCTGGCTTTGGCTCAGGCCCAGCCTGAACCATTGCAGGCATTGCAGATGGAAGTGCTCTCCCTCTCCCTCTTCCCTTCTCAAAACAAAACAAAAAACACAGACTCTGCAAAAGTTTAGAATGCTCTATACTATTAAAAGACTAATTATGTGAAACAAAAATGAGAGACCACAAATATTCTGTGAGCCCCTCTGAGAAAAAGGAGCTTTGAAACTGTCCCAAAGAAAATACCACCACCTTGCTTACAATCAAATAAATTATTACATACACAACAAAGAGCCACGTAATGAAAATGACTGAGAATCTGTCCTCTACCTGTGTGGGTACCTGGTATTATAACAGTCACGCCTGGGGTGCTCACAATGCCAACAGTTGTATCTGTATTCTCTTACTGAATGAAACACAGGTTTACAGAGAAGAGACAAATCCCCCAAAGTCGGAGGGCCAGGACTCCATGCTGGGTGAGGCAGACTCCAAAGCCTCAACCCTTTAAAATAATTTACTTGTTTATTTGAAAGACAGAATTAAGAGACAGAGAGGGAGGGAGGAAGGGAGAGAGACAAAGAAATCTTCCATCTACCAGTTCGCACCCTAAATGGTCACTGCTGACACCAGCAGCCAGGAGCTTCTTCTGGGTCTCATGCAGGTGCTTTCCCAGGCACATTAGCAGGGATCTGGATTGAAGTTGGAACAGCCAGAACAGGTGCCCATTTGGGATGCTGACGTCACAGGTGGAAGCTTAACCCAACTTCGCCACAGCGCCAGGCCTGAAGTCTCAACTTTCACAGTCGGTTCCAATGCAGTGTGACTGAACTGTCACACTCTGAGGTCACGTCCTATAACTACACCACCACATAATGTGCAGGGGAGAGGAAGAGAGAGAGCAAAAGGGAGCTCTATGTGACCTCAGAGTCCACGTTCTCTCCTCTGAAGCCTCAGAGCCAGGCGCTGCCCTCCAGGTGTGCTCAGGCCAGTGGGCAGGACCACTGCCTGCAGGAGTCTGCCAGAAGGGACAGCCAGCAAAGGGGCATCCTCCAGCCATCAAAAGGTTCTTCTGCCCTCTTGTGGCTCACAGAGACTGCTGCACCCAAGGTGCCGCAAAAGAGCTGAAGAACCACAGAGGCGCTGGGCAGCTGGGCGCTAACAGCAGGAGGCAACGCTGATGGCCGGAAATGGAGCGGATTTCGTTAACTTGAAAATTTGGCATTGCCATTCTTCCCTGCCAACTACTGTTTATAATAACAAAATATGGGAGCTCAGAGAAAAGTAAATAAAGTTTAAAAAAAACCAGTGTTTCCACTACCATTTAGATCAATGACAAAAGCTGAAAACATTCTAAGCCTCAAAGGGAACTCCCAATCCATGCTGCTGACACCTAATGGCATACTATAGATGTCTTTTCATATCAGTACATACAGCTACCACATTCCTCAGGTGCAGAGCACTTACTGCATGGGGGAATGAGAAGTTAATGAGTTTGCCCCCTACTAGCAGTGAGTACTTGAATGGCTTCCAAACTTTTGCTGTTAAAAACAAAGCCACAGGCCGGCACCGCGGCTCACTAGGCTAATCCTCCGCCTGTGGTGCCGGCACACCAGGTTCTAGTCCCAGTCAGGGCGCCCGATTCTGTCCCGGTTGCCCCTCTTCCAGGCCAGCTCTCTGCTGTGGCCCAGGAAGGCAGTGGAGGATGGCCCAAGTCCTTGGGCCCTGCACCAGCGTGGGAAACCAGGAGGAAGCACCTGGCTCCTGGCTTCGGATTGGCGCGGCACACCAGCCACAGCGCACCGGCCGTAGCGGCCATTTGGGGGGTGAACTAACGGCAAAGGAAGACCTTTCTCTCTCTCTCTCTCTCTCTCTCTCTCTCTCTCTGTCTAACTCTGCCTGTAAAAAAAAAAAAAAAAAAAAAAACCAAAGCCACAGGGCATACGTTGTGGTGTAGTAGGTTAAGTCGCAGCCCGCAATGCCAGCATCCCATATGGGCACCTGTCCTGGCTGTTCCACTTTCCATTCAGCTCCCTACTGATGCACCTGAGAAAAGCAATAGAGGATGGCCCAAATGCTTGGGCCCTGAATCCACGTAGGAGACCCAGAAGAAGCTCCTGGCTCCTAGCTTCTGCCTGGACCAGCCCCAGCCATTGCAGCCATCTGGGAAGTGAAAAACTGGACAGAAGATACCCTCCCTCTCTCTTTCAAACAAAATAAATAAATCTTTTTTAAAAAATGCTGCAGGGCCTATATAGTGGTACAGTGGGTTAGACAGCCACTTGCAGTGCCAGCATCTCATACTGGAACACTGGTTCAAGTCCCTGCTGCTTTGCTTCCAATTCAGCTCCCTACTAATGCACCTGGGAAAGCAACAGAGGATAGTTCAAGTGCCTGGGCCCCTGCCACCCATGTGGGAGACCAGGATGGAGTTCCAGGCTCCTGGCTTTGACCTGGCCACAGCCCTGAACATTGTGTCCATTTGGGGAGCAAACCAGCAAGTAGATCTCCCCCTCTCTCTCTGTCATTCTGCCTTTCAAATAAAATAAATCTTAACAAAACAGAATAAAAACAATGCTGCAGGGGTAGGTGTCTGGCCCACCTTACCCACTCTGGTCTCCCTATCAGCTACCAGTGTTCTTCCCAAAAGGCAACTGGGGCTGGCCTCTAGCTTAGCGGGTAAAGCTGCCATCTGTAGTGCCGGCATCCCATGTGGGTGCTGGTTCAAGTCCCAGCTGCTCCACTTACAATCCAGTTCTCTGCTATGGCCTGAAAAAGCAGTGGAACACGGCGCAAATCTCTGGGCTCCTGCACCTGTGTAGGAGACCTAGAAGAAGCTCCTGGCTTTGGATTGGTGCAACTCCAGCCATTGCAGCCAGTTGGGGAGTGAACCTCTCTCTCTCTCTCTCTCTCTCTGCCTCTCCTCTGTGTAACTCTGATTTTCAAATAAATAAATCTTTTTTTTTTTTAAAGGCAACCAACATCAATATTTCTGGGATTTGTGATTCCCTAGTTATCTGATACACATGTATGCAAATGAGATAGAATGTGCATTTTTAAGATTTATTTATTTACTTGAGAGGTAGAGCAGCTGGGACTGGAATCAGCATTCCAATATAGGATGCTGATGTCGCAAGCCAAGCTTAACCTGCTGAGCCCCACACAGGCCCCAGGAAAGAAGATCTGACACACACTACAAAGTGGATAGACCTTGGAGACCTTGTTAAGTGAATAAGCCAGTCACAAAAATAAAACATTTATATGTGGCTCCTTAGCGAGGTACACCTCCACTGGAGGCACAGTAGCCAAGAGTGGAAGCAGCACTCCCATATGGGATGCAGGACTCCCAAGCAGCAGTTTAATCCACTGCACCATAATGCCAGCCCCATTTTGTTCTTTTTTAAAATAGTCTTGGCTATCCCAGATTCTCTAAATATTTTTCGAATGTTTACTCATTTATTTTCATCCACCTGATAGAGAGAGAAAGGGGCAGGGAAGTCTTCCATCCACTGGATCAGTCCCCAAGTGTTTGCAACAGCAAGGGCTGAGCCCAGAACCCCATCTGGGTCTCCCACATGGGTAGCAGAGCCCAAGTACTTGAGCCATCACCTGCTGCCTCCCAGAATGCATCAGCAGGAAGCTGGATTGGAAGCAGAGTAGCTGGGACTCAAATTAGCACTTTGGATATGGGATGCAAGCTTCCTAAGCAGTGGCTTACCGGTGCTGCATCACAACGTCCCCCTAAGGTTCTCCATGCTTCCATATAAGTTTCAAAATCACAATCGCTTCTTGGCCTTCTGGTTAAGATTAATTATAAGTTTAAAAATCACTTGTCAGTAGCTGTTAAAAAAACAACAACAATCCTGGCCGGCGCCGTGGCTCACAAGGCTAATCCTCCGCCTTGTGGCACCGGCACACTGGGTTCTAGTCCCAGTCGGGGCGCCGGATTCTGTCCCGGTTGCCCCTCTTCCAGGCCAGCTCTCTGCTGTGGCCTGGGAGTGCAGTGGAGGATGGCCCAAGTACTTGGGCCCTGCACCCCATGGGAGACCAGGAGAAGCACCTGGCTCCTGCCTTCGGATCAGCACGGTGCGCCGGCCGCAGCACGCCGGCCATGGCAGCCATTGGAGGGTGAACCAACGGCAAAGGAAGACCTTTATCTCTGACTCTCTCTCTCACTGTCCACTCTGCCCGTCAAAACAACAACAACAATCCTAAGCCTTCAGGATCCTGAGAACGTATTTCACGTGAAAGCAAATTGGGGAGACTCACTATCTTAACAGTAACATGTCTTTTGACCCATGAATATGATAGATCTCTATTTCTATATTTACTTTTTCCAAAAAAAATTATTTGAAAGTGAGAGAGAGAAAGAGAGAGAGAGAGATATTAATCTTCCATCTGCCAATTCACTCCCAAATGGCTACGATGACCAGGGCTGGGCCAAAGACAGGAGCTTCTTCCCCATCTCCCACATGGGTGCAGGGGCCCAAGTACTTGGACATCTTTTGCTTCTTTCCCAGACCATGAGCAGGGAGCTGGATCAGAAGTGGAGCAGCTGGGGCTCAAACTGGTGCCCTTTTGGAATGCTGGCATCACAGGGAGCAGCTTAACCTGCTGTGCCACAACACCAGCCCTTCTATTTCAGTATTCTTTGATTTCTCACCGCAGTGATCTGTGGTTTTCAGCATACATAGTAGCCGTTCTGCTCCCTAGAGGCCTCCCTCCTTATGCCTACCTCATCCTCCTATCCAGGAATGTGCAAGTTCAAAGAACAATCCCCCAGCCCACCCCAGGGACTTGCATGGAACTCTCCGGAAAGTAATTTCCATCAACTCACAAGATTTCTTCTCCCTGTTCACCATGTGCTTCCCCTACAAGGTAATCCTCATACTGTGTTTAATAGGTATGTGCTTGCATATTGGTTCATGGTTTTTTTTTTTTTTTGTCAGACAGAGTGGACAGTGAGAGAGAGAGAGAGAAAGGTCTTCTTTTGCCATTGGTTCACCCTCCAATGGCCACCGCGGCTGGCGCGCTGCGGCCGGCGCACCGCGCTGATCCAAAGGCAGGAGCCAGGTGCTTCTCCTGGTCTCCCATGGGGTGCGGGGCCAAGCACTTGGGCCATCCTCCACTGCCTTCCCGGGCCACAGCAGAGAGCTGGCCTGGAAGAGGGGCAACTGGGACAGAATCCGGTGCCCCGACTGGGACTAGAACCTGGTGTGCCGGCGCCGCTAGGCGGAGGATTAGCCTGTTGAGCCGTGGCGCCGGCGGTTCATGGTCTTTTAATACATGTATTTTTATGTTAAGTAATTTTCTTCTCAGTTTTACTGAAGAATAATTTACATATAATAAATTGCATTAAGTTAAAGTGTGCAATTTGAAGAGTTTTTTCAGTTGTACACATTTGTGAAACCAACACCACAATCAAGAGACAGGCCATTTCTGTCCATCTGAAAACTCCCTGTTCCCTTTGTAACACATTCTTCCCTCCCTTTCACTCCAGGCAATGGCTGACCTGCTTGTAAGTTCCTAATGATTGGTTTCCATTTTATATTGTGGAACCATATAGCACATTGCCTTCTGTATCTGGTTTGATATTCATCCGTGATGCTGTGTGTATCAATCACACTTGCTCCTTGTGTGTTGCTAACAGTACTCTATCACACACATGTACAACACTGTTTATCCACTGAGCTATTCTACACATGTGGGGTATTTCTAGTTTCGGACTACTGGGAACAAAGCTGTTTTAAGCACTCATGTACAAGTCTTTATGTGGAGGAATGTTTACATTTTTCTTACATAAATACTCAGGGATGGACTAGGAGAGGGCGTTTGACCTAGCAGTGAGCCACTGGTTTGTGATGCCCACATCTCACGTCAGTTTTATGGGTTTGAGTTTTGGCTCCACTTCTTTTTTTTCTTTTTTAAGGTTTTTTATTTATTTATTTGACAGGTAGCATTACAGACAGTAAGAAAGAGAGAGACAGAGAGAAAGATCTTCCATCCAATGGTTCACCCCCCAAATGGCTGCCACAGCCAGCGCTGCGCCAGTCTGAAGCCAGGAGCCAGGTGCTTCCTCCTGGTCTCCCATGCGGGTACAGGGCCCCAGCACTTGGGCCATCCTCCACTGCCTTCCCGGGCCACAGCAGAGAGCTGGACTGGAATAGGAGCAACTGGGACTAGAACCAGGTGCCCATATGGGATGCCAGCGCCACAGGTAGAGGATCAACCTAGTGAGCCACGGCGCCAGCCCTTGGCTCCACTTCTGATTCCAGCTTCCTTCTAACGTGTGCCCTGGGAGGCAGCATGGGATGCTTCAAGTAGTTGGGTCCCTGTTGCCCATGTGGGAGACTTGGATTGAATTTCTAGCTCCTTGCTCTAGCCTGGCCCTAGCCGATGCAGGCAGTTGAAGGAGTGAATGGCCAGAGGGGGATTGGCTCCCTCTCTCTAATAAATAAGTAAATTTAATTTTTATAAATGTAGTGATTGTATCACTTGGCCGGTACATCTTTACCTTTTTAAGAAACTGCCAAGGGATGGGCACTGTGGCACAGCAGGTTGAAACTGCCAAACAACCAGAGTGGTTGTAGCATCTTCATCTACAACAGCAACACATGAGAGTTCCACTTGCCCCCTGTCCTAGCCAGACTTTGCTGTCAGGCTTTTAAAACTCCAGCCACTCTGACCAGTATCAAGTGTTATTTCACTGAAATTGTATCTCCCCATTGACTGACAATGCTGAAGAACTTATACGCCTATGTACTGAGTCATACATCTGCCTTTTAAAAGTTTCTTCAAATGTTTTAAGCATTTTGTAAAGTTTTATTTATTTTTTATTCGATAGACAGAGAGCCAGACATAGAGAGATCTTTCACTCCCTAGTTCATTGCCCAAATGCCCACAACAGCTAGGGCAGGGCCAGACCAAAGCCAGGACCCAAGTACTTCGTCCATCACCTGCTGCTTCTGGGAGTATGCACTGGCAGGAAGCTGGATCACAAACAGAGCAGCTGGGACTTGAACCAGGTACTTGATATAGTATGTGGGCAACTTAACCTCTGTACCAAATTCCTACTCCCTTTGACACATTTTTGATTAGGCTGTTTTGCATTATTATTTTAAAATTTTTTATGTATATTTATACAAACACAAGTATACACAAATGCTAGATAATTTGAGTATATACAAATGCTGGATAACATCATAAAACATTCAATTTTTTCCCATTTGATGGCTTTCTTTTTTCTTTTTTAAGATTTATTTATTTATTCAAAAGTCAGAGTTACACAGAGAGAGAATAGGCAAAGAGAGAGGTCTTCCACCCAATGGTTCACTCCCCAATTGGCTGCAATGGCTGGAGCTGCACTGATCTGAAGCCAGGAGCCAGGAGCTTCATCCAGGTCTCCCAAGTGGGTACAGGGACCGAAGGACTTGGGCCATCCTCCACTGTTTTCTCAGGCCATAGCAGAGAGCTGGATAGGAAATGGGGCAGCCGGGACTCAAACCAGCACCCATATGGGATGCCGGTGCTTTAGGCCAGGGCATTAACCCACTGTGCCACAGCACCGGCCCCTTGCTTTATTTTCTTAATAGTGTCTTTTGAAGGGAAGACATGTTTAATTTATCAGGTTTTAATTTTATGATTCACAGGGGCCAGTGTTGTGGCGAAGTAGGTAAAGCTGCCACCTGTGTCACTGGCATCCCATATGAGCATTGGTTCATGTCCCAACTGCTCCATTTTCCTTCTTTTCTTTCCAGCCTGGGAAAAGCAACATATGACCCAAGGACTTAATCTACACTGGAGACTGAAGCTCCTGGCTTCGGCCTAGCTCAACCTTGGCCATTGTGACCATTTGGGGGATGAGCCAAAGGATGGAAGATTTCTCTCTCTTTCTCTCTCTCTCCTCTTCCCTCCCTTCCTCTCTCTCTCTCTCTAACACTTTCAAATAAACAAATACATACATCTCAGGGCTGGTGTTGTGGAGGTGTAAAGGGTTAAGCCACTGCCTGCAATGCCAGCATCCTATGTGGACACCGGTTCAAGTCCCGCCTGCTCCACTTCCGATCCGGCTCCCTACTAATGTGCCTAGAAAAGCAGCAGAGAATGGACAAGGTGCCTGGGCCCCTGCACCCATGTGGGAGACCCAGAAGATGTTCCTGGCTCCTGGCTTTGGCCTGGCCCAGCCCCAGTCATGACGACCATTTGGGGAGTGAAGCAGTAAATGAAAGATCTGTCCCTCCTTCTCTCTCTCTCTCTCTCTGTAACTCTGCCTTTCAAATAAATAAACCTGAAACAAAAAAAAAAAACAAACAAAAATTTTAAAGTTATTTTTTTTTAAAGATTTAGGTGTTTTGAATTTCTTTAATTTTGGTTTTTAAAGATTTACTTATTTATTTGAATGGCAGAGTTATAGACAGGCAGAGGCAGAGAGGGAGAGAGGGGGAGAGAGGGAAGAGAGAGAATCTTCCATCTGCTGGTTCACTCTCTCAATGGCTGCAATGGCTATAGCTGGGCCGATTCTAAGCCAGGAACCAGGAGCTTCTTCCAGGTCTCCCACTCAAGTGCAGGAGCCAAGGCACTTTGGCCACCCTCTGCTGCTTTCCCAGGCCATAGCTGAGAGCTGGATCAGAAGTAGAGCAGCCAGGTCTCAAACCAGCATCCATATGGGATGCCAGCATTGCAGGCAGTGGCTTTACCCATTAAGCCATAGTGCCAGCCCCTCAAAAAAAAAAAAACTTTTAAAAAATTATGGTGTATGAGGCCGGCGCCATGGCTCACTTGGTAAATCCTCCGCCTCCGGTGCCGGCATCCCATATGGGCGCCGGGTTCTAGTCCCAGTTGCTCCTATTCCAGTCCAGCTCTCTGCTGTGGCCCAGGAAGGCAGTGGAGGATGGCCCAAGTGCTGGGGCCCTGCACCCCATGGGAGACCAGGAAGAAGCACCTGGCTTCTGGCTTCGGATCGGCATAGTTCCGGCCATGGCAGCCATTTGGGAGGGTGAACCAATGGAAGGAAGATCTTTCTGTCTCTCTCTCTCATTGACTCTGTCAAATAAAAAAAAAATATATGGTTTACACTGTTTATATCCTAAAAATCTTTGCATCCATGTCTAATTCATGTGCATGAAATTGTGTTATTCTGCTTACTGCTTCCACTTACCTCTGTGTTTACAGTTCCCTCCATGTTGTTCTGTGTACAAATGTCTGTCACCTCAAACAGCTGCGTGTCTGTCATGATATAAGCACCTGGTCCTTGTCTGTTCAGGACAGAAACGCAGTCAGCTCCAACTCCCTGGCTCCTCATGCCCGTCTCTGACAGGCATGTGGGATATAAATAAAGGCGTTCACTGAGCTAATGCACACGCGCGCGCGCACACACACACACACACCCGAGTCAACTCATTACTGATACATTTCACTCTGCAACACTGAACCAGTCTACCCTCCCACCAGCAAAGGGTACCGGTTACAACTTTCTCAAGCTGCTGCCAACACTTGACAATAACCAACTTCTTAATCTTTGTTGGTGTAAGAGGTTTAAGTGATCTCTTGTTTAGATTTAAGTATTTCTTATAGCCTATGAGCTTGATAATTTCTCACATGCTTAACCCGACGGGCTTCTTACTCTGTGAATTACGTATTCCAATCCTTTACCTATTTTGTATTGGGACTGCCGTCTTTTTCTTCTTGATTTGCAGAAGTTCCTTGTATATTCTAGATATCAATATTTGTGAATTTTCAATATTGAGAATTTCTTCTCTTAGCATAGTATCTCTATATTAAATAGGTCTATGATGTTCTCAGTAGCACAAATTCCTTAAATTCGATTTAAATAAATTCATCAACTTTTTGCCTATGATTTTTGTTTTTAAGGTTTTCTTTAGTCTTTCTTTTTGGGCACCCAAGTCACTAAGATGGTTTTTCTAAAGATTTTTTTTTTAGTTGAAAGGCAGAGTAACAGAGGCAGAGAGAAAGAGAGAGAGAGGGAGAGAGAGAGGGAGGGAGGGAGAGGATCTTCCATCCGCTTGGTCACTCTCAAAACAGCCGCAATGGCTGGAGCTGTGAGTCAGGAGCTTCTTCTGAGTCTTCCATGCAGGTGCAGGGGCCCAAGGACTTGGGCCATCTTCTACTGCTTTCCCAGGCCACAGCAGAGAGCTGGATCAGAAATGGAGCAGCCAGACTCAAACCAGCTCCCAAATGGATGCCGGCACTGCAGGCAGCAGCTTTACCCACTGTACCACAGCACCACGCTCACAAAATCATCTTTATTTTCTTCTATTATTACTTTCAAATTTTACCATTTTCATTTAAATCTTTGGGTTTGGATCCAGTGCAGTTGACCTCATCCAGTAAGCCAGTCTGCCCTTTCTACATGCTCTCTTAAATTCCTACATGACTGAGTTCCCTCTTTGAGCTCTCTTCTCTAAATTACTCACATCTGCTGTCCTAACATCGACATTTCTATTTTTCAGTGCAATGTTAAGAACGTCTTAATATATAGGAAGCCAAGTAAAATACGTTTACAGATAAATAAATTTCAGTGCAGCTGTCTCTAATTAGGTGTGTTCTCTAAAGGTGGTTGGATGGGCGGGAGAGGTGAGAAGAAAGTACCTGAGAGCTGACCATGCCAAGAGGAGGGTCTGGCTGGAAGGGGATGCACAAGAGAGCTTCGAGGTATAGCAAGAGGCTAGGTATGAGCATGCTCCGACCAGGCTGGAGCCCTCCTAAGCCAGGAGTCTTGTGAACTCTGCAAAGACTGTGCTATAGAGAAGCCAGTTAGCAGAGGCTTAGCGGGGAAATCCCTTCAGAAAGAGCAGCTCATTAGGAGCGGGAAAAGCTATCATCAAGCCAAAGAGAAGACAGACACTGCCAAGGTCAGCGGTCTAGAGGGGACGGCTGGAGACTGAAGCGCAGGACATGAGGTCAGCAAGGATGGTGCAGGAGCAGACAGTAGCAGACGGGACACAGAGCTGTCTGCATCCTTCCCAACGTCACTCAGAACAAAGCGGTAAGGGCGGCGATTCTCAAAGCAGGATCCGTGCCTGCTGACAGGTTCTTCTAATAGTCCACCAGCACATCCAAAACACGTGCAACACATGTATCTTTATTTATAACTGGGTCTTACAAGATGAATCACTGAGTTACAAAAAGATGGTACAGATAAAATCAAAAGCAGCACTTTACCGTCATGTTCCGTAAACTCTGCATCAGTAAACCACGCACCGCGCAGCTGCTCCCGGCCACACACAGAACACCTCTGGGTCTCTGCAAGCAGTTGCCTGAGAGTCACCAGTGTTGTCAGGGCCGTCTTGAATTGGGCATGGCATGCAATCCCTGTGACTCTGGCTTTTAAATCTCAGCTTAGCCATTAGTTCAGTTTGTTGTGAACTTTGTTATTAATCCTGTGATGAGTACTGCTGCACAGGCGTTTGACAGTAAGATTTCTGACATACTTTTACAACAAGACCTCAAGCTTGACTTACTGTTCAAACATGAGTGACTTCTTAAAGCTTACACACAAACCCCCACATTTGCTCACAGAGGGTACTCCACCCCATCCCCAGTTCTTTGTCCACTAAAAAGTAAAAACATACAGAACAAGTGGCCAAGAGGTCTTTTGTCCCAAGTTTGCTGTGATGAGGGAGTACCTAAGGAGAGCCCAGGGGAAAGGACTGAGCCCATCGGGCAGGGGATCAGAGCCTCTGGGTACTGACTGTTACTCACAGCACAAACGCTGTGGGCAGGAAAGCTTAGTTCAAGTTCTGTGTCCACTAGTGAGCAACTTGCTTAAAACTCAGCTTTCCTATCTATAAAATGAGACAAAAGTAGTCCAGCGTTTCCCATTCCACCTGGGTGACCTCCATTCAGACTTCGACTTGTGACCTCAACAGTCTCACCTGTACAATATGGAAACACCACCAAACACATCTAGTAAGGGCTGAAATAAGACAAGGTGGGAGGGGTGCGAGTGGGAGGGAAGTTATGGGGGGGGGGGGCATTGTAATCCATAAGCTATACCTTGGAAATTTATATTTACTAAATAAAAGTTAAAAAAAATCAGCCGGCACCATGGCTCACTAGGCTAATCCTCCACCTTGCGGCGCCGGGTTCTTGTCCTGGTCAGGGCGCCGGATTCTGTCCTGGTTGCCCCTCTTCCAGGCCAGCTCTCTGCTGTGGCCAGGGACTGCAGTGGAGGATGGCCCAAGTGCTTGGGCCCTGCACCCCAAGGGAGACCAGGAGAAGCACCTGGCTCCTGCCATCGGATCAGCGCGGTGCGCCGGCCGTGGCAGCCATTGGAGGGTGAACCAATGGCAAAGGAAGACCTTTCTCTCTGTCTCTCTCTCTCACTGTCCACTCTGCCTGTCAAAAAAAAAAAAAAAAAAAAAATCAGAATCTATACAAATAGGAATGAATCACAAATACAATAAGTCTATGAGAAAGTGCAGGGTGTGATGAACGCATAAAACCAGAGGGCTTCATTTAAGGATTTCTTGATTATATGATAGTTAAGCTGGGGGTGGGAATAGCCAGAAGTGGAAGAGAGAGTTAACAGAGTTGGGGAGGAAAGGATGGGAAGGATTAAGATCCGGTTTGTCCAAGACACACGTAAGAGGGCGACAGATGTGACTACTTGTGTCAATACAGCTCTCAGGGTCTTCACTGAAACATGGGAAGAAAAAAAAAAGAAAAAAAAAGATTTCACAGAAAAACAGAATTAAAAGAGTTATTTTGCTAAAAAATTTTGAAATCCACGCAGTTTTTTTCCAATACATGTTTTCCATGAACTTTATGAAAATTCCCATATGCAGGGATTTCAATATTTTTTGTACTATCTAGGTACATCCTGGGAGGCAGCAGATGGCTCAAGCGCTTAGGCCCCTGCTACCCATGTGGGAGATCTAGAAGGAGTTCCAGACTTCTAGCTTTGCTTCAACTTGGCTGTTGCAGACATCTGAGAGTAAACCAGCAGATGAGAGATCTCTGTCTCTGTCTCTCTTTCAAACAAAATAATTAAGTAAATAATTAAGGGATTGGATTTACTTTTTAAAAACATACTGTCAAATTGTTTTCCACAGTGGTTGTACCATTTTACTTTCCATTCAACAACATAAGAGAGTTGAGCTGCTGCATATTTTCATCAACGCTAAATATTGCCAACTGACGACCTTTTTGATTCTACTCATTCTAACAGGTGCACAGTGACCCCTCAGTGAAGTTTTAATTTGGATTCTCCTGATGCCTAATTATGATGAATCTCTTTTGAGGTATGTCTCGGCCCATTTTCTGCTTCTCTAACAACATACCTGAAAATGAGTAATTTATAAAGAATAGAAATTTATTTCCTCACAGTTCTGAAAGCTGGGATGTATGATATCAAGGCCCCAGTAGCTTCAGTGTTTGGGAAGAGCCTGGTGCCCACTTCCAGGACAGGTGCCTTACACTGTGTCTTTACACAGTAGTAGGTAGGTGGAAGGGCAAAAAGCAACCAAAACACCCTCCATCAAGCCTTCTTATAATGGCACGAATCCTTGACTCAGGCAGAAGTCTCATGATCTAAAAATCTCCCAAGAGGGGACCATCATTGTGGCGTGTGCGTAAAGTCGCTACCTGCAATGCAAGCATCCCATATGGGCACCAGTTCACGTACCAGCTGCTCCACTTCTGATCCAGCTTCTTGGTAATGTGCCTGGGAATGCAGTGGAGAATGACCCAAGTGCTTGGGCCCCTGCACCCATGTGGGATACCCAAAGAAACTCCAGGGTCCTGGCTTCTGCCTGGCCTAGCTCCAGCCACTGCAGCCATTTGGGGAGTGAACCAGCAAATGGAAGACTCTGACTCACTCTCACTCTCACTCTCTTTCTCTCTCTCTCCCTGTCTCCCTGTCTCTCCTTCTCTCTGTAACTCTGACTTTCAAACAAATAAACCTTTAAAAAATCTCCCAAAAGGACCCACTTCCCAACATGGTTGCATTGGGGGTTAAGTTTCCAACCCAAGAATTTCTGGAGGGGACAGAAACATTCAAACCATAGCAAAGAGCTTACTGGTCGTTTATAGCTTCATTTTTTTTTTTTGGTAAAATATCTGTTCAAATCTTTTGCCAACTTAACTAAGTTGTTTGTCTTACTAAATTGTGAGTTCTCTGTATTTTCTGTCCAAGTCCTTTGCATGATACATCTTGCCAACATTCTTCCCAGTCTGTGTCTTATTTATTTTATTTGGTGGAATAACTTGAAGAACAAAGGGAATCTTAATAAACCCAGCTTAGCTATATGTCTCTTATGGTTTTTTGTGTCCTATCTAAAATGTTTTTGCCTACCTCAATGGCATGAACAATTTTATCCTTTGCTCATTTGTATCAGTCTTACACTTTTAGCTGTTATGCTTAGGATCTATGATGCACTTCAAGCTGATTTTTTAATGGTATAAGGTGGACACTGTGGTTCTTTTCCTTCTATATGCATATAAAGGTATTTCAACATCGTACACCAAAAAGATCATCCTTACACCACTGAATTATGCTGTCACTTCTATCAAAATTCCACTGACTACAGACACATTAGTCTATTTCTAGACTGTTCTCTTCCGTCTGTACCATATTGTCCGGATCACCACACAATGACTTGAGATGAGGTTGTGTAGGCACGCCAATTCTTATTTCCAAAATTATTTTGACTAGTATAGGTCTTCCACATTTTCATATAAACTTTATAACCAGCTGTTGATTTCTTTTGGGGGAAAAAAAAACCACTGGAATTTTAATTATGACTGCATGGAATCTATAGATCAACCTTGGAAAAACAGGCATCTTAACCATATCGGGTCTCCCAATCCATGCGCATTATCATCTATTCTCTTACTTAGATCTTCTTCAGCTCCTCTCAGCAGTATCTTTAATATAGTTCTCAAAATGGAGGTCATATATGTTCATTTCTTTTCTAAGCATTTTACTTTTTGATGCTCTTACAAATAAAATCTCTTAATCTTATTTTCTATTTGTATGCTTCTAGTATATAAATACAATTGAACTTTATATTGACCTTGTTTGATACTGTGATAGAAAAAGAAATACAGGGGCTGGCACTATGGTATAGAGGGTAAAGCTGCGCCTGCAGTGCCAGCAACTCATATGGGCACTGGCTTGAGTCCTGGCTGCTCCACTTCTGATCCAGCTCTCTGCTATGGCCTGGGAAAGCAGTGGAAGATAGCCCAAGTCCTTGGGCCCCTGCACCCACAGGGGAGACCTGGAAGAAGCTCCTGGCTCCTGGCTTCAGATCAGCCCAGCTCCAGCCATTGTGGCCATTTGGAGAGTGAACCAGCGGATGGAAGACTTCTCACTCTCTGCCTCTACCTTTCAAATAAATAAATAAATCTTAAAAAAAAAAAAAAAAGTTAATGGACAAATTTTAGAAAAAAGAAATACATATATTTGGTCTACCTAGTTCCTCAGAATTCCTGAAATTCTTGTAGACAGGGGTACCAGGAGAAATCTTTGATTCTCATTTTTGTCTTTCACTCCAGTTCCTGACAGAGCTAAATCTCTTGGAAACTCCTGGGTGACAGGAGCACCTTTTGTTCTAATGAGCGACTACCGGTGGGGTCCTGGACAGACTCAGAACGGGGGCTGGTCGTCGATGGACCTTTTAGCCTCACCTACTGACCTCTCGGGAAGGCTGAATTATCGCCAAGGGTCAGCGATGTAATCAAGCATGCCTGCCCACATCATGAAGCTTCCATAAACACTCCCAACTCCAGCTCTGGAGAGCTTCAGGATTGCTTGGGCGGTTTCACGGATCTCTGTGAGGTGCTTGGTCCGCCCGGAGAGGTCACGGGAGCTTCGTACTTTTGTCCATCTTCCCTGTACTTCACGTCCACACCTCTGCATCTGGCTGTTCATCCCTATCCTTTGTAATACCCTTTACAACAAACAGGTGAATGTGTTTCCCTGAGTTCTGTGGGAACTCCAATTTACAGCGAGTGGGCCAGAAGAACTGGTGTCAACCTACTATTTGTGACAGGCATCTCAAGCAGAGTCAGCCTTGTGGTACTGAGCCCTCAACCTGTGGGGTCTTATGCTCCAGGCAGATAATGTCTGAACTCAATTAAGTTAAATTGGTGTATGAGGCCGGGGGGGGGGGGGGTCGGCGGGGGGACCCCACATCTGGTGTCAGCAGGGTTGAGCACTGCATGGGAGTAGGAAAAAGTGGTCTGTGTTTCCTTCAGACCTTGCCAAGTTGTTGAGTTAAAAGTTGTTTGAACTTATTTTTGCTTTGATAGATCCTTCAGGTTTTCATCCATAACAATAATGTCATTTGTAAATATAGTTCTACTTATCAGTCTTTATGCTCTTTTTTAAAAAGTTATTTATTTATCTGAAAGGCAGAGACAGATGGACAGAAGTATCTCCCCATCTGCTGGTACACTTCCAAAAGATCACGGTAGCCAGCATCCCTTACAATCACCAGTTTAAGTCCCAGACTCAATTTCTGCTCCATTTGTGATCCAGCTCCCTGCTAATGTGTCTGGGAAAGCAATGGAAGATGGCCCAAGTGCTTGGGCCCTGCCACCCACATGGAAGACCCCAAAAGACTCCTGGCTCCTGGCTTCAGCCTGGGCCAGACCTGCCTGTTGTAGCCATTTGGGGAGTGAACCAGCAGATGGATGCTTGCTCTCTCTCTCCCTCTGTAACTCTGCCTTTCAAATAAACAAATCTTTTTAAAAATTTTAATGCGGTAAAATACATATAATATAAAACCTACCATTTTACCATTTTAAGTGTGTCATTCTAACAGCGTTAATTGCCCCTCTGCCCCTGCTACTACTCTAAGGAATCACATTTAAATGTTTTCTTTTTTGTGTCTGGCTTATTCAGTTAACATAATGTCTCCAAGAGCTAGCTCTGTTGCAACATGTGTCAGATCTTCTTTCCTGGGGCCTGTGTGGGGCTCAGCAGGTCAAGCCATGCCTTAGGAGACCGGCATCCCATACTGGAGTGCAGAATCGAGTCCCAGCTGCTCCATTTCTGATCCAGTTCCCTGGGCTAATGCACCTGGGAAGGCAGAGAAGATGGTCCAAGTGTTTGGGTCCCTGCACCCACATGGGAGACCAAACAGGCTCAGCCGTGGCCATTGTGGCCATGTGGGGAGTGAACCAATGGGTGGAAGATCACTTTCTCTGTTTCTTTCTCTTTATCACATTGTCTTTCAAATAAATAAAATAAATCTTAAAAAAGGAAAATCTTTGGTCCAAGTGCTTGGGCCAAAAGAGACCCGGAAGAAGCTCCTGTGTCGTGGCTTTGGATCAGCTCAGCTCCTGCCATTGCAGCCATGTAGGGAGTGAACCAGCAGATGAAAGACCTCTCTCTCTCTCTCTCTCTCTGCCTCTCTGTAACTCTGCCTTTCAAATAAATAAATAAATCTTTAAAAAAATCTTGGGCCGGCGCCGCGGCTCACTAGGCTAATCCTCCACCTAGCGGCGCCGGCACACCGGGTTCTAGTCCCGGTTGGGGCGCCGGATTCTGTCCCGGTTGCCCCTCTTCCAGGCCAGCCCTCTGCTGTGGCCAGGGAGTGCAGTGGAGGATGGCCCAGGTGCTTGGGCCCTGCACCCCATGGGAGACCAGGAAAAGCACCTGGCTCCTGGCTCCTGCCATCGGATCAGCGCGGTGCGCTGGCCGCAGCGCGCCGGCCGCGGCGGCCATTGGAGGGTGAACCAACGCCAAAAGGAAGACCTTTCTCTCTGTCTCTCTCTCTCACTGTCCACTCTGCCTGTCAAAAAAAAAAAAAAAAAATCTTTCCTTCCTCCTTTGTGATTAACTAAATTTTTTTTAGTGCTTCATTTCATTTTTTCTGCTGACTTCTAGCTATATTTCCTTTTTTTATTTTTTTTGAAGATTTAATTTATTTATTTGAGAGGTAGAGTTACAGACAGTGAGAGGGAGAGACAGAGAGAAAGGTCTTCCTTCCATTGGTTCACTCCCCAAATGGCCGCTACGGCCGGAGCTGCACTGATCCGAAGCCTGGTCTCCCATGCGGGTGCAGGGGTCCAAGCACCTGGGCCATCCTCCACTTGAGATGAAGCATGGATGAACATGCAGAGAAAGACAGAAACTGCCAGGGACCTTTTGTTATTTTAAGTAGTTGTAGGGCTAACAATGCTCATTCCATTTAGAGTCAATATAAAATCATCACGTCGGTCCTACTTAACCCTCCCCCCCCCTCAGTTTATACACCACATTCCTACTTCTCACTTCCCTCTTTCACAAGCATTAACACTGTTACAGTGAACTTCATCCACCCACTCCTCATCTCTTGTGAGAGGATTCTCATATCTTTTATTCTACATCTGTTCAAAACCTCACTTTATGAGGCTATTTCTGCTTTAAGCAATTAGTTCTGTTAGGTCATTATGAGAAGAAAGGAAAGATTCTTCACACTTCTGCACTATTTACCATTCCAATGATCTCTTTTTTTTTTCTGTATATCCAAGTTTCCATTTGATAACACTCCCTCTGGCCCACAGGGATATAATTCAGCTTTTTTTTTTTTTTTTAACATAACCCTGCTGGCAACAAATTTCCCTAACTTTTCTCTATTTGGAAAAATGTCTTTATTTCATCCTCATTTTTGAAGTATATTTTCATTACATTAAGAATTATAAGAGGGGGCCGATGTTGTGGAGCAATGGGTTAATTACAGGATGACAAGGTTTTTCCTTCTTTGAATACTGTTTTAAAGAATTTATTTATTTATTTATTTATTTATTTATTTATTTATTATTTGAAAGGCAGAGTGACAGAGATCTTTCATCCACTGGTTCACTCCTCAAATACCTACAATAGCCAGGACTGGCCAGGCCAACAGCAGGAGCTTAGAACTGCATCCAAGTCTCTCACAAGAGTGGCAGAAACCCAAGTACTGGAGCTTTCATCCACTGTCTCATGGGCACATTAGCAGAAAGCTGAATCGGAAGCAAGGAATGGCTGGGACTCAAGACAGGCTCTGCTATATGAGACAAGGGCATCCCAAGCCGTGGCATGACCCACTGAAACACAATACTCACCCCATTTTTTCTCTGGATACTTTAATGATTGTCTATTGTCTTCTGACATCCAGTGTTTATGGTAAGAAGTCATGGATAATTTTTACCCCATATGTAATATGTCCTTTTCTCTGTCTGCTTTCAAGACTCTCTGTGTATTTTTAGATTTCAGAATTAAACTGATGTGCCTAGATATTTTCCCCACATTTATTCTTCTTAGGTTTCACTGTTTCTTGGGTTTATAAGTCTGTTTTTCAACAAATTTAGGGAATTTTTAGCCACTATCTCTTTAACTTACTTTTCTGCCCAATTCTCATACTAAGTTTATTTACTCATTTTTATTTGAAAGACAGGGAAAGGGGCCAGTGCTATGGCGCACTGTATACCCCGGCCTACAGTGCCAGCATCCCATATGGGCGCCAGTTCGAGTCCCAGCTGCTCCAGTTTCAATCCAGCTCTCTGCTAATGCACCTGGGAAAGCAGCAGAGGATGGCCAAGTGCTTGGACCCCTGCACCCACCTGGGAGACTTGCTAGAAGCTCCTGGATCCTGACTTCCACTGTGGCCATTTGGGGAGTGAACCAGCGGATGGAAGACCTCTCTCCCTAACTTTGTCTTTCAAATAAATAAAATAAATCTTAAATAAAAAACAAAAAAGAGGAAAAGATCCTCTACCTGCTAGTTAACTCCCCAAATACCCATAACAATGAGGGTTGGACTAAGCTGAAGGCAAGAGCCAGGAACTCCATCCAGGTCTCCCACATGGGTGGCAGGAACTCAAGTACTTGAGCCATTATTACCTGCTGACTCCCAGGCATAGCAGCAGGAAGCTGAATCAGAAGCAGAGGAAGGACACAATCCCAGGCAATCTGATGTGATGTGGGTAAGACAAGCAATGACTTAATACCCTGTGCCACAAGGCCTGCTTCCAGTTCTCATATATATTAGACCATCTGATATTGTCCCACAGGTCTCTGGGGTTTTATTCATTTCTCACCTTTACATTTTCTTTCTGGGTTCAGATTGGATAATTTATAGTGTATTTTCTTCAAGGTCACTGACTTCTGGTTATATCCAAGCTGAGCGCAATTTTCATTTCAGTTACTATACCTTTTAATTCTAGAATGTACATTTGGTTCTTTTAAAATTCAGTTTCTCTGCTGAGACTAATTATTTTTAAAGGTTTATTTTACTTATTAGAAAGGCAGAGTTACAGAGAGACAGGGGGAAAATAGGGGTATTTTCCATCCACTGGTTCACTCTCCAAATGGCCACAATAGGGCTGGGCGAGGCCAAAGCCAGGTGCTTCATCTGGGTCTTCCACATGGGTTGCAAGGGCCTAAGCATTTGCACCATCTTCCACTGCTTTCCCAGGCCATAGCAGAGAGCTGGATTGGAAGTGGAGCAACCAGGACTCGAACTGGCACCCACATGGGATGCCGGCACTGCTAGGCAGTGGCTTTACCCGCTGTGGCACAGCGTCAGCCCCTGTACATCTTACTTTTTCTTGTCCATTAGACACTATGTAAATGATACAGAAAGTATGAAAATCATTACTTTCCTCTAAAGACTACATTTCAACATACAGTTCAATTACTACCTGTTCACCCTGAATTTGCACGGTCCTGATTATGCTTAGTTAAGGTGGATTTGGGGAAAGCCTATGGTATTTTTGACCCCTTTAACTTGATGGGACCTAAACTCCCAAGTCTGTCTTGCTAGCGGCTGGCCTGAGGCTGTGTTGGGCCAAGTCTAGAGCAGCTCACACTCTTGAGTGAACTCTTTATCCCCTGGGCCTGGCCTTTCAGGTGTCACAGCTGGATGCATGGGCTGAGAAAAGTTAGTGAGCTGTCTCCACTCTGCGAGGACTGGAACTTCACTGTCTGGCATTGCTTCTCCCCCAGCATTGCCTGACTTCTAGTAACCCTTTTCTCTCTCATCCTGGAGCAGCTGCTGTCCAAAAATCAAGACTCAGGTGGTTTTGCCCCATGTCTACACGGGCCAGTCCTTAACTACAGACCCACAAGGATTCCCTTTCAGGCTTCTGGGACCCTGCCTCTGCACAATTCCCTACTCTGTGGTAGCTCATCCTGCAGAGTTCAATGGCTTCAGTTGCTCTGAGCTCTGCCTCCTTAGCTCAGTGGAAACCACCATAGCCTATTCAGACTCCACTCTCAGAACAGGGCTGAGAAATACCTAGACAGAGAGCTGGGCAACTGTGACTCTTTCAAGGATAGAAATTTTACATCACCAAGGCATTGTGGTACAGTGGGGTAAGCAGCTACCTGTGAGGCCAGCATCCCAAAGGAATACCAGGTGACTCCAACTGTTCTACTTTTGATCCAGCTCCCTGCTAATGTGCCTGGGAGAGCAGCAGCAGATGTTCCAAGTGCAAAGACCCCTGTACCTACATGGGAGACCCAAATGAAGCTCCAGGTTATTGGCTTTGATCTGGCCCATCCCTGGATGTTATGTCTATTTGAACCATCAAATAGAAGCTCGCTCGCTCGCTCTCTCTCTCTCCTCCCCCTTCTCTCTATATAACTCTGCTTTTCAAACAAATTAATAAATATTTTAGGCCAGCACTGCGGTTCACTTAGCTAATCCTCTGCCTGCGGCGCCGGCACCCCAGGTTCTAGTCCCGGTTAGGGTGCCAGATTCTGTCCCAGTTGCTCCTCTTCCAGTCCAGCTCTCTGCTGTGGCCCGGGAGTGCAGTGGAGGATGGCCCAGGTCCTTGGGCCCTGCACAGGCATGGGAGGAAGCACCTGCTCCTGGCTTCGGATCGGCGCAGTGCACTGGCCATGGCGGCCATTTGGGGGGTGAACCAACAGAAAAGGAAGACCTTTCTCTCTCTCTCTCTCACTGTCTAACTCTGCCTGTCAAAAAAATAAATACATAAATATTTTTAAAAAGAAATTTTACACTACCACTGCTTGACACTGTTGCTTTATTTTGTTTAATTTTATAATCTCTTATAGAGGCTTCTTATACAGTTTTGATACCAGTTATTTTCTTATTATTGGAGGCAAAGTGCCTACCTAAACCACAAGCCAGAAGTGCCAGCCTCCATTTTATTTTAAAAATGGAAAACTTAGAGTTATTATAATATCCTATACCTATTAAGCTCAATTCTACCTGCATTTTCCTAATATCAAATTCAAGTTCCAACTTACTTGCAGATGGTATTCTCCAAAGCAATCACATCAATAATGGATATACTCTTTTATAAATATGGGCAATAACACAAAGGGAGTTGCTCTAATTGATAAATGCAGTAGCATTAATTTTTAAAGGTCCCACAACACAAAAAAATTAATTCCATGAAAGATCTACTTTAATGTATTAATGAAAAGTGAATAAAATTTAAAATTAATAAATTAAAATGTGGAAAGCTAGGGTGGGTGTTTCCCACAGCCCATTGCAGAGCGCCTGGGTTTGAGTTCCAGCTTCCTGCCAACGTGGATGCTGGGAGGCAGCAGATGATGTCTGAGTACCTGGGTCCCTGCCATCCACGTCAGAGACCTGGACTGAGTCCTGGGTTCCTGGTTTCAGCCTGGCCCAACCCCGGATGCTGCAGGCATTTGGGGAGTGAAACAACAGAAAAAGATTTCTGTCTGTCTGTCACTGACATACTCCCTCTGTCTCTCTGAGTTTCAAGAAAATACAAGAAATTTTTTAAAAGACTTCTAGCCTCTTTGCCACTACTATGTAGGAATTTCAATAGGTAATCTGAGTAAATTATTAATGTTATAAAAGTTCGGGGAAATAAAGCTAATGACAGTTGTTTTTCAAACTTGGGAATGCCCTCTACACTCCCAAGATGAGAGGCATCTACTTTGCATTATGGAGCCTCTCTGAAGCTGCAGCTCCATGTCTGTAAAATGAAGACTATGATAACAAATAAAAGCTATGAGGGTCCAATGTGATTATAAAGTTTCTATTACAGGATAGACATACAATGACACTGAATGAAGTGCCATTCTCACTTAGCAGCAGCAGCACCATCTAGAAGTTCCACAGCCTAAATTCCACCAACACCGTGGTCATCTGGCTGGGAAGCTCCTTAGCTTGGCTGCTCGGGAATGAAGGAGCCCTCTCTGACCTGGGGAGCCATCCAGGGACGGCCTATCACCCCGTCCTCTGCTATTACAGCACAGAAATAATACACTGCGGTGAAGTGTATTATTCAAAGTCAAATTTCAAAAAAGCCTCCAGAGTCAGAAAAATGAGAAAGCTGTAAATACTGGATAGCCAATTAACAACAGATAACGAGTAATAACCCACTAACACCCACAGCACCTCTAAACCTGATAAGCCTCGGGGCAGGCGTTTGGCCTAGTGGGTAAGATGCTCACACCAGGATCAGAGCACCTGGGTTCAGGTCCCAGCTCTGTGCCTCACTCCAGCTCGCTGCAGCCATGCACTCTGGCTCAAGGACAAGGGTCTCTGCCACCCACAGGACAGACCTGGATAGGGCTTCTGACGCCCAGGCCCACCCATTATAGGCATTTGAGGAATGAGCTAGCAGACAGAAGCACTCTGTCTTGGTCTCCATCTCTCAAACGATAAAAGACTAATTAAGTAATTAAACTCTGTCTTCTTTGGAGGACTTTCTTTCCCCTCCCCTTACTTTCCTTTTCCTTCTTCTAGCCCTCCTAACCCCCTCCACTTCTTCTCTAAACCCCTTTTCTCTTTCTTTTTATCAGGCAGAATAAAGAATTTAATCCTACTTGTTATACTTTTCAATAAAATAAGCAACATAAGCTTCTTGTTTTGTTTAAAGATTTATTTATCTATGAGAAAGGCAGAGCTGGGAAGGGGAGGGGAAAGTGAGATCTTCCATCTGCCGGGTCACTCCCCAACTGGAAACCAGTAGCCAGGTCTGGGTTAGGCTGAAGCCAGGAGCCAGGAACTCCATCCTGGTCTCCCACATGGATGGCAGGGGCCCAAGTACTTGGGCCATCTCCCATTGCCTTCCCAGGAGCATTAGCAGAAAGCTGGGTGGGAAACACAGCAACCAAGATTCAAACCAGTACTCCAACATGGGATGCTGGTGTCGTGAGCAGCGACTTAACCCACTGCACCACAATGCCAGCCCTGAAGACAGGTGTCAAAGACAGAAAATAAGAATTCAATTCATGAACTGACCTAGCCGTGAAACCTCAGCAAGTTATACTAAGTGCTACAGTTTGCTCAACTGGAAAATGGGGATAATTAAGACATCTTCATGGAACTGAAGTATGAATTAAATTAAATTAAAGCTGCAAATTATCTACCCTCACACCTAACACACAATGGGTCATTCATAAAGTCCATTCCCTTTTCCCTTGGAGAATATCATCTGATCTTTGGTTATGCCTTCTACAGGTCAGTAACTCCTAAAAGAGGAAAACCCATTCCTTGCCCACATTTCCATCTATATTATGGGTACAGAGGCGTCCACATTATGAACATAGACAATGACTCGTACTACAGAATTCTGCACTGACTTCTATCATGGGTACTGTCCTTGATTTTTAAAATGTCAGTACAGAGAAATTTCAATAAGCCCTTGAAACACTAAGTAATTGCTGATAAACATAAGCTACCCATTTGAGAGTCACACATTCTATAAAAACAATAAATTAAAGATACAATGTCATATTTTAAAACTGGTATGAAACTGCCTCAACAGTTTGGGCCAAGCAAATGAACTGTTTCCCAGGAATAGTTCCCATGTTGGGGTCTCAGTACAACAGAAGGTCAATTGCCAGTTGCCTCTTGCAACTCCTTTTAACCTTGATCCTAAGTGCTAACTCTAGTTCCAGGAGAGTTCCCTACTGGTCACCGGTAGATAAGATAAAACCACTTCAAGAAGACAACGTCAGGGCACCCAGGACCTCCTGCACTAAGCTCAGGTAACCACTACATAAAACAACCTACAGGAAAATCACTCGTGGCCAGCGGGTGACACAGAAGCTGCAGCCGAGAAGAGAACATGCAGAGCCGGTGCCCACCAATGGAGGCCCAAACGCAGGCAGCGTGGGGCACACAGAAACCAACTCAGACAGAGTGGGGCCGGGTGGAAATCACCACGTACCCCAGGAAGGACCAAACACACATGTGGAAGAGAGGGAATATCAGGTTGGGTGAGGAAGCCAGACAGGTACAAGCTCAATACTGAAGCAAAGCTCCTTTAAGAAAAGCCAAACAAAGACAATGAGAAATTGAAAATTCGAGGAAAAAGGTAAAGATGATTGCTTTGAGGGCACAAGAAGACACAGACTTCAACATCGAACCCTAATGGCAATAAATGGCAGATGAGAATGAAAATACACTACAGCAAATCGAAGAACAGAGGTCTTCCAGAGCCAGAAGAATGGGCACGCTCCGGGTTTCGAACTGAAGAACAGGAGCACATCCTCACTGGGTTCAGGAGAGGAACCCAGTCTCACCATGGCATGCAGTTTTTAAAATGTACCAAAGTGCTCAGCCTGCAGCACCCACGATGGCAGGCGACTCTAAGTCTGTGTCCCAGAAATGCTGTTTACTCTGACTGCCCATCTCTGAAGGATGGGAGAGCACTGCAGCCACATGGAAACCCAGAAATGGCCTGCCACAGGCCTTGGCTGGGGTGGCTACAATGACCATACTTACTCGAGTCCTCCCACTGGAACAAGTGCAGCTTCCATGCAGAGTAATACAAAAATCCCAGCACAAGGAAGAGGCAGAGGGCTAGCAGCAGATTGCGCACAAACACCAAGAGTCCCATCTTCACATGATTTACGATTTCCTACATGACCTAAAAAAAAAAAAAAAGAAAAAGAAAAAGAAAAGAAAACACAGGTCTTAAAAGATAAAGCAAACAGCTTAAAATAAAGATCGATAGAGGAAACATCCCAAATGCAAAACAATCTAGAGGCTCCACTAAATCCGCACCATGGCGTCATGCACATGCAAGCTGCTCATCTCTGTCTCAAGGAGCAACTTCGTTATCACCCAGCACCTAAGCCAGAAATCAGCAGCGGTCCTAGGGCCCCCACCCATCCCCAGCATCCACTCAGTGTCCCAGTTCTAGCCATACTGATGTCCCAAATAAATCTCAGCTCATAGCCCCTTCCCACCACTACTGCCCTAGCCCGTGCCACCACTGCATTCCCACAAAGCAGCTGCCCTGCCTTGAAATTGAGCAAATTTCCAGACCCATTTCTACATGGCACAAGGAGTAATCTCTCAACAGTACACCATCAGAAAATGCTGCTTCCTGCTCAGCTCCCTTATTCGTTCTCTGCTCTGTTGCTGTAGCACAGCACAAGAAATCCAGTCATCTAAAATAACATAAATCTATTATTTCAGGGTACTGAAGGACAAAGTCAGGGTGCGTGCCGCTCAGCTGGGTCCTTTGGGTGGACTTACAGGGGTGGGGGGCATCTGGCAGTGCCAAGGCAACTGCAGGTGGGACTTGGAATTCAAGACATCTGTAGCAGGCTAAGTTTTTTTTGTTTTGTTTTTGTTTTTAATAGGCAGAGTGGACAGTGAGAGAGAGAGAGAGAGAGAGAGAGAGAGAGAGGAAGGTCTTCCTTTTTTCCGTTGGTTCATCCTCCAATGGCTGCCATGGCTGGCACACTGCAGCCGGCGCACCACGCTGATCTGAAGGCAGGAGCCAGGTGCTTCTGGTCTCCCATGTGGGTGCAGGGCCCAAGGACTTGGGCCATCCTCCACTGCACTCCTGGGTCACAGCAGAGAGCTGGCCTGGAAGAGGAGCAACCGGGACAGAATCTGGCGCCCCGACTGGGACCAGTACCCAGTGCGCCGGCGCTGCTAGGCGGAGGATTAGCCTGTTGAGCCGAGGCGCCGGCTTGTAGCAGGCTAAGTTTTAAGTGAATGATGTTGTAGGTCTCCATGCGGTAGAGAAAAGGCTCCGAGTCTCACAAGACCACACCAAGCCTTTCTGGAGGCTCTGAAAGGGAATCCGCAACCAATCCCCGATCCCAGCTGCCGGCAGAGCTCAGCCTGACCTGCCACTTCCTTGCTGGCTGCCAGCAGCCAGCCTTTGTTTCTGTGGCCCTTCCCAGGGCTCCCATGTGATCCCCGAGTGCCATGGCAGGCTGAGTCTCTTTGACTTTGAGTCTCTCCACCTGCCCCTTCTACTGTTTCACTTTTGCTTGAAGCTGGGAAAACTTCTTTGCTTTTCAGGCTCATGTGAGTCTACTGAGTCCACCTGAATAATTCATGACTCGCTCCTTATTTTAAGGCCCATAACCTTAATTAGGTCTGCAAAGCCCCTTCCATCTCTCAGGTGCGGGGTCAGGATGTGGTTATCTTCCGGAGGCCCTTCTGGCAAACACATCTGTCATTAAATTCCATTTCCTGTGCATAAACCAATTGCTCCTCAGAGCCTGGAGGCTTCCGATCAAGCCCCTGTTTACCTTCCAATCCATCTCCTTAAAGGCCCCCATCTCACGTGTGCCCTGGACTTTAGTCATTCTTCCTTCTATTTCCCTGATCGCTGCCCTGCTGTTTCTCTCCTCAAGGCCTGTCTGGAATACAATTTCCACACACCCTGATATTGCACCTGCTGTGCCACCCTTTGAGAATCACCATAAAAATAACACTAGCCAAGATGACCTGCCTAGATCAGCTCAAGTCAGGTATCTTAGTCACAACATAAGAGAAAGAAGTGTAAATATTAATAGTGGAATGGCTTTTAAAAGAAGTTATAATTTGCAGGTTATATAATTATTCACCTAGAAAAGCCAAGAGTCAACTGGAAAACTACTTGGGGGTGGCATCTGGCACAGTGGCGAAGCCACCACTAGGGACACCTGCGTCCCATACTGGAGCACCTGGGATCAAGTCCCCCAGCCCTGCTTACAAGTCCAGCTTCCTGTTAACACGCACACTGGAAGGCAGTAATTATGGCTCAAAGAGTTGAGTCCCTGCCACAAACATAGGAGACTCAGATTCAGCTCTGGGATCTTGGCTTCAGCCTGGCCCAGTGCTGGCAGCTGCAGGCAACTGGGGACTGAACCAGCAGATGGAGGATCTGTTAGCCTGTCTCTGTCTCTGCATTTCCAATAAAAAACAGAAACAAAGAAATACAAATTCCAAAACACATTACAACAGGAAGCTTAATAAAGTGGATGATTACAAGACTAATTTATAAATATCAACAGTCCTTAAAACAATAACAGCAATATCCAGCTGGAAAATGTAGCTGTTTTTAATTTATTTATTTATTTGAAAGTCAGAGTTACACACAGAGAGAGGAGAGGCAGAGAGAGAGGTCTTCCGTCCGCTGGTTCACTCCCCAACTGGCCACAACAGCCGGAGCTGTGCCAATCCGAAGCCAGGAGCTTCTTCCGCATCTCCCACACGGGTGCAGGGGCCCAAGGACTTGGGCCATCTTCCTCTGCTTTTCCAGGCCATAGCAGAGAGCTGGATGGGAAGTGGAGCAGCCGGAACTCGAACTGGTGCCCATATGGGATGCTGGCACTGCAGGTGGTGGCTCTACCCGCTATGCCACAGCACCGGCCCCAAATGTATCATTTTTCATGGTAACAAAATCTAAAAATAAACTTAGGAAGATATGGGTAAGACTTTCATCAAAAGACTTTAAAAAAAATCTAAGTTAATATGTGACATAATAGGGGTTTTTAAAATTTATTAAAGACAGCCGGCGCCGTGGCTCAATAGGCTAATCCTCCACCTTGCGGCGCCGGCACACCGGGTTCTAGTCCCGGTCGGGGCGCCGGATTCTGTCCCGGTTGCCCCTCTTCCAGGCCAGCTCTCTGCTATGGCCAGGGAGTGCAGTGGAGGATGGCCCAGGTGCTTGGGCCCTGCACCCCATGGGAGACCAGGAAAAGCACCTGGCTCCTGGCTCCTGCCATCGGATCAGCGCGGTGCGCCGGCTGCAGCGGCGGCCATTGGAGGGTGAACCAACGGCAAAGGAAGACCTTTCTCTCTCTGTCTCTCTCTCACTGTCCACTCTGCCTGTCAAAAATAAAAATAAAAAAAAAAAATTTATTAAAGACAGAGAACATGCAAGCTCTATCATCTGTTGGTTCCCTCCCCAAATGCCTACAACAACTAGGACTGGGCCAAGGTCAGAGCCTGAAGATGGGAACAAAATCTACACCTTCCCACAAGAGCAGCAGAAAACCAACTGCTTGAGCCACTACCTGCTGCCTCCCAGGGTGCACATTAGTAGGATGCTGGAATCGGGAGCTGGAGCAGAGAATGGAAGCCAGGCACTCTGTTATGGGATGCGGGCAGCTCAACCACCAGGATACATGTCTGTCCCCATAACAGGTTTCTAACTGAGAAGACTGAGTATAGGATATATGTCAGTTCTCTGTAAATTCAGCTGAAGCCAAGTCCAAACCCAGAATTTTTTCTGAGCTTGGATCTAAAGATAATATGAAGTTCATGCCAAAGAAGAGCCAAAAAAAAAAATTAATAAAAAAAGATGAGAATTTGCCTTACCAGGTAGCAGAAAACCAAATCAAAGTCATAATTACTAACATGGATGCATCCTGCCATGGGGAAAAACCAAACAGATCAATGGATCAGAACAGAGTCTAAAAATGAACTCTCTCAGGTAGACACAGATAGATATATAGATAGATATACAGAGAGGGGCCAGGGCCATAGCACAGTAGGTTAATCCTCCACCTGTGGCGCTGGCATCCCATATGGGCGCTGATTCGAGTCCCAGCTGCTCCTCTTCCAATCCAGCTCTCTGCTGTGGCCTGGGAATGCAGCAGAAGATGGCCCAAGTGCTTGGGCCCCTGCACTCATGTAGGAGATCGGGAAGAAGCACCTGGCTCCTGGCTTCAGATCGGAGCAGCTCTGGCTGTTGCAGCCATTTGGGGAGTGAACCAGAGGAAGGAAGACCTTTCTCTGTCTCTCCCTCTGTCTTTAACTCTACCTTTGACATAAATAAATGAATCTTAAAAAAAAACATATATGGAGAGAAGCACACATATATGAACAGGTCTACTTTCTCCATATATGCAAGAAGTTACTCTAAGGCAAGCATACGAGAAAGAAAAGGTCTGAGACAGATGTCATGGTGCAGCAATTAAGACACTGATTAGGGGGCCAGTGCTTAGCCCTAGTAGATCAGGCCTCCACTTGTGGCACTGACATCCCACATGGGCACCAGTTCGAGTTCTGGCTGTTCCACTTCCAATCCGGCTCCCTGCTGATGGCCTGGGAAAGCAGCAGCAGATGTCCCACCTGCTTGGGCCCCAGCACCCCAGACCTGGAAGAAGCTCCTGGCTTCAGATCGACCCAGCAGACAGCAAATGGTCTGGAGGCAGGAGAACAAGTGTAGAACATGACACACCAATCGGAGAGAACAGGGCAAATCTGCGTATGCAGGCACAGGACAATGTTCAGAAACTATTGCCACGTAAACAAATCTCATAAAATGGTATGGTATGGTCTCAGCCGGCGCTGTAGCGCAGCGGGTTAAAGCCCCAGCCTGCAGTGCCAGCATCCCATCCAGCTCCCTGCAGCGGCTCTTGGAAAGCTTTCTCTTTCCCAGCTGACGTGATGACGCCAGTCCCTTCCTGTCCTGAATGCAGATGTGATGTCTGAAGTGCCACAGCTGTCTGTTTCAACAGCTCGAGGCAGACCCACAGCAGATGCCAAGTCAACGGAGTCACCCATTCACCCAACAAACGCAACAGTGGAGAGGCTAAACTAACCGCCTGTTGATTTCAGTCTTTTCCATTAAGAACGACCTTCAGAGGCAGTATTTCATTAAGACACCAGTTGGGGGCCGGTGTTGAGGCGCAGTAGGTTAAGCCTCCACCTGTGACACCAGCATCCCATGTGAATGCTGCTTTGTGTCCCGGCTGCTCCTCTTCTTTTGGCCAAGGCAAGCAGTAGAACACGGCTCAAGTGCTTGGGCCTCTGCACCTGCTTGGGAGACCGGGAAGAAACTCCTGGATCCTGGCTTTGGATCAGCCCAGCTCTCTCATTGAGGCCATTTGGGCAGTGAATCAGCGGATGGAAGACCTCTCTTTCTGTCTCTATCTCTTTCTGTGCATAACTCTACCTCTCAAATAAACAAACAAATCTTAAAATGAAAAAAAATTCGGCCGGCGACGCGGCTCACTAGGCTAATCCTCCGCCTAGCGGCGCCGGCACACCGGGTTCTAGTCCCCGTTGGGGCGCTGGATTCTGTCCCAGTTGCCCCTCTTCCAGGCCAGCTCTCTGCTGTGGCCAGGGAGTGCAGTGGAGGATGGCCCAGGTGCTTGGGCCCTGCACCCCATGGGAGACCAGGAAAAGCACCTGGCTCCTGGCTCCTGCCATCGGATCAGCGCAGTGCGCCGGCCGCAGCACGCCAGCTGTGGCGGCCATTGGAGGGTGAACCAACGGCAAAAGGAAGACCTTTCTCTCTTTCTCTCTCACTGTCCACTCTGCCTGTCAAAAAAAAAATAAAAAAAAAAATGAAAAAAAATTCAGCTGGGATGCCTGCATCCCACACTAAAGTGCCTGGGTTTGCGTCCTAGCTCTGCTCCTAATTCCAGCTTCCTGCTAATGCACCCGGGGAGACAGCAAGTGACAGCTCCCATACTTGGGTCCCTGCCACACATATAGGAAACCTAGATTGAGTTCCTGGGCCTCAGCGCTACTGGCCCAGTCCTAGCCATTGTGTGTAACTGGAGAGTAACCCAGCAGATGTGAGATTTCTCTCTTTCCCTCCTTTCCGGTCTCCCTCTCAAATAAATAAAAGTAAATAATAATTTAAACAAGAAAAATAACCTTCAATGAAGAGTGTGGAACAAACATCTCAAAGAAAAAACTGGTTTTCAAAAGTAAATGACATGGGGCCAGCACTGTGACATAGCAGATAAAGCCACTGCCTGCAGTGCCAGCATCCCATATGGGCTCTAGTTCAAGTCCCAGCTGCTTCTCTTCCCTTCAAGCTCTCTGTTATGGCCTGGGAAAGCAGTAGAAGATTGCCCAAGTGCTTGGGCCTCTGCACTCACATGGGAGACCTGGAGGAAACTCCTGGCTCCTGGCTTCAGCCTGGCCATTGAGGCCATTTGGGGAGTAAACCAGCAGACAGAAAATCTCTTTCTCTGTAACTTTGACTTTAAAGTCATTTGAAACTCTGCTAGGACAGAAGTTTGACAGCACATCCCAGGGTGCAGCAGTGGAGAAAAGCCCAGGTTCCTGGTGGTGGAAGGGGCATGCCAATATGCAACAAAACTGCACATGCTTCTCACCCTCCCCCCCCCCCCCAGTAAACCCACTTCCAAGAAACTACCCCAAAGATAGGCTGAGGAAATATGAACAGTCTATGCATACAGCCACCTGTGACCCAAGAGGCTAAGAATGAACACTCCAAGTGTCCTTCTGTAGAGTCAACTAAACCCCGGGGGCACCCACAACCGAAGCACTATGCACCCATGGAAAGAAGGCACGAGTTCCCATTCTCACCTTTTTACCTTCTGAATACTCCAAACCCACCAGGCATCAGGAGCTGTGCAAGGCAGGCACACAGCCTGGTGTGAACGGGCAGGGAGGGGTCTCGGAGCCTGAGGGCATGGCAACAGGGGAAACCCAGAGGCTAATGGGAGCCAGGTTTCTCAGTAACAGAGAAGGGAGTTACATATATGGGAAGGGAAAAGCTAGAATTAGTCTTTTAGTTTCTGTTGGAGTTGGAGGGATATCAGTGCGTGCTGATGTAGATATGGATGGAATGCTTTTATGTACACAGGTTCCCTAGCTTTTGTGTAAGCACACACAGATTCTCCAGCTTTTGTGTGCATACACACACACTCCCTAGCTGTCGTGTACATACACAATCTCTAGCTTTCATGTACATGCACACACATATTCCATAGCTTTCATGTATACACGCACACACACACACACACACACACACACTCCCTAGCTTGTCCACTGACAGGGCCTGGCAGCAGTCCCATCCCAAGAGGTATGAGCACATCTAGCACTCGGGTCTTGGTCTGTAAATTCCACTCTCTGCTGACTAGGGAAGCAAGGATCCCCGGGAGAACGGCTGACTCTGGGACCCAAACATAGAAGGCACAAGTCAAGCCTGGACCATCCTGTGGTGCCTGAAAGAGGAAAATGCACAGAGAGGAGGCAAGTCCAAAGGAAAAAGCAGCCAGCTGGCAGGCTCCTACTGGCCAGATCTGGGGCAATTTAGCACCAAGATGAAGACTGGTAATAACAGGTTATTATACACCAAATAAGAATCTAATGAAGGAGGAGAAGAGAAAGACTTCAGAGCAGCATGCCAACTGATGACTGCGGAAGGAATAATGCTGCTTGGCCACCACTACAGTAATAATTCAACCAAGAAACATCAAAGGATGCTAAAACTCATGGTGAAAGTTGGCAAGAAATAGGCTATTGCATGGCTTTAAAGAATCTTCTCACAAAATACTCATTCACTATACGGCGAAAACAGTAGCTCTACAATGCAGACCTGGAAGATATACCACAAGTCAGCTAGATGTATGAAGGTTCTTTGTAATACTTCTGCAACTTTTATGTAAGGCTGGAATTATTCCAAGATGGAAAGTTTAAAAGAAAAAGAACTCTAAGTGTTCAAAAAGGAAAATTCAAGCGAACATCCAAATGAATTTATACATTTTTCATAAAATGTCTATGAAAAAATTTTAGTGATGTGGAGAAATGCTTGTAATATACTATTGAATGAAAAACCCAAGATATGAGTATCATACAGTAGGATATGAAAAAGAGAAAGACTAGAATGAAACACACACAGAACAATGCTCACAGTAGATGCCTGCAGAGAACTCTGGCTGCGGGAGTGTGCACGGCGCCCTGGGTCAGAACAGCGTAGGCAGACGAGAGCTGCAGATGCTGCCAGTGAGCCAGGTCCAGGACACACAGGAGAGCAGCCTGCAGACCTGCCCTCCTCACACACTCACCACCTAGCCTCGGAGAATGAGATGCCTCCTTTCCATCAAAGCTAATGCCACAAACCCCAGGCACCTACAAGGCTCAGAGCACAGGTACCCTGACAGCGACACTGCCCCATGATTCTGGCTGACTTCCCCTTCCCCTTCATGCTTCAACTCGCCATGATCTCGCCTGGCTCCTCACCCCACCTGTCACTCAGTAAATTTACCACTGACCTCTAAATTGCCAAACCCACTGGACACTCTACTGTCCTCCATGACTGGGCCTCTGCCCAGCACCTAGAACCGCAAGAGGTGACACGGTGGTGCTACGAGCCTTTCTCCAGCTTCTCTGTCTTGCTACCACTGACTCATCTTTAGGACTCTGTTCAAGTCTTGGCTCCTTCCGGAAGCTTCCTGAATCACAGCCTACCAGCTGTGCTCCAGTAACATCCCATGCTATCCTCTACTGGAGCATTTAGAAAAAGTCATCTCTTTTTCTATTTCTGCAGGGAGTAAGTATATAATTTGTAAACAGGAAATCTAATTTGGATCTGTAAGTCACCAGCATTTAGCAACATAATACTTCATACATAGTAATACCCAAGAAGTAAATGTTTAAGGATAAAATAAATTAGCTTTTTTCTAATGACATGCCCCAACTCTAGGTGCAACTAATAAAATGTGGACACATTCCAAAAAGTAATACAAACTAGAGGTATAACTATTATGCACATGTACACACTGCAAATATATAAACAGACCATATATATAATATACACTTCATGGAAATGTGTATTATGAAAAAACTATACATAGATTTCAAAGACCTTTTATACCAAAACAAGTATCTTTTAATTCCATTTTTTTCATAAACTTTCTGAATACTACATAAATACACAGCAATTTTAAATGTAGAAAAGCTCAGGGCGCTGTCTTAAGCTTCTTTAAAAAATTATTTACTTATTTGAAAGACACAGGGACAGAGAGAAACACAGAAGTAGCTTCCATCTACTAGTTCACTCCCCAAACGCCCACAACAGCCAGGGCTGGACCAGCCCAAAGTCAGGAGCCTGGAACTCGATCTGGATCTCCCACGTGGGTGGCAGGGACCCAGTACTTGGACCAGTACTTGCTTTACCACCTCCCAGCGTGCCCATTAGCAGGAAGCTGGAATTGGAAGCAGACTTGGGAATCAAATCCAGGCGCTCCAATACAGGAAGCAGGTGCCCTAAGGGGTGCTTTAGCCCAGGCTTTCTTTCATGCTCCTTCTGCACATGCCCCCAAGGCAGTGTCATCCACCTCCGTGACTTCATTTACCTCTGGAGGGGGACTGTCTCAAACTATATCCATTCACCTCGCTATCCATTCTGAGCTTCCCGTGTATGCACATGACTCCGGACTCCAACTCCTCACCTCCATGTTTTTACAGATACCTCTGACTTCCCAATAAATCCCCTCTCCTCCGAGACTAGAGTCTCAATCAAAGGCAGCACCTGCAGAGGTGCTCCTGTCAGAACCTGGGAACCACCCGACCCTGCCCTCCTCCTCCTCACTCTCACCCTCCACATCTGATCCAGCAATCAAATTCCACGAATTTCACCTCTGGCTTCCTGAACCCCTCACTCTTCACCACCACCATCCTACAGGAAGCAGCCTCCTCACAAGTCTGTCCTACCCATGCCTGCGTCTGTCCAGTTCATTCTCCATGCAGCGGCCAGTACGCTGTGATGACTTTACTCCCAGGCTTCAACTCTGAAAACCTCCCATTCTCCTCAGGACGGAGGCCCAAATCCCTAACCAGGCCTGGCAGAATCTGCACCCCACAGGGCCCTCGCTGCCTTCTCCTCCCACACCCCTGCCACCTGTGACCGCCTCACCGCCTGCAAGCCTACAGCATCAACCTTCTCCAAGTGTTCTGAACTCACCATGCCCTCGGAGTGCACATCACCCACCCCACTCCTCTGTTAGGGCTCAGTTTAAAGTTTAGTCCTCAGGGAGGTGCCATCTCCCCAACACACACTCCCACGCACCTGCCTGTCCCAAGTCCACTACACATTGCACTTATAATTTCTGAAGTGCTCATGTTTACAACCATTTCAAATTTACCTTCTGGCCAATCCAGGCAGAGAATGTGTCTGTTTTGTTCATCACTGCATCCCTGGTGGGTGCTCAAAGACGATCTGCTCACCCACCAGCAATTCAGGCAGCTACCGCATGCTTAGAAGAGGCTCAGGCGGCACAGAAAGCTAGATTCTATCTTAATGAGCCATAAAAAGAAAACTGTGTAAAAATCTGAATTCACCGAAGCAAACTCTTGCCATTCCTAAAGCACTCTACCATATGGCCACTCTGAACGTATACCTGGTAACAATTTTGGCGTTAGTCTAAAACGCCAAAAGTTTGTTGATCTTCAAATGTCTGCCATAACAGATATGAGCTCAATTATGACAAAATCATGCAGAGTGGGAAAAAAAAAAAAAGTATTTCCAGAGCTTGTCTCCTACAGATCTCTGAGGTGAGCTAATCAGACATTCTATTTAACACCCAGCTTCCCAAGCAGGTCACGGCTAAGTTCAGTAATTTCTTAAATAAAAATTTTATTTATTTATTTATTTAGGAGAGAGATACTGAGACACAAAGAAACAGAGGTGCTCACCTGCTGGGTCACTCCCCAAATGCCCTCAATGTCCGGGGCTGGGCCAGGCCAAAGCCAGGAGCCCAGAACTCAATCCATCTGGGTGGCAGGAACCCAACTAGTTGAGCCATTACCTGCTTCCTCCCAGGGTGCGCATTAGCAGGAAGCTGGAATGCAGAGCAGAGCCAAGACTTGAACCCTGACATGGGATGCAGGAGTCCCAGAAACCTGCCCCTCAACAAGGCTTTGAGAATGATTTTCCCAATTGCTTCCCTGCTACTACTTTATTAATGACCAAGCAGCTTTAGGTAGTTAATTAATATGTAATCTATGAAATTATGTAATTCAAAGAATTGTGCATTTTCTAATCACCAGTCCCTGGGGGAGAGATGTGGCACAGCAGTTAAGTCACCGCTTGGGACTCCTGCATCCTGTATCAGACTGCCTGTTTCTTAGCCACTCAGCTTCCCACCCCGCCTCTGCTCCTTCCAGCTTCCTGCTAGTACACAGCCTGGGAGGCAGCAGGTGACGGCTCCAGTAACTGGATCCCTGCCACCTACAGGGAAACCCAGACTGAGTTCCTGGCTCTTGGCTTCAGCCTAACTCAGCCCTGGCTGGATACTGCAGACATTTAGGGTAGTGAACCAGCAAACGGGAAATGTCTCTGTCTGCCAAGTGAAGTGAAAAAGAAAATCAATGTAAAAAAGAAAAATAAAAACTGTAGGATTTTTCAAAATCATTACAACCCCCTGTAAGAGAAAAAATAATTTAAATTGTTAACACTCACATAGCACTCACTGCAGATCAGACACAGTTTGAAGAGTCTGGTACAATTCAACTCAGTGAACCTTCTAAGTTTCCTATGAAATTATCATTCCCACTTTACAGAAAGAAAACTGAGACACACAGAGGTTAAAGTAGTTTGTCCCAGGTCATGATTACAGGAAGCAGCAGAGCCAGGACTCAAACCAGAAGACCTGGCTTCAATTATACTGCTTCTCAGAATAATCAGAAAAGTTACATCAGAATAATAATTATTAGGAACCCAGAATAATTAAATAAAAGTAATTAAAATAAGTAATTTCATGCAAGACCTACACGAAACTACTGCAACAAAAGTGGAGGAGAGGAACAGCGAGGGCTGAGGGGACATGGGGAGCAGAGATGGGAGAAGCCACACCATGATTCTCCCAGGCCCACCCACGTGGCTCTGTAAAATCAGGGCCAGGTTAGAGAGAGCAAAGGGAGATCTCTAGGGACAAACAATAAAACCAACAATATTACACAAAATTAGCACTCAGAAAAAGTGAGCAAAGGAAAACAATACCATCACAGAAAGGCAGGAAGCAAACAAAGTAGACCCCACTGGAAAAAAGGACTCAGTAGGAGTCCTGGAGGCCAAGACTGAAGGGGAGAGAATGAGCAAGAGACAATGTGAAACAATAAAAGGTTTAGGGCTGGCGACGCGGCTCACTAAGCTAATCCTCTGCCTGCAGCACCGGCATACCGGGTTCTAGTCCCGGTCGGGGTGCCGGATTCTGTCCCGGTTGCCCCTCTTCCAGGCCAGCTCTCTGCTGTGGCCCAGGAGTGCAGTGAAGGATGGCCCAAGTCCTTGGGCCCTGCACCCCATGGGAGACCAGGAGAAGCACCTGGCTCCTGCCATCGGATCAGCACAGTGCGCCGGCGGTGGCGGTGGCCATTGGAGGGTGAACCAACGGCAAAAGGAAGACCTTTCTCTCTCTCACTGTCCACTCTGCCGGTCAAAAAAATAAAATAAAAGGTTTAAAAACATTTCCAAAAGAAACTCAACCTATGAAACAAAATCATGTAGCAGCGGGGGTGGAGGGCGGTCCTGTTTCAGTTACTACACTGGTCGTGCGGCCCCATGTTGGAGTGCAAGTCCCAGCTCCACTTTGGATTCCAACTGCCTGCTGATGCACACCTCGGAGGCCGCAGTGGACAGCTCAAGTTGCTGGGTTCCTGTCACCTGTGAGGAAGACTTGGATCAAGCACCCAGATTTCCTGGCTTCTGGCTTCAGCCTGGCCCAGCCTGGCTGCTGCGGCCATTTGGGGAGTGAGCCAGCAGATGGGAGCTCCTTGTTGTCTCTCTGGCTCTCAAATAAGTACATAAACAAACAAATAAAAACATGTAGCAATGGAAGTCATAAGAGATCCAGCATAGGCAAAACTTGTGTATGGAAAAAGAGAGCCAAGCAAATGGAACAGAAAAAGATGCACAAGTGGCCCATTAGAGAGAGGTGGGTTGAGCGCTCAGGGTGTGCTGAGGTCCTGACTGCCCACTGTGCCACTCTTAGCTCCCAGTTAATTTTTTTTTTTTAAGATTTTATTATTTGAAAGGCAGAATTACAGAGAGAAAGGCATGCGCGCGTACACACACACACACACACACACACACGGGGTGTGGGGGTAGGAGGGAAAAAGAGAGAGAGAGAGAACTGGTTCACTCCTCAAATGACTGCAACAGCCAGGGCTGGGCCAGGCTGAAGACAGGAGCCAGGAGCTTCATCTAGGTCTCTCATGTTTGTGTTGGGACCAAGCACCTGGGCCATCCTCTGCTGCTTTCCCAGCTGCATTAGCAAGAAGCAGCCAGGACTCAAATCAGCATCCATATTGGATTCTGGCATCTCAGGCAACAACAGTACCTGTTACACCACAGCACCAGCCCCCACATCATCTTTTTTGTCTACTCTGCAAAAATGGATCTGGACCCCTTAACACAGACTTCTTTCGCAAGCTGACCTGATGATAAGCCTTGTCAGTAGAGGGCAGTAGAGAGCTACTGCAGGTGGAAAACGGTTTGGGGACCCTGTGCCAGTGAGAGGGCTTGGCAGCTGCACACAGCACCAGGCTTTTCCAGCACCTAGCAGTCAGCACCTTTCCCTGAGCACCTCCCTGGGCAGCTCTGTAGTACAGGGCCTCTGGTGAGGCTCCTCCCTGGAAGCAGCTTCCATGCACCCCAAGGGACAGATTTCCAGTAAGTTCTGCAAAGTAGCATCAGTCACTTCTGTGCCATCCTGTGAGCCACTGCACTGGGGTGTGGACCTCGGTCCAGGCTGGGGACAGGGAACAAGGGAGCATCCTTGGCCACTGCTCTCATTCCTGGTGTAGCAGCTGCTCCTTGCATCTGCCATTTCTATATTCTTCAGAGCCCTCTTTAAAAAAAAAAAAAAAAAGATTTATTTATTTATTTGAAAGTCAGAGTTACACAGAGAGAAGGAGAGGCAGAGAGAGAGAGAGGTCTTCCATCCACTGGTTCACTACCAAGTTGGCCACAATGGCCAGAGCTGCACCTATCCAAAGCCAGGAGCCAGAAGCTTCTTCCGGGTCTCCCATATGGGTGCAGGGGCCCAAGCACTTGGGCTATCTTCTACTGCTTTCCTAGGCCACAGTAGAGAGCTGAATCGGGAGTGGAGCAGCCAGGACTTGAACCGGCGCCCATATGGGATGCTGGCACTACAGGCGGCAGCCTTACCCACTACACCACAGCACCAGCCCCTAGAGCCCTCTTTTTAATAGTTTTCTTCTCCACCCAAAGACACAGGGACAGATAGCGACAGAAAGCTCACACCCACTGGTTTACTCCCCAAATGCTCACAAAGACCAGGGCTGGAACAGGTCAAAGTGGGGACTGGGAATTCAATCCAGGGCTCCCAACTGACTGGCAGAAACCTGGTTACATGAGTCATTACTGCTGCACTTGAGGGTCTACACTGGCAGGAAGCTGGAGTCAGGAGTGAAGCTAGAAATGGAACCCAGATAACCTGATACAGGATGCTGACATCTTTTTTTTTTTTTTTTTTTTTTGACAGGCAGAGTAGATAGTGAGAGAGAGAGACAGAGAGAAAGGTCTTCCTTTTTCCATTGGTTCATCCCTCAATGGCCGCTGTGGCCAGCGCACCGTGCTAATCTAAAGCCAGGAGCCAGGTGCTTCTCTTGGTCTCCCATGCGGGTGCAGGGCCCAAGCACTTGGGCCATCCTCCACTGCCTTCCCGGGCAACATCAGAGAGCTGGACTGGAAGAGGAGCAACCAGGACAGAATCCAGCGCTCCAACGGGGACTAGAACATGGTGTGCCGGCGCCACAGGCGGAGGATTGCCTACTGAGCCACGGCACTGGCCATGCTGACATCTTTTAATATTTATTTGTTTTTAAAGACTTGTTTGAAAGGGGGGGGAGGGGGAGAGGGAGAGAGGGGAAGGGAGAGAGAGATCTTCCAATTATTGGTTCACTCCTCAGATGGCTACAACACCTGGGGCTGGACCAGGTCAAAGCCAGGAGCTTTCTCTGTGTCTCCCACATGGGTGGCAGGGGCCCAAACACTTGGGCCATCTTCAGTTGCTTTTCCAGGCCATTAGCAGGGAGCTGGATCAGAAGTGGAGCAGGCAGCACATGAACCAGTGTGGAATGCCACAACACCAGTCTCTTACGTATTTATTTGAAAGGCAGGGTTGGGGGGGGGGGGCGGGGCAAGAATCTTCTATCCACTGGTGCACCCCCCAAATGGCAGCAATGGCCAGGGTGGGGATGGAACTCCACCCAGACCTCCCACCTGGGTGGCGGGGGCCCAAGCACCGGGCCCAAGCACCTGGGCCATCTTCCACTGCTTTCCCAAGCACATTAGCAGGGAGCTGGATCAGGAGTGGAGCAGCCAGGACTCAAACTGGTGCTCACACAGATGTTGACTTTGCAGGCAGCAGCCTAATCCACTGTGCCACAACACCGGCCCAAGGGTGCTAACATCTTATCCAGTGTCTTAACCACTAGCCAGTGCCTGTCCCTTTAACAGTTTCATCTTCACCCATCCAAAGCACACAGTTCAATTTTTAGTATATTCAAAAGTTCAGATTTGGGGCCAGTACTGTGGCAAAGTAGGTTAAGCTTCCACCTACAGTGCCAGCATCCCATATGGGCACCAGTTCAAGTTCCAGCTGCTCCACTTCCCATACAGCTCCCTACTAATGCCCTGGGAAAGCAGTGGAAGATGGCCTAAGTACTTGAGTCCTGCACCCACGTGGGAGACCTGGAAGAAGCTCCTGGCTCCGGATCAGCCCAACTTCAGCCATTGCAGCCATATGGATAGTGAACCAGCAGATGGAAGACGTCTCTCTCTCTCTCTCTCTTTCTCTCTCTCTCTGTTATAGGTAAATAAATATTAAAAAAAAAAAAAAAGTTCAGAGTTGTGCAAACATCACCACAATTTCAGAATATTTCCATTACTGTCAGAGAGTCCCCTCTTTTCCCAGCCCTAATCTTCCTGTCTCTAGAGATTTGCCTATTCTGGACATTTCACATACATGGCCGGCTTGTCAGTCAGCATGATGCTTTCCAGGGACAAGCATGTCACAGCATGTACTGGTACTTCATTGCCTTCTACTGCCAAGGAATAGTCCATAATATGAATGTGCTTACATTTTATTTACCCACTCATCAGTTGATGGACATTTGAGTCATTTGCATTTTCTTGGCTGACAAAGACTGCTATGAACATTCAGGCACAAGTTTTCATAAATCTTAACTCTTGTTGGATATACAGCCCCAAGTGGAATGGGTTTTTATATATTCACACTTAGGAACAAAACACGCCTGGTGGGATGATAACCCTAGACACAAATGCCTGCGGAAACCCCCACCAGCAGCGCAGGGGCAGCCCCTCTTTCTGCATTCACACCAACACTGGTCATTGTCTGCCTTTATTCCACCTACCCCCGGGGAGTGGGGAGTGGGAAGCGGTGGCGACTGCAGTTTGGGTTTTGATTTGCACTCCCCAGATGGTTCATGATGTTGGCCATCTTTCCACTTGCTGATTTCTTCCCTTACCTGCGGGTCCCAAGTCATTCCCATTCTGTTACAGCTAATAATTCTCACCTTATACTTGGTCTGTTCAAGTTACTATGCTTATTTCTTCCTCCTAGCTGTAGCCAGAAACCCAAGAAGCAGGTAGTCAGTGGTTCTGAGAAGAAAATAGGTATCTGCTTGGGCTTTCAGAGTAGGAAACAGATGATGAAGATGAAAAATACATTGTTGCTGGTCAGACAGCCCCAAGCAGCTGACAAAAAGCCAGTAGGGGTGCGACTAGTAACAACTGGAAACACAACTTTCAGCTTTGTACACATGAGGGTGTCTGTGCTTTTATGGGAAAAAAAACTTTCTGATAGGAGCTGTTAAGGTTTGGTTTCACTGATTTTTTTGTTTTGCTTGTTTCCAGATTGTAGACATAGTTTTTTACTTGAAAAGGGTGATTTCTCAGAACGTAACCGGTCCTGGGTAAATTGAACTGCAACGTTTGACAAGATGGCCTTCCAGGTGGGGACTGGCGCTGAAGGTGAGGCTGGGAGATGACACATGCCCAGAAAGCTGGAGATAAACCTGAGCGTGACATTGGCAACCCCACCAGTCTGTAAACAATGAGCAGGACTGCATTCCAATGCCAGCTTCACCTGTGTACTGCACAGTGCATAGCTAAAGTATAATAACAAATACGGGAGTGAAAAACAAACTCTAGGAGCTGGCAGAGGAAGATAAGCTACCATGGATGACGACATCAGCATCCTGTATCAGAGTCCTGGTTCGAGTTCCAGCTGCTGTGTTTCTCATCCAGCTCCCTCCTAATACACTTGGGAGGGCAGAGAAAGATGGCCCAAGTACTTGGGCCCCTGGCAGCCATGAGGGAAACCTGGATGGAGTTCCAGGCTCCTGGCTTCAGCCAGGCCTAGACTTGGCTGTTGCAGCCAATTGGGAGTGAATCAGCAGACAGAAGATATTCTCTAACTCTGTCTTTCAAATAAATAAAATAAATCTTGTTGTTGGTTTTTGTTTGTTTGTTTGTTTTGTCTTTCTTTGCTTTAGAAAAAAAACAACAAACCTCTAAATCAAAGATAGTGATTTTCTCTGGTGCAAAGTCAGAGGAGTGTAAGGAGAAACATATCAGTGGCCTTTAAGGAAAATACAACATTCCATTTCTTTAAAGAAAGCAAAATTAAAACGATTTTTTTAAAGATTTATTTATTTATGTATTTATTTATTTGAAAGTCAGAGTTACACAGAGAGAGGAGGGGCAGAGAGAGAGAGGTCTTCCATCCACTGGTTCACTCCCCAATTGGCCTCAACGGCCGGAGCTGTGCCAATCGATCTAAAGCCAGGAGCCAGGAGTTTCTTCCGGGTCTCCCACGTGAGTGCAGGGGCCCAAGGATTTGGACCATCTTCCTACTGCTTTCCCAGGCCATAGCAGAGCTGGACTGGAAGAGGAGCAGCCAGGACTAGAACCAGTGCCCATATGGGATGTCGGCACTTCAGGCCAGGGCATTAACCCGCTGAGCCACAGTGCCGGCCACAAAACTAAACCGATTTAAGGATGGGTAAGCACATAATTTCTAAACATTTGAAATAATGAGTCATTAGAAAGTATGAGATGCATGCTGCTTTTTATTGCTATCACTTGAGGTTTTAAATGCCTCTTCCTACAGTTGCTTATCTGCCCATATCTTTAGAGAAAAGAAAAGGTGAGGGAAGAAACACAAAGAAATGGTGTAACATGATAACAGCTCTGTCAGGCTACTGCAGAGTAACCATGCTTGAAGCTCTGCCACCTTATCAGTCTAGATCAAAGCCACTATCACACCTGAGGCAAGCAGGGCCAAGGGGCACCTGCCCTGGAGGAGCAGCGCAAAGCATGTGAGTTCGCGAGTACGCACACATGTCCAGAAAGCGACAGAGAGGGCAGAGAGCTACATGTCTGTGAGCTGCAGAGACGAAGCCCAAACTAAGGTGACCCTGGGAAGCTGAGGAGCCAGCGATCTGTCCTGTTGGCAATGGGGAATTCCTCAGAGAAAGGAGAGGAAAGGGCATGGATCTGTATTTTAGAACGACTGCTCAAATAGCAACATGGAGAGCAGACGGCAGAAGGCCAGGCCAAGGGCAAGCAGAGGCCCCCAGAAGAGCCAGTCCACCTGCCTTCACAGAGGGGACGGACATCAGCACAGGGATTCACCAGGTGCCCAAACAAAGCACAAGTCCCACTAACTGCCGTCTAATAGTTAACGTCTGATGGCCTCCCACGCCATCTCTATGTCAGCTCTCTGCAGCATGTGAGGCTCAGGAGAATCCTCAAGAACATGCAGGGTCCCCGGCACGGAGGGCCAGGCACTGCCACTTACCCGCCTACTGCCTAATGTGGGGCAGTTTATCATTACAGATGGCACCAACGTGGTTAATTTCACAAAAATACTCAATCTCTTTGAGTATCATAACTAAACTTGACAATGAAATGGTGAGACACCATGACACCTGCACCCCAGACAAGTTCCCCCATTGTCACCTGGCCAAGTACTTAGAAGACGTAAAGTTCTTACAAAGGCAGGTACATGTTTGCTCCTACAGACACTGCTGTTGGGGCTAGCACTGTGGAATCGTCAGTAAAGCCACTGCCTGCGACTTTGGCATCCCAAAGTCGTGTCTCCAGTTTGTGTCTCAGATGCTCCACTTCCAATCCAGCTCCCTGTTAAGAGCCTGGGAAAAGCAGCAGAGGATGGCCCAAGTGCTGGGGCCCTTTTTACCCACCTGAGAGACTTGGATGAAGCTCCTGGCTCCTGGTTTCAGCTTTGCCCAGCACCAGCCATTGGTGAACCAGTGGATGGAAGCGCTTACTCATTCTCTCCCTCTCTCTCTAAAATTCTTTCAAATAAATAAATAAATCTTAAAAATAAAAAACACTGTTGCTGCCACCAGTGAGAAGGCTGATGTCTGCGCAGCATGGAACCAGGCAGATCACCCCTGAGTGCACACAACTGCCCTCCCCAGATCTAGGACACACCTGACAAAAGCTAGAAACCAGCTGTTTGTAAAAAGTAGCTCTGTTGAGCACGTTCTGCAAATGGATGTGTTTAAACGTCTCCATCTGCAAGTTAGTTTGTTACCAAAAAGACAGAACCATATTGCATTAAAAAGTGTGCTTCAAGGACCAAACACCCTTCCAGAGGATCCCACATTTAAAACTATTTCCACAAGAATCCTAAGGCAGTATGCACCTGGTCCCTCTCTTCTGAGGTACTGATTTTCCTGGGGGCCACACAACTCAGGACTACAGGACTGTTCTCAGGGCTCCTGCTAGTGTATCTGTATATTCCTGTGATAAAATTCCCTCATCAAAACTCAAAGATGGAAGTTACTCATAGGATATTTAAAAAATGTTTAAACTGCAAATGGATACTGAAATAAGAAAGCCTGAGACCACTGCAATATACTTTTTTTTTTTTTTTTTTGACAGGCAGAGTGGACAGTGAGAGAGAGAGACAGAGAGAAAGGTCTTCCTTTGCCGTTGGTTCACCCTCCAATGGCCGCCACGGCCAGTGCGCTTCAGCCGGCGCACTGCGCTGATCTGATGGCAGGAGCCAGGTACTTCTCCTGGTCTCCCATGGGGTGCAGGGCCTAAGTACTTGGGCCATCCTCCACTGCACTCCCTGGCCACAGCAGAGAGCTGGCCTGGAAGAGGGGCAACCGGGACAGAATCTGGCGCCCTGACCGGGACTAGAACCCTGTGTGTTGGCGCCGCAAGGCGGAGGATTAGCCTAGTGAGCCGCGGCGCCGGCCTTGCAATATACTTTTAAAAATTTAGCAACAGGGTCAGCATTGTGCAGGTAAAGCTACTGCCTGCGACACCAGCATCCCATAAGAGTGCAGGCTCAAGTCCCAGCTGTTCCACTTCCAATCCAGCTCCCTGTTAATGCACCTGGGAAAGCAGCAGAGAATAGTCCCTGCCACCCATGTGAGAAACCCGGATGAACCTCCTGGCTCTTGGATGGCCCAATGCTGACCGTTGCAGCCATTTGGGTAGTGAACCAGCAGACGGAAGATCTCTCTCTCTCTCTCTAACTCTGCCTTTCAAATAAATAAAATAAAAAAAAAAACAAAAACGAAAGCAAACAAAGAAACACTTAGCAACAGAACTTTCTAACTTTTTTCATAGATTCCAAACCAAAAGGCTAAGTTTTAAGCAATGTTAAAAACACATCAACGTGCCACTTTCCATTCACTTGGCAAGAAAAACGGACATCAAGGAAAAGGGGCATTTACTGACATCTAGACAGAGAATGACAAGATACGGCAGTGGGTGATGTTTAACCAGATAACACAAACTAGGTTCAAGGTATTCAGAAAGAAAGCACTTGGGTCAAGCCAGAATGTCTGGGTAGGAACATAACTGAGAACAAACCCAGCTCACACACCACCGTCATCTTTAAAAATACATATCTATTTTTTAAAATCAGGGACAGGCACTTGGCCTAGCAGCCAAAAAGTCAGCTGGGCCACCCACATCCAAATGCCAGAGTGCCTAGGTTCAACACCCGACCCTGCTCCTAATTCCAGTTTCCTGCTAATGCAAAGCCTGGGCAGCAGGTGACAGCTCGCATACTTGGGTCCCTGCCACCCCCGTGGGAGACCTGGGCTGAGCTGCTGGGTCCCAGCTTCTGCCCTGGTGCGGCCCCAGCTGTCTCAGGCTATTTGGGGAGTGATCCAACAGATGGAAGATCAATCAATCCTCCCCCACCCCAGATCAATGGTGTTTTGAATGTAAAAATAAATAAATAAACACACACACACTTCATCGGGAAAATGACTGAGGAGGAGCAACACCCCTTAGGAGGAAAGTAGTCGACCATGACAGAAGAGAAGTCAAGTGTGTTTTAGCTGCCTGTGCCCTGAGCACACTGCAGTAACACCAGCAGAACAGCGTAAGCACTTGTGTCACCTCTGAGGGCTGAGGACAGCCAAATGACCATATACAATCTGTGCATTTCGACACTGTGTATTGGGTCTGAACTTCTCTGTTCAGATGAATCGGAGCACTGTCAGCATTCAGAGTGCATCAGCAAAGCCACAGGCCAGCAGTGGGCATCTTCAGGTGGTGGGGCTGAAGGCTGATGACCGCCTGCCCTGGACCAGGTAACATGGAAACTCACACTGCTAGTTTGATCAGAAGAGGTCTGGTCTCTGATGGCACAAGACCAGGCTTCTGACATCTGCTCCCTCCAGTCCTCAGAACCACCTTGCGAGCTAAGGATTTTCCTTATCTGAAAACCAAGAAAGACGGATTCCTTTTGTTTTGTTTTTAAAGATTTATTAATTTATTTGAAAGTCAGAGTTACTGAGTAGGAGAGGGAGGGAGGAGAGAGAGGAAGAGAGTGAGAAAGAGAGAGAGGTCTTCCATCCACTGGTTCACTCCTCAAATGGCCACCAGAGCCAGGGGCTGGGCCAGGCCAAAGCCAGAAGCCAGGTCTCCCACATGGGTGGCAGAGCCCAAGCACGTGGGCCATCTTCCGCTGCCTTTCCAGATGCATCAGCAGGGAGCTGGCTCAGACGTGGAGCAGCCCAGGCTTGAACCAGCACTCTGATACAGGATACAGTGCTGCACGCTGCAGCTTAGCATGCTGTGCCACATGCCAGCCCCTGGTCTCCCCTCAGACGTAAGTACTGCATGACTCTTGAGCAGCAGGCAATAGTACTATGGCTGCAAACCTCAGAACTTCCCAGGACAGGGCAACAGGGCACTTCCTGCACTGCCTCCTCCACATGTGTGGTCATGTTCCTAAAGGCAAAAGGGATAAAGTCCCTTCGCATCTGCAAATCCTTCAGGGGCTCCTAATCGCCTTCAGATCAAGCCTGCACTCCAGCACTCACCAAGCCCCTCACAATCTGCTCCCCACTGACTTGCACCTGAAGGCCCACCCACACTCTACTTGGGCCACGTGAGCATCCTCAGGTTGTAGCCCTCCTCCTGGGTTTCTAGGCCGTGGGATCTATTGCTTCCTGTGTGTGAAGCTTCTGAACCCACATTCACCCAGCTAATGATGGCCCATTCTTCAAGATTCAGGTCAAGCACAAACTTCTCTAGAAAACAATCACTTATATTCCCAAGGGGCATCAGGTCCTCTTTTAGGGGAATCCCACAAGACCCGTGGCCACAGCTCTTGGTGCAGCATCTGCTCTTGGTAACAGGGTTCCACATGTGTAGATTCAACCAACCACAGAATGAAAGATTCAGGGGAAAAAAACAAACTCTAGACATAAACATAGTTTCTTCCTTATGATTACTCCCTAAATACAACTGATAACACAGCTATTACATTAAATATGATCAGTAATCCAGAGATAACAAAGTTTACAAAGAATGTGTGTAAGTTATATGCAAATAATACGCCATTGGCCAGCTCCGCAGCTCACTTGGCTAATCCTCCGCCTATGGCGCCGGCACGCCAGGTTCTAGTCCCGGTTGGGGCACCGGATTCTGTTCCAGTTGCTCCTCTTCCAGTCCAGCTCTCTGCTGTGGCCCAGGAAGGCAGTGGAGGATGGCCCAAGTGCTTGGGCCCTGCACCCACATGGGAGACCAGGAGGAAGCACCTGGCTCCTGGCTTCGGATCGGTGCAGTGCCGGCTGTAGCGGCCATTTGGGGGGTGAACCAATGGAAAAGGAAGACCTTTCTCTCTGTCTCTCTCTCTCTAACTCTGCCTGTCAAAAATAAATAAATAAATAAATAAACAAATATGCCATTTTGTATAAGGAACCTGAGTGTGCATAGATTTTAGTATCTATGGCTGTCCTGGAGCCAACAACTGTGATATGAGGGAGGCTGGCTTTCTAGGACAATGGTGTTCTAACCACTGGCTCCCCTGCTCCTCTCTGAGGCCAGGCACAGATCTTTCACAACCTGAGGTACAAAGGCCTAGCTCAACACCTGTGTTCAATAAGTACTTGGGAATGACTGGAGCACCTGGCCTAGTGAGAGAGACAGGCACATACACAAATAAACAGCATTCAGTACCATAAAGGCACAAGACAGGTGCAGCAAGAATGCCAGCCATGGAAGCTGGGGGAAGGTAGGAAAACCTGCAGGAATCTGTCCACCTGCGTCTCTGGGGTTTCCTTACCTGATTCGTTCAAGCTTCTTCAGACCCTGATGTTGCTCACGAGCACCTGCTCTGAACCAAGCACCATGAAAAGCACTGAATGCAAACTAACTCGTCTGCTCCTCAACAGCCCCTCTCTGCACGGCACCAATGGGGCAAGGCAGGCTCCAGAGGGCATTGGCTCAGTGTCTCACTGCCCTGGCTCTGTTAGTGGCTGAGTCAGGGTTTGAACCCAGATCTTGTCTCCCCAATCCAGGCTCCAACCAGCATTCTATGCTTCTGGCCTCCCCAAGTACTGGGTTTGCTAACTTCTACTAAAGCCAATTAAGCAAGCCTGAAAGGGTAAGGTAAGATTTTTCTATTTTAGTCACTCAAATGAAAATGCACCTCAAATTATTACATACTTCCTGACTTTTCAGACTGAATACCCTGACTGTACCTTTTTTTTTTTTTTTTTTTTTTTTTTTGACAGGCAGAGTGGACAGTGAGAGAGAGAGACAGAGAGAAAGGTCTTCCTTTTTGCCGTTGGTTCACCCTCCAATGGCCGCCGCGGCCGGCGCACCGCGCTGATCTGATGGCAGGAGCCAGGAGCCAGGTGCTTTTCCTGGTCTCCCATGGGGTGCAGGGCCCAAGCACCTGGGCCATCCTCCACTGCACTCCCTGGCCACAGCAGAGGGCTGGCCTGGAAGAGGGGCAACCGGGACAGAATCCGGCGCCCCGACCGGGACTAGAACCCGGTGTGCCGGCGCCGCTAGGCGGAGGATTAGCCTATTGAGCCGCGGCGCCGGCCACCTTTTTTTTTTTTAACACCTCAGCACCACCTCCATTACTAAGGGTGCTATAAAGTAGTGATGCCCTCGGGGATGACTGTGTTATAACTGAGATACAACAGATTGCCCCTGCATCAACAGCCTTGGCTGTTAGCTCACCAGTGCTTTGCATGGTACCTGGCTCCAAGCAGCACTCATGAGAGCTGTGATTCTGATCTGCACTTCCCAGGACCCGTCACAACCACTTCCTGCTGCTGCAGGGAAGCCTGTCTCCACAGCCCACCTGACCTGGTGCCTCTCATCTTCCACGGATGCAAGGCCCATAGGAGATGTAGCAGGCTTTTAGTGCAGCTCATCAGGTACTTCTGGCTCTCTGCTTCCCAGGCATGTGCAATCCTCTATCCTTCTTTAAAGTTAGGCATGGCCGTGGGACTTGCTTAGGCCAATGCAACGTGAATGAAAGAGACATGGGCCACACTGAGACAGAAACTTAAAAAGCCAGAGTCGAGGCCAGCGCTGTGGTGCAGCGGGTTGGAGTCCAGGTCTAAAGCGCCAGCATCCCATGTGGGTGCTGGTTCTAGTCTCAGCTGCTCCTCTTCCGATCCAAGATGGCCCAAGTCCTTGGGCCCCTGCACCCATGTGGGAGACCCGGTGGAAGCTCCTGGCTCCTGATTGGTGCAGCTCCAGCCATTGTGGCTATCTGGGGAGTGAACCAGTGGATGGAAGACCTCTCTCTCTCTCGCTCTCCCTCTCTCTATAACTCTGTCTTTCAAATAAATGAAAATCTTCAAAAAAAAAAAAAAAAAAGCCAGTGACCACTTGACCACCACTTCTTCATCTACCTGGGGCCCTGAGTGGCCACGAGGAGCAGAGCTCCACGTGTGCTCACACTGGGCTGGCAGCATGAGAGAGGAGTCAACTCTCATTCTGCTGAAGCCACTGGAGTCTGGAGCTTTAGGTTAATACAGCCTAAGCCAAGCCACTCAGACCATTTACTTCCCGTCTCTCAATAGCGGATGCTCTCACATGAGTAACTTCATTCACAGATTTTATAATGCACATTTTGATTGCACAAAGGATCGTCTTTGCACTCCTCCTAAATCAAAGCTCTTTAATATAAAAATGTATCTGTCGGCCGGCGCCGTGGCTCAATAGGCTAATCCTCCACCTAGCGGTGCCGGCACACCAGGTTCTAGTCCCTGTCGGAGCACCGGATTCTGTCCCGGTTGCCCCTCTTCCAGGCCAGCTCTCTGCTGTGGCCAGGGAAGGCAGTGGAGGATGGCCCAAGTGCTTGGGCCCTGCACCCCATGGGAGACCAGGAGAAGCACCTGGCTCCTGCCTTCGGATCAGCACGGTGTGCCGGCCGCAGCGCACCAACCATGGCAGCCATTGGAGGGTGAACCAACGGCAAAAGGAAGACCTTTCTCTCTGTCTCTCTCTCTCACTATCCACTCTGCCTGTCCAAAAAAAAAAAAAAGTATCTGTCAAGTACCTCCCCTGTAAAAACACTGTACCAGATGATGAACCCAACAACTCATGTTTTGCAAAAGCATCAGTCTTCCGTTGCGAGTACACAAAGGATTAAGGCAATTATGGCAAAAGGCCAGGCCCTGGTGGTAAGGTGGCAGGAGAGACAGCTCTTCCCCCTGGGAGGAAAGGAAAGACAAACTCTACAATGCAAGTTCCCCATCATAAGCACAACAATCAGAGGGCCAAGGGCGTCATTTAAGATAGGCAAGACCAACAAGAACATGGAACACAAAGCGTGAAGATTTCCACTGATCAAGAAAAGACAAAAAATTCTAAGGGAGTGGCAAGAAATGAATTGTCCATGCCAGGCTGGTCTGCACCTAACTCCACACGGGATCGCGGTGGGGAGAGTAGAGGCTGAGGGTCTTGGCCAGAAGTGACAGCACTTCACATGGAAAGATGGGAGACAAGAACAAAATGTTAGGGGGTTTCTGGAGCACTGCACGGGCATGGGGAAATGCACGTGAACAGTATCAAGGCTCCTCAAAGTGGTGTAATGACAGCAGGGGTGCAAAGCAGCAGATGCCAGAAATGGGGTGGCAGGAACCTCAGCAAGACCTGGCAACCAGCTGGACGTGGAGAGAAAAGAAGAATGAACTTGAGACGCAGAACCTGTGTAGCTGAAGGAATTGTTACCCCAGACAGCTGCAGCTCATCAGAAAAGTGACAACGACAGCCCCAGTGCTGCTGCTGTCCCTTCTGAGGGTCAGCTCGAGCTTCACCTGAAGGAAGGAGCACTCCCGCGCGTCACCCCCTGCTCCACCTGCCACAGCGGCGCTTCTCGGAAGGACGCCATCAACCTACCTTTTGTACTGGATGCCTCCGAGTTCCCCTCAGCCAATGCCTCGCACAAAACATGTACGCAGCACACACCTGACCGATCCAGAGTGAATCGGTCTCTAAGAACATGCACGTCTCGGTTCACCTTTAGTAATTTACTTTTATTAAACCACAGTTAAGACACTTAGACATGTGAAATGGATTCACCAATTTAATACCTCAAATATCCTTAAGAACCCCTGAGCTTAACAGCTGTTGTTGCCTTAAGAGATTATTTGAGAATACTATTTAGTCATAAATCCGTGTGCCAGCTTCCTTTTAATCCTCCAGACCAGGGGTGGGGAATGTCCAGTCCACTGGCTGTATGAGGCCCAAGAAATCATTTGGCCTGGGTGCCAAGGCAACCTCAAAATTCAGTAAATCTACAGCAAGCTAACTTTTAGGCAGACGATTTTCAACAGCCCCTGAACGATCCAGATGGCCCCTGGCCTGACTCCCACCTTGAGGAGCCACCAGACAGGGCAGGGACCTGAGCTAAGAAATAACCCCACTTGTCCTGAGAGACTTCTTACTTTCAGCCATCTCATAAGTCCTGGGTTTGTTTTGGTTTGTTCCTACGTTCACCATCTACATATAACACAGACAATTCAAAGACCCACGGGGAAGTTTGTATGGTGTCCTTTCCAGGACACCATTCCTTCTTCAACTAATTAGGACAACGCGTTCTCACGTTTCATTCCTTCCTTGTTATGTAAGAGAAACACAAACAAAAGTGAGGTTTACTGAGGAAGCAGTGACAGCGGGCGCTGTCGTTAAGGAACCCCACGCGCTCACGGGACGCCCTCCTAACCAAACGCGCGCTCCTCGCTAAGCCGCCGTCTCCAGCAAGGCGGGACACAATAGGGGAGAAAGCGCCAGAAGGGCAGACGCAAGAGGGTACTCTGCCAAGCAAATGTGACCCCGGTGCCCCCGAAGATCCGAACGCGCGCAGGCCAGTAGGCGCCGACTCCCGCTCGGGCTCTCTGCCTGCAGTTTTCCCTCCTCTTCCCACCGCGGGCCCGAACCACCGCGTCCTTCCACAGAGCTGCGGGGTCTCGCGCGCAGGTGACCTCCGAGCGCTCGACCAGCGAGCAGAGCAAGTCGGCCTTCCTCTGCCCTGGCCTGCATGGAGCCCCCTCCCAGGCGAGGTCGTGCAGGACCCCAGCCCGGGGAACCCGGGAGCCGCGCCCCGACCTCTGCTTCCCCAGCACAGTCGCGCGCTCCGCGCTCCACCCGGGGCCGCGGCCGAGGAGGGGGCGGCGCTGGACCGCTAGCCGCGGCCGTCGCGCCCCGAAGCGCGTGGGGCAGGATCTTACCGCAGCGGAGAGAGAAGCAGGGGGGAGGCGGTGCCCGGCCCCACGCGAGGCAGGAAGGCGCAGGCGGCGGCGCAGGCTGCGGCGGCAGCCGCGGGGTACCCCGGCGGGCGCCCACGACGCGGTGGGCTGCATGGGCGCCGCCATAGTGGGGACGCAGCGGCGGGCGGGGCGCACGGCCGCGACCCGGGGACGGCGGGACCACCAATCCCGCTCTCCGCCTCGGCGCCCTTGCCGGGGGTCGGGCCTACACCGCCAATGAGCTCGCGGGAGCCGGGCGGGGCGCTGTGCGGACCAATGCGGAGCTGCGCTGAGCAAGTGGGCGGGCACAGGCCGGGGCCGCCCAATAGACGCGGAACTCAGAGTTTTCAGGCCCGCCCACCGCGGGTGCCGGGCAGCGCAGGATGCGCCGGCCAGGGGTTGCTGAGCTGGAGCGCACACGCCCTCGCCACGTCCTCTCTGGCATCCTGCTGCCCTGAGGAGCCCTCCTCCCCGCCTTAACCGACCAGAGGACGGTTCCTTGGCCGAGCGGGAGTGCCAAGTGAGGGCACGCCCGTGTAGTCCTCCGTGCCATGAACCCCCGCTAGTGCTCTCGTAGCCCGAGGCCTTGGACCCCCGCGGGCCCCTCCAGCTCCGTGGTACAGGGCCTCGTAGGAAACGTCTAGTTCGGCAACCCGCCTTAACCCACCTATGTACTGCAGGGGTCCCGTGCTCTCCCAACCCCACTCCATTCCAGCAGGGAGGTCGTACCCGGTATGCCCTCGGGAACAATGTAAAATCTCATTTCTCCGCAGTACGGGGGAATTTGGACGACAATCCTTGGACGCCAATCCAAAGATCCTCCTTTACCCAGGGAAGGCGGGTGGCTGTGGCAAAAGGCTTCTTAGAGGGGCCTAAAATAGGCGGTGGCCGGAGGGCAGCGGGGGAGCATGAGGCCAGTTCTGTGAGCTGGGAAAGTCCGGGGTTATTCCTGTTGACAAGTGTTGAGACGTGCAAGGTTTCTAGGAAGAATGGCTGACTGTTGAGTGAGAACTCTTGGGATTACACCAGGCACCCAGCCCCAAAGGGCTCTGGGCAAGGATGGGGACAGGGGGCTCAATGAGGGGGGAGTTGAGCTCTGGGACACCATGGAGAAAGGTGGGAAGTGTCCCTCTGGCAAACTTAAGTGACCACAGTGCCCACTCACTGATCCAGTAAGGCCTGGCGCTGCCCAGCTCCCCTGGGAATTCTTCGTTCACATGGAAAAGTGCCCAACACCTGCTGCTCCTCCCTTCCCCCACACTGAGATACCAAATAAGCCACTTGGCAAGCCCAGGGACACAAAGCAGGGTTGGGAGGAACTGAGCTGCCCCTAGCCTCTCCTTCACCTGGACAGGCCAAGCAAGCCACAGGAGTGCCCCCTTCCTACCCTATGACCCCTACTGCTGTCCACTTTGGCCTGAGGGACCCACCAGGCCAAGGGAACTTGGTATTCCTCCAGGTACTGTCTCGCCAAACAGGCAGCTCAGGGAATGGCCTCAGGGACTCCCGCTTTGGGCACTTCCCTTTCAGACCAGCCCCGCCCATTGAAAATGTATCAGATGGGACACAAGGGCAGGCAGTGGAGCTAGGCCTTTCCCATTTCCTCCTCCAAGGCAGAGGGAGCACAAAGACGTCCCTGCCCCCCCGTCCCACTGTGCTTGTCCTAATAGATGGAAGCTGACAAGGAAGCAGCCATCTCTGGACAGCTTTGCAGGTCTTGCTTTACTGGTTCCCCTTCAAACACACGCCCTGCTTCCAGGGCCCTGTGACTCCAGGTCCGCCTGAGCCTGACCCTGGGCCTCTTGGGCTCCGTGGGGCAGACAAAGCCGATCCTCTGCTCAACATATTTTATTGCTAAGGACAAGGTGATGCACCGGTTTTCAAAATAATTTGGTTTATAGCGTTCATACGTAACAAAAAAGGGGAAGTATTATAAATCTGATTCTTGTATACATAGAGTATAGGTGTAAAGCCCTCCAATCCTGGGCCCAGGCAAACAAATGCATGAGGAGCAAAATCCTGTTTAACCCCTTCGTTGTTGCCCTCTAGTCCCACCCCCCGCCCCAAATCAGCTCCCTCCCACCCCCAGACCAAGAGCACATCCACACTTGCCCCTGGCCTCCAGCAACCCCAATTCATCCTAACCACCCCCCAGCCCCTGCATGATTGCAATTCTGTTGAATCACTCACCAGGCTCTGCCTGCTTCAATCATTAAAAATTCCCCTTCAGGGTATCCCCCGTTGACACCCTCTAACACTGTGCCACGCGGCCTCCTTGCCTAGAATGCGGAGGACGAGTCCCCCATTAGCCCTATGCGCTCCTTCAAGGGAGGACAAGAGGTGGCAGTGACTCCTTAGCATCTCAATACTGCAGCTTTGCCAGCACTCTAGACATGTTCCAGGCCTGGACAGATGCCACACCCACCTCCGGCCAACCCCAGGGGCCCTTACTCAGCTCAGCTGAGGGCAGAATTTCACATTTTGTTTGCCCTGCATAGGCAAGGAGGAAAGTAAAGGCCAGGGGCTGGCAGAAGCTGGTCCAGACCAAACACACATACCCACGCACGCAGGCGCACGCACGCACACACATAAATACAAAAAGGGGGTAGGGACAAGTACCAGCACCTCTGACTAGTTGGTGCAGGTGCTCATTAGGAAGCTAAGTCCCAGGCCAGGAACAGGGCAACCAGCCCAGCCAGCACAGGCGACCCCTTTTATGGACTGGGGCCAGTGCAGCCACAGCATTCCAGTGCTCAGCCCCTCAGCTGGGAGACCAGAGGCTGCTGCCACATGTCCAGAGATGGCTGGTCCTTTCACTACATGGAATTCGAGGAGGGTGGGGGGAGGTGAAGGGATCAGCTAGTTCATTCCTTCTTCTTTTTACAACTTCACTCGCAGAGCCTTCTTCCGAGTCCCAAGTGTCTGCTGTGCTGTGGACCCCCGAGTGCGCTTGCCTCCGTGGCTGGGATCCTCTTGGACCCTTGGAAGCACCTACTCCATGATGGCTCGGTATAGCGCAGGCTCGATATAATCTTCCCGGTATCTGGAGTTGATAACCCGTTGCCGCTTCTTTTCTTGCTTTACCTCTTTTTCTGTGAAAATCTCGTTGAATCGCATATCTGAGGCTACTGACTACAGAAAAACAGGCAAGCCAAATAATCACTTTGTGGTCAACCACCCCGAGTGAAAACAGGGACACGTCCTCGTCTTGCTCCCTCCCGCCCGGGCAGGAACTAAGGGCTCAGAGAACACACACTCACCAGCCTGGACTTGACTCTCTTGGGAAGCTCTTCATCCAGCGTGTACACATCATCTCTCTTAACCACGAGCTGTGAGCCATCCTCAAACTCCACCTGCCAAGGAAACAAAGGTCTCTTGCTGGAATACCCCTGACTTTCTCCCTGGTCCACCAAGTGCAGTGGCAGTATCTTGAAGCCCAAAATAGGATTAGAATGCTGAAGGCCTGGCATGTCTGAAGCCTTACCTGGCGGCCTGGACACAGGCAAACCTTAGTTCTGGAAGGGCTGTTACCAACCCATTCATTCTCCCAAGAACAAAGACTTGCCTGTGCTCCAAGAAGAAGCACCAAATTCATCAAGCATACCCAACTCCCTTGCAAGAACACTGGCTACCTGATACATCTGGATGGGGTGAGAGGCCACAAACTTGGCTCCGTAGACTTGGCCATCTGTCCATCTCACTTGGACCACTTCCCCTTCAGCAGGAGGACCCAGCTGGAGACAGTCCTGGCTCTGAGGAAACAGGGAGGAAGGAATGAATGGCAGGTTCCCCTGAGCACAATGGAAACTTCCATCTACTCAGGGAATAAACCAGGACAAAGTCGTGCCCAGACCCCACACGGAAGGCAGCACGCTACAGGCTGACAGATGCAGTGGTTAAGATCTGCCTGCTGTATCAAAAGTCTGCCCCATATCCTGCTCTCCAAGGAAACAAAAACGAGCAGCTATGGTAAACTAAGACAGAATCACATCCCCTTGAAGGGCTGCTATGAAGGAATGCTGCAACTGTACTCAACGATGTTTGAAGAAATGTGTTCTTGCCGGCGCCGCGGCTCACTAGGCTAATCCTCCGCCTTGCGGCGCCGGCACACCGGGTTCTAGTCCCGGTCGGGGCGCCGGATTCTGTCCCGGTTGCCCCTCTTCCAGGCCAGCCCTCTGCTGTGGCCAGGGAGTGCAGTGGAGGATGGCCCAGGTGCTTGGGCCCTGCACCCCATGGGAGACCAGGAAAAGCACCTGGCTCCTGGCTCCTGCCATCGGATCAGCGCGGTGCGCCGGCCGCAGCGCGCCGGCCGCGGCGGCCATTGGAGGGTGAACCAACGGCAAAGGAAGACCTTTCTCTCTGTCTCTCTCTCTCACTGTCCACTCTGCCTGTCAAAAAAAAAAAAAAAAAAAAAAAAAAAAAGAAATGTGTTCTTAAAATACAGGAAAGAAAAGAAAGGAGCATCTGCCACAGGACTTGGCGAATTACTTTCATGGAGTTTTACTCCTCCCAGAAGGGGTCCCTTGGGATGAATCCTCCCGGCATTCCCACCACAGGCTGCAGGGCGTGCGAGGTCACTGCTGGTGCATGTCTGGTGGGTAGACTAGGAGAAGGCCCTTAGGGACATGGCCCTAAAGCACACAGCACAGAGGGCAGGGCCAGGGAGTCTGAAAGGAGACGGCGTTCATAGCTGACAAGAGGGAGCACAGGCTCTGGGTCCGTCCTGTCCTGCTGGGTCATTTATTGAGTAGAAACATTTCTACAGTAAATTTCCAGTTTACTTATTGGCTAGCTAATCGTTTATTTTGAAAGAATCTCACAATGAAGCAGAAACTTCAGCCATCTCCTCCCTCCAGTCTAAGACGGAAGCTTTAAATGAACGCGCTCTTTGAGAAAGCACTTCCACTCTGCAATTCAGCTTCACCTCCTTTCACAGCAGTATCCCAGCATGCTTTGCAACCTGTGAGGCCTTTCTGGGCAGCATGTGAGGCCATGACTATTTTCCTAATGATGAGAACATTAGCCTTTGTCAGTGTGTTGACACTTGGAGTGATTGTGTAAAATCTATGCTGGGTACAACTGCTGGCACTGGAGCACACTCCGAGACAATGGCCCTCAGCTCTGCTGTTACTGCATTCGTCATCACTGAGCATTCATAATTGGGGGGGGGGGGGGATAGGAAGAAAGCCGTTCCACAGAACAATGCCCCTGCTGAAGCAATACAAATTACTGGAGCCAGTGTTGTGGCACAGTGGGTTAAACTACCATTTGCAACACCAGCATCCCGTATCGTAGTGCCAGTCTGAGTCCTGACCACTCTGCTTCTGATCCAGCCCCAGGATGCACCTGGGAAAACAACAGAAAATGGCCCAAGTACTTGAGCCCCTGCTATCCAAGTAGGAGACCCAGATGGAGTTCCTGACACCTGGATTTAGCCGGCTCAGACCTGGCTGTGAAAGGCATTTGGAGAGTAAAATGACAAATGAAAGATATCTCTCTCTTTCTCTCCATCACTCTTTTTAAGACAATTTTAAAAATACTTTTGTTACATCTCAATCTTTGAGGACATGAGTTAGTAGTCACAAGACACGCCAGAGCATGACGCCTGTCTTCAGGACTGACACCCATGCTGCTGTTGGAGCAATGAGCTACACTAGCTGCTTTGTTCCTGGAGCACCAGTTTTATTATGGGGGGGGGGGGGGTTGAGGGAGCGAGGTGTGGTGGATAATGACTGACGAATTCTAGCCATAGTGACTCAAATATGATGCAGCTTCATGAAAATGAATGAGATGACCCTGTCACTTCAAGGAAAAAAATAGTCTCTACTGAGAAAAAAATTCAGGTTTTCAAGCAAAAATGAGACTTGCAGAAAAGTATCTTAGAGCTAAGTTTTCTGAAAGGATGGGTTGTACCAATGAATGTGACTTTTTGTATTTATAATAAAATGTAACAATATTTGGAAGATCTCCACAGCCCAGAGCACCAGTGATTTCTGAACACTCCGGGTATGAGGCTACGAAACCATGCATGGAGTCCAGTGGATTGTAACGTAACACAGTAAGAAAGCCCACAGACGTGCCTCCCGATTCCACACTGCAACTCACTCTTAGGAAACTGCCATTTGCTGAGCCTGGGTGGGTTACCAGACAATAACAACTACAATGATCCGAAAGGCCATTTATTAAAGTATCCCTCTCCTTTCCAACAACCCTGTCTCTGAATGAAGCCAAATTTTCATCCTAGACTTGAACCAAAACATATCATCACAGGTTGAGTGAATAAATGACAATGGCACTCTTCTCACTAGTTGATTTTTCTAGAAGTTATTTTATCAGTTTTAATATATAATAAATATTGATGGACCTATAAAGAGCTCAAGAAATTCAACAACAAAACAAACAACCCAGTTAAGAAATGAGCAAAGGACATGAACAGGATTTACCACAAATGGCCAACAGACACATGAACAGAATGCTCAGGATCAATAGGTATCAGGGAAATGCAAATAAAAACCACAGTGTTTCACTTCACCCCAGTTAAAATGGGTACCATCCAAAAATCAAAAGATAACAGATACTGGTGAGGATATGGGGGGAAAAAAGTACCCTAACACTGCTGTTAGGAATGTAAACTGGTACAACCATAATGAAAGACAGTATGGAGATTCCTCAGAAACCTAAAAATAGATCTACCATATGACCCAGCCATCTCACTCCTGGGAATATACTCAAAGGAAATGAAATCCGCATAGGAAAGAGTTACTTACATCCATGTTTATACCAGCTCAATTCACAATAGCTAAAATATGGAATCAACCCAGATGTCCATCAATTGATGACTGGATAAAGAAAATGTGGGCCGGCGCCGCGGCTCACTAGGCTAATCCTCCGCCTAGCGGCGCCGGCACACCGGGTTCTAGTCCCGGTCGGGGCGCCGGATTCTGTCCCGGTTGCCCCTCTTCCAGGCCAGCCCTCTGCTGTGGCCAGGGAGTGCAGTGGAGGATGGCCCAGGTGCTTGGGCCCTGCACCCCATGGGAGACCAGGAAAAGCACCTGGCTCCTGGCTCCTGCCATCGGATCAGCGCGGTGCGCCGGCCGCAGCGCGCCGGCCGCGGCGGCCATTGGAGGGTGAACCAACGGCAAAAGGAAGACCTTTCTCTCTGTCTCTCTCTCTCACTGTCCACTCTGCCTGTCAAAAAAAAAAAAAAAAAAAAGAAAATGTGGTATATATACATATACAATGGAATACTACTCAGACATTAAAAAAGAATGAAATCTTGCCTTTTGCAACAAAATGGATGCAACTGGAGACCATTATGCTTAGTGAAATAAATCAGACCCAAAAAAGTAAATATCACATTGTTGCTGATAGCTAATGTATAGAATACAGAACAAAACAAAAACAAAAACAATATAAGAGGAAAACTGAAATCCTGGGATTTGATTATTATTTATAGGCCATGTCTATATTCCTGTTGAAAAATGGTTTTTCTGGCCAGCTCTATAGCACAGTAGGTTAATCCTCTGCCTGCAGTGCCAGCATCCCTTATGGGCACCGGTTCTAGTCCCCGGTGCTCCTCTTCCAATGCAGTTCTCTGCTATAGCCTGGGAAAGCAGTAGAAAATGGCCCAAGTCCTTGGGCCCCTGCAACCACATGGGAGACCAGGAAGAAGCTCCTGGCTCCTGGCTTCGGATTGGTGCAGCTCCAGCCGTTATGGCCTTTTGGGGAGTGAATCAATGGACGGAAGACCTTTCTCTGTCACTGTCTGTAACTCTACCTCTCAAATATATAAATAAAATCTTTAAAAAAACTGGTTTTTCTACTTTTAACTTCTTGAACTACTTATTTAGTAGAGCACTAACCCTGTGATTAGTTAAAAAACACCAAAGTT